>NC_133216.1:29465457-29789624 GCF_040436345.1 Pagrus major | reverse complement strand
AATTCACATGCCAGCAAAAATATGCCTCTCAACTCAAGTTTTATTTTTTAAAGAACATAAGCTGACATTTCTGGTCAATATCACAGGAACTTCAGAGGCACTAACACTTAGGGGCTAGAACTAGATGCCAGGGCAGAATCACTTGACACATGAGCAGTCTCTCAAAGTTTTTAGATGAATCTATATCCAACATGTACATGCTCAAATATGGCCATGGTTGGGCTGGCGCGTTCAGGGCGCATCAGGGGTAGCAGGAGGGTTGTCCATGACGTGCTTGTGCCATATGAGCACTGCCTTCCTTGGCACAAAGACCCACCCACTCTGTGAAGCATTTGAGTGCTGCCAGGGCAAGCCAATCAGAGGCTTAGCATGTCATGACATGTTTCATGCCTTTTTTCAAAGAAAAATAAAATAAAATTTATATTATATAGGTCTTTTTTTTTTTTATAAAAAAAATATTTCATGTTATTGGCCAAAATTGTAGTTCGTAAATTGAGTAGTTAAACTACAAAAAATGACCCAAAAAGTAGTTGAAATACTTGACGCAGCACAAAATATGAATGTAGTTTAACTACCAGCAAGTTACAGCAAATTGTAGTTAAGCTATGTAGTTGAACTACATGTAGTTTAAGTCTCCCCAACACTGGAGCCGGCATCCAACACTAACTGACCGTTCTGTCTTTAGCTCCCAATGATGCTCTCGCTACTCTGAGCCAACAAACAGAGATGTTGAAGCAGCCCGACCAGGGCTCCTGTAAAGACAAGCATGACTCTGCTTGTTTCGTGTCTAATTGATCACTACATTAAGAGTTAGCTGACGTGCACAAGACTGTCATTTACAAAGTCGGGGAGATGCACCTTGTGACTTGCTGAAAGCTTTTTCTCCCTGGAGAAATGAATAATGTGCACAATCGATTTTGTTTTCAGACTGATTTAACCTGTCGATGGACAGTAGACCTACAGCCACTTCCTGGTTCCAAGATGATGGAAATGTCAGTTGTTATAAAAAGGGAGGATGGATCTTTTTATTATCAGTACTAAGTACAGCAACTCACAGGAGACTGTGTTCCTTTGACATAAGGTTGTGGATTTGATGCAGTTTTTTTAGTTGTAGATCTGACGTTGAATTAAGACACATTTTAACTTGAATCAAAAGTTTACATTAAAGATAGATACATTTATTATATAGTCTTCTCTGTAATTTTACACTATATTTTACACTAATTTTACACTATATATATACACACACACATATATCACAATATACAAAGAGACAATAAGAATAAACAATGTTACATTTAAATCAGTGTACTTTAGAACTTGTCATATATTATTAATGTAATAAATTGATCCATTCCAAGGCTTGGTGTTATTTGAAAATCTTATATATATGAGCGGCCTTTAAAACCAGGGAATGACAACACTTATGTCAAACCACCAAATTAAGATATCCAAGATATCCATATATCTATATGTATATATACTGTATATTTATCGATCATTATAAAGTCTCATGTCATGATAATGATAATATGGATATATTGCTCAGCCCTACCTAGAATGATTTTTGTTTTGTTTTTTTTATTTATTTTTTTTAGGTGCAGTACAAGTGACGAATGTGAACATACATATATATAACACGGCACAAGACAAGACAGAGGAACTAATAACAAAGAAACACAGAAACAAACAAAAATAAATTCTAATAAAAAAAAAGACTAACAGGAGCAGTAATTGCAGAAGGAACAAAGGGGGGAGAAATACAAAACAGCAAGAAGACGCAGGGAGAAGACTTGTAGGGTATGAAACTGTATGAAGTGAAAGATAGTATATTATATTATATATTATATTATATTTAATAAGTGAGTAAATGAAATAAATATCGGAAATGGGAAAAAAGGGGAAAAAAAGGTTTTATATATATATACACCAATAATAGTAATAATAATAATCGTAATCATTAATATATATATATGTATATATATATATATATATATATATATACATATATATACAGTATATATGGGGCATCTCTGGTCCCCTACCTAGAATGATTAACTTGTGTGTTCGATAAACAAACTTGATGACTCATTCACAAAATGATGTGTGACGATGCTCGCTCTTCCACTTGCAGTAAATGTTAGTTGCATGAGTGTTAAATGAAGACGGTAGATGATGGTAGATTTTCATGCTCAATGCTACACACAATACTCAATAAATATTCATCTTGAATACCCAGCCCTGTTGAATCAATATTTCTCCAACAAACCAAGCTCAATATTTCTTAGTAAAAACTACAATTCATATTTCTGCTACAACTGTGTGATAAATCATATCCCGTACTGATATGACTAAACTCGATTATATAAAGCCAGAGGGCGTCTCCTCTCTCGTGTGAACACTGGGAGCAATGTGGGGATGCCCTCAAACCAAAACAATGGCGTGACTACAAGAGCAGATAAATGTAATCTTTCTACACAGAGATAATCCTTTTACAGCAGAACCAGGACACCTGAAGTTGGTCAGGAAATTTAGTGGGTCAACCTCCTTAGACAGAAAAAAAGAGGGAGAGAGACAGACAGACAGCCAGAGAAAGGGAGTTAATAAGTGGCTGTCTCAAGGCCAAGCAGTCATGGGCTGATATAAAAGAGGTTGTGGCTTCCCTGAGGGAGTGTGTTCTAGGCCAGCGCTGGCCTGCCTGGGGGCCTGTCATCATCTGCTGTGTCCATTCAGCAAACCACAGCACACTTCCTCTGACATACACACAAACACTCCTGATGTGTGACATCTGTCTGGGTGAAAGGGGTGGAAAGACTCCCAAGGTTAAGTGTATGAACCGAAAAAAGGGAAGTGCTGTGAGACTTTCCCCAGACTTCAAATGATATGGACAAAAATAGATTTAGCTACTTTAGCTAACAAATATGACACAATACTGATTCCACCAAAGAAGTTTTCATGAAAGCTTTTGCATCTGCAGTTGTGGCTTGCTGGTGTCAGAGAGGTCAGTCCCTGGAAACCACTCTGGTACACAGGAAGTGATGTTGTTTTTGTTTTCTTTTTACATTTAAAGGCTCTTTAGAATAAGAAAAAGAGGCTCTGGTAGTCAATGCCATCATGCCATAATGCCATCATCATGCCATCAGTGATGTCACAGTAATGGGAATATCATTTGCCAAAAAAATTACCTCTGAGAGTTGCAACACATGGACAGAATGCATACAGAGCCAGACTGCTAAAGTGGCCTGCTGATATTAGCTTATCATAGACATGTAAATATTGGTGTACAGTATATGTTCAGTGTTATGTAACAAGAAACTGCCAAAGATATGTTTGTGACTATTAAGACACAGTGTCAGAATTACATAGTTTGCCTGTGGGAGAGGACTTACAAGTTTACTCTTATACTGTAAAACTGTCCCGTCCAGTATATATTTTCATCACATTTGTTAGAACCAACAGTAACGGATCAGTCAGGCAGCAGAAGGCTCTGATAAACCCACTGTAGTCTGCACTGCCTGCCGCAGCACCAAACGGCAGACGAAGTTAGCAGCTAGCTGTGAACACAGTGGAGCATTTAGCAGCTACAGTCAGATATTTCCCTCAGGAGTTAGTGGAGAGCAAAAACACAGCTCTGAATAAATGTTATTGTTGCTCTGTGTGTGCTGGATGTGTGTAAGGACAACTGTTTGCTAATCCATTTGAGATGCCACATTCACTTTAGAAGATGATAATATGTCAGTGTTGTGTTTGGGCTTGTTCTGCTGAACCCAAACAACTTTAAAGGTCCCGTATTGTAGAAATTGAGATTCCCATGTCTTTAAGTAGTGAAAAAATGTTAAAGTATTAAAACACTCAATCCACAGAGGAATACACACAGCCCTGTGCCTTCAAACAAGCCGTCAGGACTTCCGTAACTTTGTGATGTCACAACTATAGAGTCACCGCCCTCAGCCATAAACAATATAAAGAGCCACTGAGCATAGAGCTAGTTGACATGAGCAGGCTAGCTGACAACACAAAATCACATGTTCTTCGTCTGTAACAAACACTACCGACACCAGTGTCCCAGCTGTTACACGCCTATCATCATGTCCTGCCCCACGATTATGTCCAACACTTCACTGGGTGTCCAGGAACCTTCAATCAGAACCACAGATCCACTTCATTGTGATGTACTGGAGACAGCTCTGACACCATGGAGCTCCAGCCCATTTACATCTGTGCTCGCCTGGCTACTGCTCTTTGGCAGATGTGATTTAGCAATTTCTCCTTTATTCCTCTCATTTAGAATCAACTAACACACACACACACACACACACATTTTAAATTGAAAACTACAAATTGAACCCAAATGATAAATGCTACCAGTTGATTTCCAGTGTTCGGCAGCCAGCTGTGTGTGAAGTGCTGCTGATTTACAGTGTTTACAGTGAGAGCCTGCGGCCGACAGGACGGATGTGAACTCACTGATCTGACCAAGTCAAAGACAGTCCCTCCATTGAGCAGCAGCAGAGGACACAGGGTGAACCGTATGACACAAACACACAGTCATGACTCCTGACTCCACTTCTCTCAATAGATCTCTTATGACAGCGCCAACATAACTTCAGTACTTATGGTGCACTAATATTGACTCAAACAGCCAGCAAATACAAATGACAGCATTTTCTAATAAAGCTTTAACATGTCGATCTTCACTGACAGTCACAGATGAAACTAAGGTAAGTAAAATAAACATATAATCACATTTTGAAGGCGTTTTTGTACAATTTGATGCTCAACTCAGCTCTTCGGTTATGATCTCTGTTCACTTTACTTCATTTATTTAATCTGCTGTGTTCATATATTAAATGTGCTATCATTCATCTGACTCGGTTCTGATCTTCAGTTGTGTGTAGTTGTATACAGGCGGTACCAAGTAGCTGCGCACAGCGGTAAACGATGCGAGGAGACAGCGGGTGTGCAGTGATGCTGCGGTCGACCCCTCCGCGACCCTACCGGTGAGTCCCGAACCAACGCCACCGGTACTCAGTGCTCACACACCGGCTGTGTCATCGCCAGGTCCCCGGACGACCTCTGACATGCACGTAATGCTCCAGCCCACACACACATACACACACGGTGTTTAGGTCAGGCTACTTACGCCCTTGGTCTGGGGAAGCCCATGGATAACAGCACGTCCAGATTGGAGCCACATTTCACTGAACCCGGACGGTTCTGTCGGAGCCTCCGAGGGAGGATTTTACTGTAGAGGTCCTCTTTGGCAGCCATGCTCCACTGGGTCTCCCGGTCCGCTTCAAGCCCGATACAGTCCACCAGCAGACCTCCGGCTAGTCCATGAGCTCCGGCTGACTGTGCATGAGTGAAGAGGTAACAGCTACTACACCGAGCGGAGCGGAGCGCAGAGCAGCGCGGAGCGGCCAGGCACAGCCTCCCTACCCCGCCCACCGACCGGAGGAAGGAGCGAATGAGATCAGCTCACTGAGTACTACACACAGTATACTACAGTATACACTGTACAATACTACACACAGTATAAACTACAGTATACAATACTACACACAGTATACAGTATACTACACTGAGTACTGCACACAGTATATAATACAGTATACAATACTACACACAGTATATACTACAGTATACACTGTACTACAGTGAGTACAATACACAGTATGTACTACAGTATACAATACTACACCAAGTATATACTACAGTATACACTGTACAATACTACACACAGTATATACTACAGTATACAGTATACAATACTACACACAGTATATACTACAGTATACACTGTATACAGTATACTACACTGAATACTACACACAGTATGTTCTACAGTATACACTGTACTACACTGAATACTACACACATTATATTCTACAGTATACACTGTATACAGTATACTACACACAGTATAGTTTACACAGTATACGCTGTACAATACTACACACAGTATATACTACAGTATACACTACAGTATACAATACTGCACACAGTATATACTTCAGTATACACTGTACAATACTACACAGTATATACTACAGTTTACACTGTGCAATACTACACACAGTATATACTACAGTATACACTGTACAATACTACACACTGTCTGTACAATACTACACTGTGTAGTATTGTACAGTATATACTACAGTATACACTGTACAATACTACACACAGTGTATACTACAGTATACAATACTACACACAGTATATACTACAGTATACAGTATACTACAAGTAGTACTACACACTACACTGACCGTATACTGCATACTACACACAACACTGACAGTATACAGTATACAACACTGAATACTACACACTACACTGACAGTATACTGCATACTACACACAACACTGACAGTATACAGTATACAACACTGAATACTACACACTACACTGACAATATACAGTATACAACACTGAATACTACACACTACACTGACAGTATACAGTGTACAACATCGAATACTCCACACTACACTGACAGTATACAGTATACAATACTACACTGACAGTATACAGTGTAGAATAGAGTAGATCAGAATATATAGGGATGAGATGAAGAGGTTGTTCATTGTGATGTTAATGTAATTTAAACTCGTATGACTACACAGTACACATGACAAGTACACAGTACACATGACAAAATATTCAGAGGTATAAAAATTATTTTAATTTGTGTACAAAGTTACATTCATCATAGAAAGATAATGAGATCAAGAATAAGAGTCTATATCATGAATGTATCACAGATGTACAAAAATAATGACATCATTTTTACATTGGCTATTACCTCACTACACTTTAAATGACTTTAAATGACCTGAACCTCATATAATCTGCAGCAAAACTTTCAAACAAGACGATTCCTTTATGTTCGAGCTAGAAAGTGAGGCAACACCTAATGTTTGATAAAACATTATTTGGTCAATCTGGTGAATAATTATTACACAAAGTAAAGATCCTAATAGCAGCGCTGATTATTCTTTATTCATGGCTTACACATAATATCATGTATATGCTCTTGATCTTTCTCATTCATTGTAAGAAGTCCTGTGAAATGACACTGGAATTGATTGAAGGCCACACTGTGCTGTATTCAGTCGATGGCCATGACTTGGCCTTGAGAAGCCTGACTGAGTCGTAGGGAGAGGTGAGGTTAGTGTTGGCCGCCGACAGTGCTGGCAGATGGGTTGTATGGTGTGATGACACAGAAGACGCAGCCTGCCTCCTGGAAGGCTTGCCTTAACTCCACCTAGTGGGCCAAACACAGACTGCATCAGACAGCAGGGCACTAATGTCCAATTCAATTACAGTCTTTACAACTCAGAACAGGTGAATTAGTGATGTAGCCAGGATCATGAGACTGAGGTCTGTCTGTTCATGGTCCTGTCAAACAACATGGAATGGAGCCAGGTAAGGGCTTGAGCTTCTGCATACTGTAACGGTGAATTTAAGGGTTGTCAACGGTGTGTATATCTGCTATATTATTGAGTGGTGACAATTTGCATTGGACTAATATTACTGCATTTGACAGAGTTTCAGCTGAGTTTTATCTCCAGATCCTTTTGATGTATCATTGACTCAGTTTGGTCCCGGCCGTATGATAGGCCATAAGGACTTACATTGATAGATATTTTTATTTAGCTGATTAAACTCAAGTTTTTTGTGTGTGTTTTTGTTTTAATTAGATTTATCAGCTATCTGTTTAAATTCTGCAAAAATGTTATGGACGGACAAGAGAAAACAAGTTGTTACGTTTTTGGTTTTTTTTCAAGTCATCTAAATGCCAGTATGACTGCATGACAGCTATTATCATAGAACAGATGACTTCCTCTGGCGGGAAATATTGTAACTACTTTTTGTTTTTCCACTAGCACGTTTGGCCGCAACTGACAACTAAACAGATCCTCACTCATCAAATAAAAGAGAAACGTCCCACACTTCAACCCACAAAGCAAGGAAAAAAATACCAGTTATACGTGGAAAAGCCTCCGTCATCCTGTCTGTCATCCACAGATCTCAACGTCATGATGTGTACCACCAAGCCTCTTTTAGTTTGCTTGGTGCTGCTTAGTTCAGTGTGAACAAACAATGGCGGAGAAAAGGCGAGCCTTCGAGGTGGCGGTAATGCGGAGCTTACTGTTTCTCTGTAAAACATCTGCTGTGTTTTACTGTTTCATCGTGTTCACTTTCAGCTGGTTCAGGAGTCATGTTTAGTTACTGCTGCTGAAAACACAACATTTCCTGTAATGCTGCTTCATAATAAGAGCTTTTAAATGACTCAATAACGGGGGGGGGGGCTTTTACTGTGAAGAAGTTATAGTAAATGAAGTGATTGTAACTGAATTAGCGGAGCCACTTTGTTAGCGGTGATTCTTCGATAGTACTGCAGGGATTGAGACAAGCCTGTCATTGGTTTAGGGCGCACTTTCAAGCAGGTAGACCAGTTGTGGTGGAAAAACAAAACCCCAGCCACGCCGAGTCAAACTGAGCAGAGAAGGGACGGCAGAAAGAATGGGAAAACGGCATTTGTTTTTCTCCGGTAAATACGATTACAAGACAATGAAACTTGACAGCAGTTCTGTTTCCTGATCATTTATTTGAAAAAGTGCTGTGTTTTTTAGGGATGGAGTATCTTTGAAACAAATATGAAGCCAACATTGAATAACCCTGCGGGGAAACACAAATCAAAGTGACTAAGGCGATCTTTAATTTACGAGACTCTGGAGATGGTTTCTCTTGATTACATCAGAAACTAGATTCATAGTTGTGTAAAACTTTGTCCTGACCTCTTTTTTGACCTGTTGCATCATAGAATATGTCTCCTTATGCCTTGATCACCACTTTCAGAGTTGTCAGATTGCTGTTCTGTGCCCAACTTTCTGTCTTGTAATCAGGAGTTTTGCGGTTGTTGTGCTTTGCACTTCATCACTGGTCAGTGACGGGGGGGTCACACACTGCACGATCACACACCCGGATGTGACACGGAATGATGCAGTCTAAGCTGTTTTGCAGCGACAAAACAAGGAAGAAGAAGAAGCAAAGAGTATGGGTGGGAGGATGGATTAGGACATGTGAGTAAGGATTATTTTTACACTGAGAATGTGAAACTGCCTGCTCCTGATACGGTTCAGCAAGGACGACACAGTTACAAATACTTAAAAAGCTTGTGTGTTTGTATTCTGAAAGAAACTAAAAACTATTATTGTGCCTGCTCCATACACAGAAATGTATGATCAGACTGGGTTCAGAGAGCTAACGTCAGTGCAGCCGACAGCCAAGAAGAGAGGGAGAGAGTAGAGGGTCTGGAGCTCATTTCTGGCTCCCTGACCTGACTGCGACTCAACCGGACACTTAACCAGCTACATATCCAGCAGACATCAGCGACATGGGGCTGGAGATGGAAATTTTCTAGTTTGACTAGTGGAAGATCAGGTCTAAAATCTTGTTGTGTGAACTAAGCTTTAGGTCGACTGATTACAAAAAAACAAACTAAGGTAGTTCTGTAGATATTTGTGCAGTGGAATGAAGTAAATGTTGAGATCCCACAGATCACTAATATCTGGAGTAACCAAGACAAGGGAGCGTCAACGTGAACATGAAACTCCAAACCTACCAGGCACCTGACGGGCTGGATAAGCGATTTCAGCTAAAGACAACAACCTCCACGTAGTGCAGTCTTACCAGTCTCGCATTATCCAGACACAGACCCACCACGGCCCCCCCACTGCCTGGCAACTTCACCGCCGAGCCAAACTGCAAAGAGCAGCAGAAACTTTATGAAGGCATGAACAGGTAAACACAGAGATGTTCAATAAAGCATGCACTGCCTCTTAGCAGGTGGCACCTACCTGCTTTGCCAGTTGAACCATCTTGAGATTCCCCGGGCCCAGACAGTCATCAGTGTAGACAGTCCTGTGGGAGTGGCATATGTTTTTACTGTAGTTGAGAGTTAATCTGCTACAGTAAATGTAAGAAGCTTCACATCAAAATATACGGTTTACCTGCGCAGCTCAAAGTTCTGGTCCATCAGCTGTGCCAGGCTGCTCCAGTCTCTGTCCTGTAGAGCTGTCCTGAGGGGACAACATTTTCACTTTCACATCTCATGTTCTTAACCTCTGAATTGCTGCAACAAACACAAACACTGTATATATTTCTATCATCAAAGATGCAGCAGCACTAAACGTGTGTGACATTTAACACCTTGCAGAAACGCCAAAGGCTGGACATATTTAATCCAATGGTTATGTAAGTCCAGACTTTGCCCTGATGTTTTTGCAAAACTTCTTGATCAACAATCAACTTTAAGTACTCGAACCAACCTGGCTTTATCAGTGAGCTCAGCAAACGTCTTCATGGCCTCAACAACCAGAGGCTCCCCTGAGGATACACAGAGCACCACAGACAGAGTTCATCAGAAGAACAGTTTTATAACTGTGTTGAAATGTGTTACTGATCATATCAGCAGCTTTTCTGCCAACTGAATAATACTTTGTGCCATAAAAATCAAGTGGTGGAAAGTAACTAAGTACATTTACTCAGCTACTGTACATACCTACAAATTTAAGATACTTGTACTAAACCTAAGTATTTTTTATTTCATTCATTCATGCTGCTTTATACTTCTACTCTACTACTTCTATCTCTGAGACAAATATTGTACTTTTTACACCACTACATTGATCTGACAGCTTCATACAGTTTTCCTCCCCTTCCTATCCAGTGAAACCCACGTATCTCCAGATGTGTTGATGTTAACTGTTTGTGATAAACTGAAGGATGACGTGTTCCTTCATGTGTTGAGAAAGCTCTCCTCCTTCTTCAGCAAAACAAACTCTTTAAAAACCCTCTGTGGAAAATGCATCATCACAAAGCTGAAAACAGGCTGTTTTTCTGACCTTATACAGATACGCTGTTCTAACAGGACAGTGACGCTACAAACATATGATGATCTGATAGAATGTGACGCATCGCTGTAGATTCAACTAGCCGACAGTATATGAAAGGATGAGGTCAACATTGAACACGGCAGCAGTAAAATGACACGTACACATGAATGCGGCAGGAATGTTAATGTAATGATATAATGTATATTAGTACATCAAGAACATTTAAATGCACAGTGAGTGCTTTTACTTTTCAAGTAGATATTGCTGATAATATTTACATACTTTGACTGAAGTGAGGTTTTGAATACAGGATTTAGAGATGTACTGGAGTATTCTCACATTGTGGTGTTGGTACTTTTACTTAAGTAAACAATATGAATACTTTTTTCACTAGTGTAAAACTGACATTAAATATAGAACAAGACTAGGCAGCTCTGTAAGGTTGCACTTTTATTGTAAAGTAAATGCTAATGTCAGCATGCTAACCGGCTTACAATGACAATGCTAACATGCTGATGTTTTTTTTAACCATGTTCACCATCTTGGTTTAGTGTGTTAGCATGCTAATGCTTGCCATTTAGTGCTAAACACAGGTGAGGCTGATAAGAATGTCATTAGTCTTCAGTGTTTGGTCATAAACCAAAGTACTGGACAAACTGAAAACTACATTTGACCAGATGATGGCATGAGAAGAAAAGCCAGGGGTTCAGCAAAGTTGGTACGATTCATCCTGAGGGGAACATGAACGTCATTCACAAATGAATACAAGACTCAGTGAACAGCAGGATTAATGCTGAGGGGATTATCCTGGTGACATAAAGGACTTCCTGACGTTCCGTCCTGTACTTGTCGAGACATTTAAATTAAAATGACAAACGTGAGCCCAATGGCCGTGTAACAGTAAAAGTCAGGGGATCAGCACAGTCAGTCAGATTGATCCTCTGAGAACCATGAATGTCTCTTCACCAATTAATCCAGTAAATACTGAGATATCTCAATGGATGAGTGAAAATTGTGACCTGCTGAAGGAGCTATAGGAACTGTCTCAGCATCACTGAGGTCATGGTGGTGGATATCTATACCTAACTACCTATCTATATCTAACTTATATCTATAGGTTTTACAACAATCCTTCTAATAATTGTTGAGATATTTCAGTCTGGACCAAAGTGGTGGACTCACTGACAGACTGAAGTTCACTAAAAAATAATACTTTTATAATCATCTATTTTTCCAAATATCAGAAACAAGAGTATGTTGGCCAAAGAGTCGATCCCTTTTTTGACCAGTGACCTTTGACTCATGAATCACAAGAAGCTGGTGTCAGATTTGACATGAAGACGTACCACTGAGCCAGCGCTGTCTGATGTTGCTGTGGATGCGTCCAGAGTCACTGGGGTCGCTCAGGTAAGCCAGCCAGAACGATGGGAGCCCACTCATGTCCATAGGAACATAGTTCCCTGAGAATGGCAAACACACACACATCAAGAACAACATGTGTATTTGTAGCAGCTATGTAGCACCTACAGCAAAGACAGATGATGACTGCGGTACCGTAGCCCTGCTCTTCCATGAGCTTCTTGCTGAAATCCATGTAGACTAAGCCTTCATATACCTGCAAAGAGAAAGGGAACAACAATTCATGCAGCTGTAGATGTTAAATGAAAGATGGCTGACATATTGTGCAGTGGAGACTGAGCCCAGTACATCTGAGTGGTGCTGACTCTGTTACTGACCTGCACCACTCTGTCCTGCAGGCCAGCAGTAATGAACAGTTCATCAGTCTCCACGTTGAGGATGAAGTTGGCTCGGATCGGCCTTGGGAGATCCTGGAGCGCAAAACACAAATATATGAACAGATAAAAACACAGTGAGTACTTTGTGTGTCATTTCCACATTTAATTTTCATTGTTTTCCTCGTAAGACTTTATATCAACTTTGTCTCAGGAGGTCTGTAAAAAGGTCCTGATAATCACACACAGACATTACACTGAGATTTGGACATAAGACTTATTGTCCTTCAGTGTTTTATAAATGTTCTTTTCTCCCATTGTATTGCATTGTAGGTGGGTATTTAGTCATGCCTTAGGCCACCTCCTCTGTTCAAAGACGGTCGTTCCAGTTTGACATAGATGGATTCTGAGTGGTGCTCCTTCGCTCTAGCTTAGAACAGCAGTGGTTGATGATTGCTAACAGCAAACAAAGAAAGAAATCACAGACTCTGGTGGCTTTGGTAACACTGAGATGGGACACATATCTACTATCCTTACATTGTCTGTAATGTTGTAGAATTTCATCAGACACTTGAGGGTAGCTGAGACGATGGCACTGTGAAAAGAGAGGATTGTAAACAAGTCAATCATTGAATTCAAAGTGTGCAAACTGACCTTAACATCTGGCTGTACAGACAGGAAACCACACAGAGCTACTTACCTGCTTCCAGCGAGGCCCTTGGTTAAAACAGAGACAAATAACTGTTATTACATTTTCACATTTCACACAGCGTGCCGTCTTCACTTCTTAGAAACCAGTATTTAAATGGATCCTCACCACTTGTCGAGGGATGTTGGTGTCATACTTTAGGGTGAAGTTCTGTTTTGTCAAAGCGATACTGCAGTAAGAGAAAACACACAGCAGACACTGATGAACCTTCACAGATTAAGTCTTAATCAGAAAGTGTCCTGAACAAAACAAAACAGACACCACAATGAAAAAGTGACTTTAAGCTTTTTCTTCATATTGTTAGCAGTACAATGAGTTGCCGCATGTACATTCGTCCTCTGTCCGATCAATAATAAAGCCGTAACAACGTACAATAATAATTTTGTGACGCTTACATTAGTAGTTGTTTTTAGTCTACGTTGTCTCACTTCAACTCATTTCCTGACATGATCAGGATAGAAAATACAGATGGTGAACGTGATTCAGAAGTTCAAAACAGTTCAAATGAGTTAACTAATGTTGCGGAGTGCTATTGTGGTTTCCATGGTGACAACAGAGTCTTTGCATAAATGAAAAAAAATTTGGAGGTCAAGAGGAGGTGCTAATGCTCATATTCACTCCATCTGCATGTAGGCAAAGATTTTCTCCAAGATTCAAGATGATTCTGGACAACACTACAGAAACATCTCTGCCTCTCACTCGACCTCTAATGGATGACACAAATCACAGTGTTGTTCATATGTTGTTCTTGTGTTAACTCACCCTTGTTTGGAGCAGAACTGGTAGAACTTCTTACAGGTAGCTTGTAGCAGCCGCAGCCCTCCCAGGTACCTGCAGTGGATGATGAACAGATCCTACTGAAACAGCCTGAACAGGATCATCTCTGTCATGTATGTGAGCTCGCCGTCTACACACCCTTCTTTCCTGCTGATGCAGAACAGATCTTGCAAGCTTCCAAACTCTGTGGGGTCATTGAGTGGATGAGGGACCAAAACCTGCAAAATCACAGAGATTCACATGACTTGCACAACATTAGAGGAGACTTACTATGCTTTTTAGTTTTTGTCCTTTCCTTCAGTGTGTTATTTGTTCTTGTGCAGGTTAAAGAGAAGGTTAAAAGGTCAAAGACCACACCAACAGAAGCTCCTCTCTCCCACAGAAAACACTGCTCCTGAGCACCTCGTCAGTAGTCCTGCCTTTAATTCTGTGACTTTGTGACATCACACTACATCACCATGTAACACATTTGCATAATTTATGCCTAGCTGTTAGTTTGCCATGTTAGAATTGATTTAGCACAGCTGCTCTGTTGTTGTTAGCGGTGCTGGCTCAGGCATGTGTGAGCTGACCAATAAGAGCAGACTGGGTATTCAGGAGGGCGGGCCTTAAAGGGATAGGAGGCGCTAAAACAGAGCGTTTCAGACAGATGGTGAACACAGTGCTGCAGCACTGGACAAGATGAGAACTGATGTGTTTTTTGAGCATGTAAACCTGTTCCAGTAGTAACCCAAGATAAAATGATGAACCGGAAAATGAGCATATGTCTCCTTACAAGTGTGGGAAGTGTTCAGAATCAGAAATCCTTTATTTGTCCCGCAAATGGGGAAATTCCTTAGTCACAGCAGCCAAAGGACAGTATCACACTTAAACAATAATAAAAAGTACCAGCATGTCGCACCAAAACAAATCAGCGTGTCGGCCACACCTCTCCTTCCCTTCACCACCCACACCCTGCCCTCTCTACCTCCACCGTGAGAGGATGGACATGTTAGAGTTGGGAACGAGAGGTGGCGCCAGCAGGCGGAGAGTAAAGGCACATCCAGTGTGTGTGTGTGTGTGTCTGTCGGTGTCTTATGCAACTTTTTGGGACAAACACCAGTGTCAAGACGGCATTTGCACGATGATATTTAGTAGCCGTGGAATTGGGCTACTTCTGAAGTGTTGAACGTTGGGTAGACCTGTTTTCATGCAAATGCGGTCTTGACTCTGGTGTTTGTCCCCAAAAGTGGCTTAAATCAGAACACACAAACACAACACACACATACAACTCAGTGTGTATAAAAGGAGGTGGTCCATTGGTTCTGAAGATGAAGAACAACCATGGCTGGACTGGCTCCAAAACAAAAAACAGAGAAGATCAATCATAATAATAACAATAATAACAACAAACAGAGAGGGAGTGTTACGTCACTCTCTCCTCAGGACGTCTTTACTCCACTACATCTTTACACAGTAAATAGTTGTTTCCTGACATCTAGTGAGGCTGAGTGTTGTGTATTGCACCTTTAACAGTGTGTGCAGAAGTGTGTGTGTGTGTGTGTGTGTGTGTGTGTGTGTGTGTTACCAAAGTCTGGCTCTCCACCAGAGTGACCTCGGCCCAGAAGTTAGAGATGGACATGGCGATGGTTTTCCCATTAAAGCCGTCTGAGGGGTTCCCCATTAACCCGACCCTGTGAGCATCACATATTTGTAAATTAATTCTCACAGTGTCTGTCAGGCTGTGCTCTCATTGTGAGTCATGAAGGAGAAAGAGGCTTTTATTTACAAACTGCAGAAAACACAATAACCTGAGCTAGTCTCAAACCAAGTGGAGTGGGGGTCATCAGTTGGGTGTTTTCTTACCTGGCATATGAACGGAATGTGATTGGTTTAGCAGGATTGTCCTGTGGCATTGTGGAGTAATGGGTGAGCCACTTGGTGTAGTCTGACAGGCCCTGAGGTGTCCAGAGGAAGTACAGTTAATCAGAGGGGGAAAAAAACACATCCATCAGCTGCAGCAGAAACAAACAGCATCCAGGCCCTGTGTGAGGACGGAGCAGAGTCAGCCAGCCTGTCCTCAGTATTAACAGTAACATTAAGCTTCTCTCACATCCATCTAGTGGAGACTTGCCCCTGAACTAACAGCCATTAACAGACATTAAGGACTGAGTGCCCAGTTTACAGCTGATTTGACTTACATGATTTCTGAGTGATGACAGCTTTCAAACTTTAAAATATTTAAGCAGTTTCTCTTCGTGCCACTGGATAACTTGCTCAGTGCAGCTTTAATGCTTTTCATTGCAAGTTAAAGGGACCTTTGGCATTGAGGGTAATGTAGGCTACAGGTTTTTGATGATGAAGAAGAATGTGTAAAATAAAAAAAATTAAAATCTCAGGTTCTGCTGTGTCGAGAGTCAGACGGACAGAAAAAAACTGATGATGACGATCATCATTATTTTCTTATGTAAACAAACTTAATGTAGAATTAATCATTTCTGGAGTTTCATCTCAGGCTCTGTCCGTGATAATGTATGAATGTGAAGGCAGCGCTGTGTGAAATAAGATCAAACGTAGCTGATGAATTGATTATAGGATACAAACCACTTGTCCAATGAGCTGGAAGCCAGTGGGAAGCTTCATCCCAAACACATCGAGTTGCTTCTCATTAACGAGCCACTCCTGCAGAGAAGGGAGCCGTAAATGTAACTGGTTATTACTTCATCAACTCATGATAATGCACCAATGTCAGCTGGGTTGGACTACATACATATGATCTAATGTTCAATCTAATCTAAAATGTTCTTTATGAACACAACTGTTTGTCTATTAACTGTCTGACAAGTTGAAGAGCAGATCTATTCAGATTTATAATGCAAGAGAGGTTTTTGTGGAAAATCAAATAGACAGGAACTTATTGTCATGTGACCTTAAGAAATAAAGTTGACAAAGTGCTCATTTTTTGCTGAATTAACACATATCGAATTAGCACTTACGAACCCAGAATCGTCCGAAGCTCCTGTCAGTGGCTTGAGTCTGCAGCTGGAGGAAGTCAGAGAGGTGGGACAGCGTTTCTCTCTGGATGCAGTAAAACACCACGCTGGCCAGCCGCGAGTCTGTAAGTCCTTCCTGCGGTTTCTCCAGGAAGCGAGTTATCCTGATTCATAAAACTACTACAGATTAAATTAAATCGGCGACATGGTGACATGTGTATGACAGTATGTATCAAAGAAATACACACAGCGATCTTTATATATAAAAAAGCGTCTTCTCACCTGTTGGTGTCAGGGCAAACCTCCACAATACCCCTGGAGCTGCTTTTCTCACTTTCTTCCAGCTCGTAGTATATGATCAGCTCTCCAGGCTGCAGCACACACACAAAAAGATGGGCTAGTTTCTCTACTTTGTTTAATTCTGGATCCTTTCAGGTCCCTGGTGTTTGGCCAGGACTTGACTTTATTACTGCACTGGAGGGGATTTTCATGTTTGATAAATGGAGACCAGTGTTCTGATCTTCCATAGCGATTTTTTAAATAAATATACTTTTCTTTTGGTTTTATGTCTACTAAAATGATTATGTGTACACTGCTGCTCAAAGGTTTGGGGTCACTTAAAAATGTCCATATTTTTGAAAGAAAAGTTAAATTAAAATAACATTAAGTGATCAGAGGCACAGCCTACACATTATTAATATGAGAGGACCATTTTCAACCATCACTCCTGTGGTCCAGTGGCACATTATGTTAGCTAATGCAAGTTTGTCTTCTTAAAAGGCTCAAATTGCCAGAAAAAAAGAACTTTCTTCTGAAACTTGCCAGTCCATTCTTGTACTAAGAAATAAAGGCTATTCCATGTGAGAAACTGCAATGAAACTGAAGATCTCATACAATGGTGTGTACTACTCCCTTCAAAGAACAGCACAAACTGGTTCCAACCAGAATAGAAAGAAGTGGGAGGCTGCAGTGCACAACTGAGCAAGAGGACAAGTACATCTGAGTGTCTAGTCTGAGAATCAGACGCCTCACGGGTCTCCAACTGGCAGCGTCATTAAATAGTTAAACAGTAAAACAGCAGTCTGAACATTAACTGTGAAGAGGAGACTCCAGGACGCTGGCCCTCCAGGCAGAGCAGCAAAGAAAAAGCTGTCTGGTCTCAACTGAAGCAAACTACATCCTCCAACAGGATAATGAGCCAAACCTCAGCTCTGAACTATGAAGAACTATTTAGAGAAGAAGCAGTCGGCTGTATTCTGTCTATAACGGAGCGACCAGCACAGTCACCAGATCTGAACCCTGTAGAGCTGCTGTGGAGCAGCTTGACTGTATGATGAGTAAGAAGTGTCCATCATGCCAATCTAGTGCGAGGTGCTTCAGGAAGCACGGAGGGACATTTCTTCAGGTTATCTCATCAAACTGACAACTACAATGAGAAAGGTTTTAACTGCTGCAGACGGGGGGACAAAATTATTATTTCGAGTAAGAATCATTATTTCTAACCTTGTCATTGTCAAACGTGCCTTTTTTAAGATGTATGTGTGAATAAACTGTAAAAGGTGCTGGTGTACTTTTTTTTATTGTAGTAAATCTGACCTTTGACCTGAAGAATCGGATCACTTGAGCAATGTCAAAGTTCTGGTCTGCACACAGCATGTCTCCTGCAATCTGCTTAAACAAGAAGAAGAGCCTCATAGTATGGCAGACACTCATTCAGTTCTAATTCAGCACAATGAGCTGTAACTGAAATTGATCATCGTACCACCATGATGTCGTCCTGCAGCTTGCGGCTGCGTATGGCCAGCTGCAGGTCAGCCACGGCCCCGAGTTGGTCCTCCAACGTGGTACTGCCGTCATTTATCACATTTTCCACCGGGAAGTCGTTAGCTGTGGCCCAGCGCTCAAAGTGCTTATACCTGATCAGTGTGACAGAATGAGAATATAGCAGGAGCAGAATCAAAGTTACTTTGGGGAAATACTGTCACAAGGCGCCAAAGCAACACCAGCTGGGTCCTCCTGCAGTAACAACTCACTTGTCTGCATTAGTGACCAGATACACTTCTGTGAACAGCTGTCGCCTGGAGACAAATCACAGATGCAGAAGTACAAGTTAACCAGTGAACCAGTGCAGCGGGACTCAACATACAAAAGAGGACTCAGAAAATAATCAGACATTGGGCCCCGTCATGTTTGGACCAGTTACGCACATATTGACTGTTTCCCACCAAAAGTCAAGTATCTTCTTTCCTCCAATTCCAGGAAGTAAGGCCTTCGGTACCCCCGTGAGGAGGCTGTACAGGCCGGTGTCATCATTCTGGGAGGGGAGGAGAAAAAAACAGCTGGACTCAAATGCAGCCTTTAACTATACTAAAAAAACTTCCAGGCAGTGTATTCAGTATATACAGTATATACTGCAGGATAAACAGTATATACTGCAGTATAAACAGTATCTACTGCAGTATATACTGAATAACATGCTGTTACTACAACATGACCTCACAGCTGTATGCTGACAGTTCAGGTAATACTGTGATATAAGGATACTGAGGTTCACAGACTTTGTGCTCACTGTAGGTGACTTCCTGCATCATGTCATGTCTGTTCCCATTCTGTAGACTTCATTACAAACAGTGATGTGTTCACGTGAGGTCTATAAGTCAAATGTAGCTACTGGCGACATTTTATTAACATCCAACTCAAACTCGGGATCATACGTGGACTCTCAGGTGTTCCTGAACGCAACACATCCCTCCTCGGCTTAAGAGGAGGCAAAGTCACACCAAACCTAATTCAAGAAGCTGGCTCCGTTATGTTGCCTCTCCTTCTTTGTAAAGACGTGCACGTGTTAAACTGAGTAAGGCTGTCATATCAACCACAACATTAACTTCGATAATTCGGCAGATATTGATAAGCCAGTAAACAGCGTTCATTTTCACAAAACCTGAACTTTCATCAAACAATCCCCTACGAGCTCCTTCCATTCTGACAGATGATCGATAGGAGGCAGTGAAAACCACCGGGAGCCGATTATCAAGCTGTGATCTTGATAATAATACGGTGTATTCGGTCAGGTCAGATATAATCCGGGTGCATTCTTGCTGATGTTTGAAGTGGTGGTCTGACAGGTGACGCAAAGGTTAAGTGTCAGATTCTTTGAGGCAGTCCGACCATGGATGTAGATCCATGAGTCCGACGGACTCTAGGCTGCAGGACGGACTCTGAGATGCAGGATGGCCGCTGTGAACTTTGCACCGCTTCAAGTTATCCGCTCTCTACAGCAACATTCAAGCTACTTACCTTAATTTGTGTCTCTAAGACGGTGCCGTGTCCGGCTACCAGCAGGATACAGATCATTGATGACACGTCACTCTGTCCCGACCTTCTTTAACTATCAATAAAAGCAGTACGGAGTTTGAGAAATATCTACGGTATCCGCGAGTGCTCAATTCTCCCAGCGCCGATTAAAGGATGTACTTCCGCAAAGAACTTTCAAAGTAAAACCACACGAACAGTTTCGTGCTACACATTCACATAAACATCATAACTACGACGCAAAAATGAAAATCTTTCTACATCTTTTAACCAATTTACCAACTTTTAATAAACACGGCTGAAAATGGTTCATGACATATAGCATATTATTAGATTTCTTATTACAAAGACATACAGCACATAGCCTACCTACAATGCAATGCTTACCAACTCCTGTTTATTTAGTTAGTTACATTGTTGCAATGCAATTATTGTCCCCAGTGAGGTTTCATGAAACATACAAAAACACAAAGCCAAAGAGCTCAGCTATGAACTGGATGACAAACTGTGTCAACAGGTCAAAGTTATGTGGATGAGAGATGAAAACAAGTCAAAGCATGATTACAATGTTTGTCTGAGACGTTAACATGGGAGCACTGGATACTGAGACGCAGTACAGCAGAGGTTAAGAAACGCAAACTGACATGAGCAGTTGGTCACGTTTAAGAGCTTACTGTACTGGAGGGTTAATGAACAATCATGTTTGTGGGGGAAGGCATTCATGAGGGCTCTGTCAAACTCAAGTTGTTGTGGAAATGTTCCTCTCTTTTCATCGTGTTATTATGAATGTGATGTATTCACCAGGCCAAAGATTTCAATATCGTAAAAAAGCTTCAAATATAATAAGGAAGGGTGTCATTTAGCAGACAAGCTGGATTTGAATATTAATAACAATATTCCATTATTCCCCCATTTCATGCACACTCAACCACAAATAAAGTATCTCAAAGCATTTCAAGTACTCTTTTGGCCCATATGTGGTTGTCTTCAAAAGCCCACTGAACACCGGCGACAGGCTTCTTCTCACTGTGGATCTGTGCTGGATGATCCCACAATGCCATGCTGCCGCAGCAGGTTCCTCAGGATCTGATTCTTAGACTTCCAGTCCTCCACCTGAGCAACAACACAGACAATACAGTATTTATATAGTAATGATGAATCTTCAGCTGACTCAGAACTTTCTCTCAGGCATGAAATGACCGTGACTAACTCTGGAGTCTTTATTTTTAGTCAACATTATTTGAACTTCTGCAAAAAGCCACCAGGACAAAGTCAAGCTGCTGTTTTAAAATATTTTTAAAAGATCAATTTGAAAATCCACAGTTGTCAGGACATCAAACCAATGATCTGTTTATCTTCACCAATCCGGACACTCAGTCTGACAATGGCAGAGCCGTCAGTGCTGAAAAAAGGTTTAAATCAACGGTTACCTTGAAATCAAAAGTTAAATGGTGTCATCTCTACGCAGTACATAGCCGTTTCACATCTAGACTGTGGAGGTCATCAATGTAATTTTGTTCCCAAAGGCCTGAGGTCATCAATCAATTTCTCAAGTGTTCTGAGGACAAATAACTTCCACATTCACACACATTACCTTTAATTAGCCCAAACATCATTTCTTCAACAGGCAGATTAGTCTATAGGTAATGTTAAATGGTGTTTCACAATTCTGGGGAACACACTTTGTTGTTGCCATTCCTTTCTTTCTACTCGACTGACAATGATCTAAATCGTCAACAGCTCAAATCTTGTACAGTGGCAAAAAATCATCACTGACACTTGACAGCTTTAGTGTTCAAATACTGACAAACACATGCAGACATACCTCCTGTCTAAGGAGCTGGTTGTCAATCCTGAGACGATCAAGAGTGCCAATATCTTCTGATAGCTTCAGGTTGCTCTGTCGCAGTTCCTTGATGTACTCGCAGGCTTTTGACAAGATTCCTCCTTTACTCTGAAACAAAAGGGAAGAGAACGAGAAAGTACAAATTCAGAAAATTGTAACTATTGAAACTATGTAACTATGTGAAGTTTTTTCCTTTTGTAAATGCAAACATGATATTTGTAAAGATGATGTCTCAAAGTCACACACCTTTACTAGATTTATAATCTTTGCCACTATGAATAGCTGAGCGCGGTGTGAGTCTGAGCTGAACTCACCTGTCCTGTCTTGGTGTAGTCAATGTTACAGTCTGGAATGGCCTTTGACAGCTGCACAATCCAGTTGTTAATCTTGTCCCTGCGCCGGCGCTCAACTGTTGAAACCACATCTGAATATGAGACTCTGCTCTATGATTCCTACCCGCTCTGATATTTTCTCCGATTTCTCACTGCATGTGAGCACTGACCTTCATTGTGCTGGGCTCGCCGTTTCTCGTCTCTGGAACCCCGAGGAGCATCTTGCTTTCTGGAAAACACAATTGGAAAAAGACAGAGTTCGATCAACCTGCTGAACGTAGATTTAGCTAAAATCGATCACTTTTAGTGTAGTGCTGTACTTGTGATGTAATTACGCTATGTATGGCTGAGTGCGAGGTGCGATTGTCCTTTGATTGGAACCCGTCAAAACTTCCTGGGGTGACATCATCACATAAAGCTGCCCTGTAAAACAAAAGCTTACTGTTAGCTGCTCAGAATAAGTATAAGCAGACACGTGAAGCCTGTGAATTATGGACAAATTAAAAAGAAACGATGGTTTGAAAATAGTTTCAAAAGGTGCATTTCATTAACTTAACTGTATCAGGTATTATCTTTTCTTTTCAAGTTCATGATCACTACTGTTATTTAGATTTTACAAAGCCATTGTCAAAAGAAAATGGCCTTGTACTGTATTTCACCCAGCAAAAACATAACGGCATAAGCTTTAGCACATCTTTGTCATAGTTACGTGTCAGGCCTTACATTTAGGCAGTGGTTACCTGTGGGTGTGGTCTGGCCCAGCAGTGTGTCAGAGGCCTGCACTGTGGTCACCATGGTGCCAGTGGTTGCGTCTGCGATGGTGGCGGGGTAGTAGGTGTACTGCGTCTCTGTGCTGGCGTCTCCCTCCAACCCCTCAGACTGGGAGAACACAGCCTGACATCAAAAAAACATCAATGCCAATATTAGCCTTGTGTTTCACTCTTCAACAGGTGCAAAAGAAATGAGAGATCAAATCCACAAGCATCTTTTTGAGAAGTGTGAGAAGTTTTAAACATCTGTATGATGTTACTTTGCCCAGGCACAGAGACAGTTACCACAGGGAGGAGACTGAACAGGAATTAAACGTGAGTTGGATGGTGGCTCCCTCTACTGGGAGCATAAATGAGCCTTGAGTGGACAAAGTACCGAAACACTTTCTCCTCATTGAGTATGTAGTCGTAGAGCAGGATGAAAAAAAGTTATTTTATGGGAGAGAGGATTGTATTAAAGATCATAAATTTGTATGTGTGACTTTGTGCTCATACATAGACGGGGTGATGAATGACTAAATGGCTTAAAAACAAAGTCAGGGGCAGATGAGGATGCAATAACAAAATGACTTCAATATAAAAATTACACTTTAACAGAAAGGACACTCCAGGGAATGAAATTGGGTTGAGGGTTAAGTGTCTTGCTCCACCTTTATTAAGCCTTGGTCTGGTCAAAGGTGGCGATCAGTTAATCAATGACTTGTGATGCCCACTGGCCACAACTAGCATTGAATCAGGTGCTGAGTGGGTGTAACTTAACCTGTTCTACCTCATGTCACCACATCTACATTGAGAGCAAGGAAGTTATTTTCCCAGTTAGTTTTTTCCAAACAGGAGAAACCTTGTGTCCGATGTTTTAAACAAAAGTGTTTTGAGGTTGGTGTCACATTGCAGAGGTAACATTTTCCCAGGCATTGTCAGCCACCAAGGAACAAATGGTAGGAATAAGTTGTGCAAGATTTATGGCCCTGATCCTGACCGTTAACCATTAAAACGTGCGCGGATCAGCTCAGATATCGATGTTTAGGACTGGCTCTACCAAACAACTCGTCTTAAAAGCTGCTTTCAAGTAACACACCACTTGAAGTGGATCAGTTTTAGTGAAGTTATTAGTTGTTTGTGCTTATATTATTGGTCAGCGTTGTTCTCACCTGTGTGACAGCCTGGGTGGTTGCAGGGAAACCAGTGACCAGGCTGACTGCTGCAGCTCCATCTGTCTGACCCTCCAACTGGCCATCTGACACCTGGATCACTCTGTAGGTCACCTGGGACACAACACATTACACCGAGTGGTCAATATTTCATCATTAACCAGGTGATGAATACACACCTGTAGAGTATACAGAGACAGACTCTAAACCTTACTTCTACTTTTAGCTCTCCATTAAGTGAAGTGGGTCATGAGTACTGAGACCAGGCGGTAATGCGAGTGGCATACTGGCACAATTGTAAAGAAATGGTAAGATACCAAAATCAGTTTGCATGTATTCAATGACAGTGATAAAACTCGCATGCAGTCAGACGAAGAATACATGTGACTATGGAGCCACTATCTGCTCACTAAATGACCAATCCTGTTGCTGTGGCAGGTGGGTGGGTGGGGGGGTCCCCTCTGTCTACAGTTCTCAATCACATGTCCCCCAGGGTAAGAGTCTGTGAATTCAGGAGTGGGTGTCTACAGTGACATTTAGGAAGCTACTCAGGTTTCAACCCCACTTGGAGAACAAACTAAATCACACTTTATTTCTGTTAACAATCATTCATTCATATTCACTCTGGTGGTCTTTGTCCTCACTTACCTATCATACACAATATTAATCCAAAATCTATTTTCATGTCCTTGCCGTGCCAGGGTCTGTCTGATTGCAGTCTGTGAGTAATATCTCCAAAAAACTCACAGTTTGTCTGCAGACTTCCACACCTTTGTGTGGTTATTTGTAATATATATCACTGAACGTGTTGGCTAACAGTCTAAGACTTGACTTGAGACTTGCACTATCACCTCCCAGGTTAACAGGAATGATCAGGTGTTTGAGTCAGGACTCCTCCTACCTGCCCGCCTGCTCCTTCTGTCTTGAAGAGATATTTGATGGGTTGGTCAGCATAGGTGGCAGCAGACTGAATGGTGGCGATGGCTGCCGGGTCCTCTGCCGTGGCAACAGATCCTGGTGGAGCAGAAAAAGACACATTAAATGTTAGTCACCTCAAAGACAGCTCATGGAAAGAGCAGCTTTAAACCATATTTAAAGTGCTTCAGGTGTGATCAAACAACCAGGAACAGACAGGAGTGCAAGGTAATGAACCATTGTAAGCACATACACACAGCACTGTCTTCATGGTTACAGTGCGTGAACGTGTCACTGGATTGGGCGCTTTACAGACACAGGATGACACAGTGACACAGTGATGACAATCCCGCCTTAAAACGCTAAAACAACTCACTTATATCACAACATGCTCGGGACCGATGTTTAATACTTTTAAACACCGTTAAGTTGCCGGTTACATTTAAAAAGTCATAAGCTTCACTTCTTTAACGTTACCTTCCTCGTTGACGGTCACACTCCCATCTGGTTCAGGGCTTTTCTGTTGGCTGCCCGCACAGAAACACAAAGCAGAGTCATGCTGTGGTTACATTAGCTCATGATTTAGCTAAATAACATGTCACCATTGGACTGGCAGCAGCTCTATCAACATATCTGTGTTGTTATTTACCGAGTTGACAATGGCGCATGTTACCGTCCCACTCACCTCTTCATGTCTGCCGACCGCCTTCACTCGCTCCCACAGCCACACTGTGAAACAAGTTCATAAGTTTGACAAAGAGACGGAAGAAACTTTACTCGAAACAACTGAATATTGAGCACTGATGTGAATGAACCCGTCAGCAGCCCTGGAGCAGGAGATGACCCAGTGGAGGTTTAGAGAGGGTTGGTAGCTAGCCGACAATCCGCGAACGTTATCACGGTACACAGCGGAAACTCGCGGTTTTTGCTTTCAAAATAAAAGCCTTGAATTCAAACCAACCAAACCACAAAGTGCGGTCGTTCATATGCGCGATGAAGGCAGCACTGCGGAAGCGCGTATAATTTCGCAGAGTAATTCCTAAACCCGCTCTGTATTTTCAGTTATGCTCTTTCACTCTTGTAAATGTTAATACGTACGTCAACATGCGTCTTACGGGGATCTTTTGGGGATTCGCACCGGAAATGAGATGTTTTATAGTGGCTAGCTTGATCCTTCCTTTTTCTGCTCCATTACCATCCGGCCCAGCGGTTTTTACAGATGTTTAACAAAGCACTTAGCTGTCCGCCACCTTTATGACTGCAGTGTCCGCAATAACAAACACATACAGTGTAATACTGACATGTACCGGGTTAAATGATGCACATGGTGATGAACTGTGGTGGAAATAGTCAGTCTGAACAAAGATCTACTTACGCCGCAGTGGTCCCTCCCCCGAAATTTGTCAACAGACCAGCGTCTGAGCCGGCTACACGCATGCGCGACAGGAAATTAATCCGCACGGTCCCAGATCAGTTGATAGCTCTTGAATATATATTGTAGGTATGAAAGCACCATGAATATCTGACCCGCGACCTGCGGTTGATACTGCCACACTGTCAGTGGAGATGGGGAAACTATAGTGTGAACTACAGGGAGTAGGTGACAGTTTATATCTGTGGGGTGTAAATAAATTAATATGGGAGGATGGTTTAGACCTGCTCAATTTTATAAGTGTCATGAGATGACTTTTGTTGTAAATTGGCGCTATACACGGATTGATTGATTGATTGATTGATTGATTGATTGATTGATTGATTGATTGATTGATTGATTGATTGATAACTGCCCCCTTGTGGACAGGGGAAACAGGTCTCCTTATTCAAAACCAACAAAAGTACAGCTGTTCAGTGAAGGCATAACAGAGAAAGGTGATAGGCTCTGAGATGCAACAGTACAGAAACTGTAAAATGCACTGTAAAATGGCACTATGCATACATGCTATTAACACCATGTATTTCATTATAGAAATATATGTTAGTAAATGTAATGTTACAAAGACTATATCTTCCAATAATGTGAAACACTGTCTCTGAAATTTATTGCAGGATTTACTGTGCATGTTTCACATCATATAGAAATAGAGAAAACCCAAAGACCTGAATGTTGCCAGCGTGATGCAGAAAAACTCGAGACAAGTGTCATGATAGCTGAGAGAACTACTGTGGAGGCAGATCAGCTGGTGTATGGGGGTGTTATTGTCTCAGATATTCTTCAGAACATTCACTACAGTTACAGATAGCCTACTGTCTGTGTCAACCTCACAATACAATGAAAACCAACATATGCCGCGTTGTTTATCAGCGCTTCTCTGTGGACTGACCTGCGGAAATACTTTTTCCTCCAAACGCGGACAGCTTCACTCAGTGTGATTGTGGTGTTCATGGATCTAACAGGAGGAGAGAGCAGGTGAGACTGAGGGAGAGAAAACACTGGATAGGACCTGTGGTTTGATCCCAGGACGGATAGAGCAGCGAATTCTTCAGGGAGAGTTGATGTTCAAAGTAACCACTGAGCTACACCAGGGCCAGAGCGTGACCAGGAAACTGAGGCTGCTGTAGAGTTTGGTCTGTGATGATTTTTGTATTCATCCCTGCAGGACTGAAGCTGTCTGTAGGCCTATCGCAGCCACCCCACCAAGCACCAGATGTCCATGGATGTTGCTTTTCTGGGCTAAATCTGGTTGGCCGTTCATGGCCTTTACTCAAATAGAAGATTGGGTTTTATTTAGTCCATCTGAATTGTCCAAATATAGCCCAAGATGGACGTCTGGTTCTGACCACATAAAGCCCTAATGTGAAAATAAGATCACTTTGCAACAAGTGGGGGAACTATATCTCAGTGAAAATGTGTACACTATAATCAAAGTAGTCTTTCTGAACCTAGTCCCTGCTGTTAAAAATAATACATACAAGTTTAAAATATGCAATATGCAATATATATACAAATTACTTATGACATTACTGCTCTTCAGTATAAAATGTATCTATAAAAATGAAGAACCACTAGATTGTCCTGCTGCTTCATGACACCCACACCCACCCACCCACCCACCCACACACACACACAAACACACACAAACACACACACACATACACACACCCACACACACACCCACACGCACGCACACGCACGCACACACACACACACACACACACACACACAAACACAGGGACGTGCAAATTCCCAAAATACAGTTTTGCAGATAATTAAATAAATAATATTTCTGGAATAACTACTGTTGTGATTTTAAAATGAATGTATTCGAGATAAACCATGACTGAGGCTGGTTTAAACACATTATGGATACATACAAGACATGGAATGTCTTTCACTCAGTTCCGGCTTGCAACCCTGCTATTGTAAAATGTTTGGGTACAAAGGTAGGGCAGGTGTGGTTATTAGCAATTATAATAACTACCAGTTATTATTAAAATTAATAATAAACATTATTAATTAAATCAATAAAACAGAGCACCACCCTGGAATCATGGGCCAATAACCAGACCGGAAAACAGCACTGACCATCACAACCAGTTGTTACCACAAAGCATTCGCACAAATAATCACAGAGAACTTCTCTGTACAATATAATAGAATTTATTAATGTGAGCAAAGATCAGTAATCAATAAACCTTCAATCAACAACCATCTATCATTCAACTACAGTAACTAAACTATGAAACTAAAACACTCAGACAAACTCAAGAAACAGACAACAAACAAAGCATGCAGTGTAGTTGTGGGTGTGTGAGTCAGAGAGACAAAGGCTGTGTCTCAATTCAGGGCCGTCCCAATTCGAAGGCTCCTCCAAATGCACCCCACAAATGCAGCCTTCTTTTCCCTCTTTTTGGAGGATGCACCGCTACCATCCTTCGCGGCCTCCCATATCCCAAGATTCTTTGCGCGCCCGAAAAAGAAGAAAGAAAATGGTGATATCAAGTGGTGTAGATTGTCACTTTCGTGGGCCTGGGTGGCAGAAATCGTGATGTAAGGGTAAGGGGTGGGAACATCTGGTGACCCAACCAGGAAATGCTCCAAAGGCTAGACCGTCCCATTTAGCAACGGTGGATGCGGCCTCCGAAGGACTCGCCTTTGGAGGCCGCAAAGGCCACGTCCTTCGAAGGATACAGCCCCTGAATTGAGACACAGCTAAAGAGGGAGAGAGAGCCAAGATGGCCGACGTGATCTCTTCGAGGATGATGTCACAGAGGCTGTGTCCCAATTCAGGGGCTGCATCCTTCAAAGGACGCGACCTTTGCGGCCTTCGAAGGCGAGTCCTTCGGAGAGACCTTTGAAGGCCGCGTCAACCGTTGTTAAATGGGACGGTCTAGCCTTCAGAGCATTTCCTGGTTGCGTCACCAGATGTTCCCGCCCTTACCCTTACGTCACGATTTCTGCTGCCCAGGCCCGCGACGATCTACACCACTTGATGTCACCATTTTCTTTCTTTCTTTCTTTCTTTCTTTCTTCTTTTGATGTGTGTGGGAGAGTCAACATGTTGCCTGAAATTCACCCTGCGCTTACTGACTGTGTCCATGTGTGGCGCTGTTGCAGCCGCTCCAGTGTTGCTGCTACTAATCCATGGAGTGACAGCGCTCTGATGACGAGGGAGAGATGCGACAGGGCACACAGCTGACCAGACAGAGGGAATGGCGTCATCAGACCGGGAGAAAACAAACTTTCTTTGAGAGCTTCTGTGGATGTACCGGGGCCGACGTAGGAGACCAAGTTCTTTTATGACCGACATAGAGGCAGGAGTATTGTGGTTGTTTAGCTTCATCAGTTGAGCAGCAGAGAAGTTCATTATGCCGGGCGTTTGGGCTCCGCGTCTGTTGTTAGCCGTCAGCCACAGAGGTAGCACACACAGGAGGAGAAACACTCGGGGGCGAGTCACTCTGCACAGATGGTACATCAGGGACATGGCCGGTGAAGTCAAGACCGGAGAGTATGAAGTGTGTCGGGTGTCCAGGGAGCCAAGAGCAGGAGATACGGGCAGGATTGAGAGTGCCGAGGCTGATTAGCTGTCCTGCTAACCACTGATACCTGCTCGTTGACACTTGCTACCAGCCGCAGGATGGATAGAGAAATCGCCCAAGTCGGTAAGATCCATGCATCAACCTGGCAGTTCCACTGATGAATCGCTCACAGAAATTGGTGGCAAGAGTAGTCAGTATTGCGTTTTTTTTAGTAGTTCTTGCTCAAGACTTAAAACTTAAAACTAAAACTTGAAGCTTGAGGGGAGAAGCAGCGAACAGACAGCGCCAGCGTCCTCTCTCCCTCTGATAAGCTAACACTTAAGCTACGACCATGCAGGCCTCTCTATTGTTAGAACCATGTGGTGAGGGTCCCAACATCCCCCAATCTAAGGACCGAACAGTCCATGTGGGTGGTAACCTGGGGTTACACATTCCACAGTCCATGTATCCTCTGAACAGGGAAGGTGGTCAAACAGTAGGGATGTAGCGATTCATCGTGAGACGATTAAAAATCGGTACAAATGTTAAAACTGAAGGTGTATAGGGGCTTCGGGTTTCAGTGGGCTCAAGAATGAACACAGTTTCCTCACTAGAATGACGTGGAGCAGCCAAGAAAACATGACAGGGCCGAAACAGACCAGAGTTTCTGGCTGGCAATATAATGGGAGGAGGTTCTGAGTGAGTCAGGGACAGATTCAGACTGAGAGAGAGACAGATTCAGACTGAGACAGAGACAGATTCAGACCGAGAGAGAGACAGAGTCAGACTTATTATTATTATTATTAGTAGTAGTAGTAGTGTTGTTATTATTTTTAATATTATCATCATCGTTGTTGTTGTTGTTGTTGTACATGACAACCCATGAGACACAGATTCACCTCCTAACACTGAAACTCACCAACACATCACACATTCATATTCATTTCTTCACACACAGCAGCTCAAATGAAACTTTGAGTGATGGCTGTATAAAATGTAACAACAGTCTTTGTTTCACTTTGAATTTCTTGAGTTGTCTGAGAGTGTCACTGGACACGATGTACACAGAGTAACAATATGTGTCTGATGGGGAAATGAAAGAGAGCAGAATATAGAGAATCTTTGTTCACACTTTCTGCCAGCAGAGGGAGCTGCAGACCATCAGGAGTTAATCAGTCTGTCTCCAAACTGACCCTGAAACCTGTCAAACCTGGGGTCCGTTCCATAAAGCAGGCTTACCAAATAAGCCAGGCTTATTTGGTAAGCCTGGCTTATTTTCCTGTGGATTCGGTTCCATAAAGCGAGCTCAGCATAGTTCAAACTAAATTACCATGGCAACTTATGCTGGCAAACTAGCCTGGTCCGGACCAGGCTAAATGTCAGGCTTAGCCTGAGTTGCCGCTTAACCATGACACTTATCTGAAAGAAAATACATGATTAACTATATTTTATGACTCCATTAATCACCATCAATAAAATATTAAATAAAATACATCATGAAACGCTCTTTTAAAGGCTGTGTGTTGGTTACATTTAAAATATTAAATATTACAATTAGAAAAATGCCTGAAAAAGTAAACTAAGACAGTTCTAGGGGATGTTCCCCTTTTTTTGTAACTAATTAAGTTCCAGCCTATATAAACTACCCCAATCCACGCCATTTGTCTGGCAGTCATGGCATGTCCCCTAATAGAAGAGGTTGTGGACGAGGGCGCTGCTCTAATACGCAGGGCACTGCGACGGGAGCGCATCTTTAGAGATCGGGCTGATCTGTTGGCTCTTCCGGACCACCATTTAAATGAAAGATATAGGTTCTCCAGAGAGGGTATCCTTTATCTTTGCCAACTGATCGGCCCTCTCCTTGCGCACACCACACGGCGTAATCGTGCGCTTACAGTCCCACAGACTGTGTGCGTGGCGCTTCGTTTTTTCGCCAGTGGCACATTTTTGTACACAGTCGGGGATGCAGAAAATATTGGCAAAGCCACAGTGTGCCGCGCTGTGCGCATGGTCTACGTGGCTTTAAAGAGCTTGTTGAATATATTTATAACTTTTCCCGGCCACAGGGGAATTCGTGCCACTAAAGAGGCATTTTATGGAGTCGCAGGTAAGTTCAAGCATTAATTATAAAATTAAATATTTTAACTTTTCATGTTAGGCGACAATCCTGGGACAAACCTGTGTCATTTTACTTTTCTAGCTTTTCCAAACGTCATCGGAGCCTTGGACTGCACTCACGTGCGCATCAAGTGTCCGTCCGGTCCGCATGAGGCCAATTTTGTCAATCGAAAATCACAGCACAGCATTAATGTGCAGGTAAGTCCCACTGCCTACTACGAAATGAATTGCGCCAAATATCATGGTTGCAAGAGTGCTATCCCAGCAATTAATCGTACATTTATGATTAAAATTGTGGCTCAAGAGTGAAATGTTTCAGTTTAATTATCGGTTGTTTCAAGCTGCCCTCATCCTTCCGTTAAGACGTTTACGTCTCCAATGATGTATATTCTTTTTTCCCCAGATGATCTGTGATGCAGAGTGCGTAATAACCAATTTGGAAGCCAAGTGGCCCGGCTCTGTGCACGACTCACGGATATTTCGGGCCTCTTCAATTTCTCAGCAGCTTTCACAAGGTAAGCTTGTAGGCCTACTATAAAATACAGCCTGATGTTAAATCCTAAACAGACCCTCGTCAATTTGGCTCTTAATTTTGTCCAGGCCTATATTCCGGAGTGTTGTTGGGAGACAAGGGCTACCCCTGCCTGCCCCATCTCCTCACGCCCTATCAGGACCCCCAGACAGACGCAGAGCGAGAGTTCAATGTGGCACACAGTCGCACCAGGGCCCGGATTGAGATGGCATTTGGCCTGATAAAGGCAAGATTTCAGTGCCTGAAGCACCTTCGGGTGACACCACACAGGGCGTGTGACATCATAGTCGCATGTGTGGTGCTTCACAACATCGCCTGCCTGAGACGAGAGAGGCCCCCAAGAATGGCTGTGGAGGAGGACCTGCTGGCACTCGAACAAATTCACGATGACGACACGGGTAGAGCAGTCAGAGACTCCTATGCAAACAATTTTTTTAGTTAAGTCCTCATGTTGTTTTTGTTGCACGCCCCACCCCCCCACACCACACACTTACACAAGTCATTATTTCAGTGTTTTATTTCAGTCGCAATTTGCCTGTTGAGAGAGCGTGACACACAATTAAACACAATTCAAAATGCGACAGTGTCATGTGATTATATTATGCCCTTACATCTTTCTCCAATTGTTGCATTTCCAGCTTCAGCTTTCTAATTTTCAGCCTTTTATACTCCATTTCTACATCAAGTGCTTCAATCTTCTTGTTTAAGAAGCGTTTGTAGACAGCTTTGACATTTTCCTGTGGGAAGTTTAAGTCACTTTTGAATGTTCTTGGCATTGTGCTCGACATTGTGCTCTTCTCATTTTACACTCACTCTGTCAGCTGTAGTCCCAGGCTGAGAGGGAAGAGTCTCACTGTACTGCGTCTAATTGTTGAGGTGGAGAGTCAAATTCATGATTAATACCGGAGCACCCAACTGCACACGAATGGTATTTGATGTGCAATTATTACCTCTGGCCTCCTTGAACAGACGGACACAGTCTCTTCATCCTCCTCCCTGAGTGCTGATGTGCCTTCACCCTAAAAGCGTCAACTGTTAAATCACTTTACAACGACCTTAACAAAAACTAAAGCTCATTTCAGATCAAACTGTCATATTCAAAATGAAATACAATGAGTAGAAACATAGGATACTTACAGGATCCACACTGATTCCCGGGGGCTCCAACAGGCGCACGGTGTCTCCCACCACTATGGGGGAAAAGCTGTTAGAAGGGTTTTTGTATCTACCAAATTTTTAAATTGTAAGAATTAGGTATGCACCGATACCGATACTGGCATCGGGTATCGGGTCGATACTGTTGTAATATACTTGTACTCATACTCGCTAAAGTTTATCGATACCAAGAACCGATACCAGTGCATGCAATTACTCTGCATGAAGACCGCGATCAGAGGGTGGCTTTGCATCTTTGTTGTATTTTTTTTAGATTGGCGGCTAGGGGGAGACGTCGAGCTAATCAGAAACAGCGTGGTTAGGCGAGGAGTGAGACTGGCGGTTGAAAAAAAAAAAACTGAAAAAAAAACTGGCGGCTGCGGTTAATTAGCACCATGTCAGCAGTCTGGGCTCATTTCAAAATATGCGAAGATGACAGAAGCAAGGCGGAATGCAAACTGTGTGCTGGTAAGGTCTCCAGGGGAGGAAAGGAGAGTACGTCGTTCAATACGAGCAATTTGATAAAACATCTGAGGACACATCATCACCCTGAGTATACCGAGTTTGCTAAGGCTAATGCGAAACCGCAACAACCAACTTTAACTCAGGTTTTGGAAAAGCGAGAAAAAATGTCAAGAGAAAACCCACGGGCAGTTAAAATTACAGAGGCTCTGACTCATTTTATTGCTCTGGATGACCAGCCACTGTCGGTTGTGGACAATGTAGGATTTCGCCGTCTTCTCAGCACACTCGAGCCACGATATGAGATTCCCAGTCGCCCCTACATCACGGATGTTATGGTGCCAAAACTTTTTGAGGATGTGAAAAAAAAAGTTCGCGACCAGGTGAATAAGGCTTCAGCCTTAAGTTTCACCACTGACATTTGGACAAGCAGTGTGTGCCCAATGTCACTGCTCAGCTTAACGGCGCAGTGGCTAGACGAGGAGTTCATTCGTCATCACGTCACACTACATGCAAAGTCATTCCGGGGCTCGCACACCAGCCAGAGCATCGCAGGTGCTTTCGATAGCATGCTCCAGACCTGGAACATTCCGAAGACGTCCGTCCACGCAGTGCTCCGAGACAACGCAAGGAATATGATAAAAGCCATGAGTGATGCTGAGCTGCCCAGCCTACCTTGTACAGCTCACACTCTCCAGCTGGTCGTTCATGAGGGCCTTCTGTCACAGAGAAGTGTTACTGATGCGGTGGCTGTCGGCCGCAAAATAGTTGGGCATTTTAAACATTCTGCTCTGGCCAACTCCCGGCTCGAGGACATTCAATTAGAGATCAACCAGCCTGCTAAGCGGCTCCAGCAGGACGTACAGACCCGCTGGAACAGCACGTTTTACATGATACAGTCCTTGATTGAGCAGAAACGGGCTCTGGGAATATACGTGTCTGAATACGGACTCCCTGATACTCTGACGGGTCACCAGTGGATTCTGCTGGAGAAGGTGCTCTCTGTCCTGGGTCCATTCGAGGAGTTAACTCGGAAAGTTAGCTCTTCAGATGCCATGGCTGCAGACGTCATTCCAGCAGTCACTGTGCTGCACAGATTTCTAACAAGGGAGACTGATGAAGACCATGGGGTCAAAGCGATGAAGGGAACCTTGGCTGCAGCTGTCAGGAAGCGATTCACTGATGTGGAGGCAAACCCACTGTACAGCATCGCAACGCTGCTCCATCCCAGGTGAGTGTGACAGTAACTGTGTGTGACTGTATGTGATTGTAACTGTGATGTGTGTGACTGTGTGTGTGTAACTGTGACTGTGTGTGACTGTGTGTGTAACTGTGTGTGACTATGTGTGATTGTAACTGTGTGTGTGTGTGTGTGTGTGTGTGTGTGTGTGTAACTGTGTGTGACTGTGTGTGTGTAACTGTGACTGTGTGTGACTGTGTGTGTAACTGTGTGTGACTATGTGTGATTGTAACTGTGTGTGTGTGTGTGTGTGTGTGTGTGTGTAACTGTGTGTGACTGTGTGTGTGTAACTGTGACTGTGTGTGACTGTGTGTGTAACTGTGTGTGACTATGTGTGATTGTAACTGTGTGTGTGTGTGTGTAACTGTGTGTGACTGTGTGTGTAACTGTGTGTAACTATGTGTGATTGTAACTGTGTGTGTGTGTGTAACTGTGTGTGACTGTGTGATTGTGACTGTGTGTGTGTGACTATGTGTGTGTAACTGTGTGTGACTGTGTGATTGTGACTGTGTGTGTGTGTGTGTGTGTGTAACTGTGTGTGACTGTGTGATTGTGACTGTGTGTGTGTGTGTAACTGTGTGTGACTATGTGTGATTGTAACTGCGACTGTGTGTGTTTGTGTGTGTGCAACTGGGTGACTGTAACTGTGACTGTGCTAAAATAGCAAGCATGCTATTTTCAACTTCTTTTTTTTCTTTCTCTGTTTTAGGTACAAAAATCGTTTTTTCTCCAATGCTACCACTGCTGCACATGCCAAAGAGGTGCTGAAACTTGAGCTGCTGAGGTTGCCTGGAGAACTGGACAAACAGGAGGACCATGACCTGAATGAACCACCTTCAAGAAAACCACGCACGGACCAGACCACCAGCAGTCTAGACAGCATATTTGATGAAATTGCAGATGAGCAGGCATCAGCATCAGTGGGCACAGCTGCAGTAGGTTCAAGTGTACAAGTAGAGACATATCTTGGAGAGGCCGTGATTTCACGGGAAGACAAACCACTACAATACTGGGTGGTTAATAAAGTGCGCTTCCCAACTCTGGCTAGACTGGCGGGCAGATACCTTTCAGCACCTTGCACTAGTGTTGACAGTGAAAGGTTGTTCAGCTCAGTGTCACACATTGTGAGTGAAAGCAGAAACAGGCTCACAGCTGATCATGCAGAGATGATTCTGTTCATCAAAAAGAATCTGCCTCTCACTTTCTCAAAAGAAGCTTAGTTCAAAGACCACACCATTGCATTCTGACTGAAGTTTAACTCTGCAATAGGTTAATTCATGTTTTGTCAATCTAAAAGCTGAAGACAGTGCCAAATAGTCAATTGATATTTTGTTTGATTCAAATGTGGACACTGCAATAGGTTAATTCATGTTTTGTAAAAGCTGAAGACAGTGCCAAATAGTTACATGATATTTTGTTTGATTCAAATGTGGACACTGCAATAGGTTAATTCATGTTTTCTCAATCTAAAAGCTGAAGACAGTGCTAATTGATAATTTTGTTTGATTCAAATGAGGAAACTGCAATAATTTCACAGAAAAATGTTTAATTTCACTTGAAATGTGAAAAGTTTTACAGTCATTTATTCATATTTATCATTATTTGTTGTAACAAGCAGAGAAGAAAATAAAACTTGTCTTCCAATTCATTGCATTTTGCCTAATCGTTTGTTTTTTTGTTGTGGTAGAAGGATCGGCATCGGTACTCGGTATCGGCAAGTACTCAGATCCAAGTATCGGTATCGTATCGGTTTGAAAAAAAGTGGTATCGGTGCATCCCTAGTAAGAATCTTTACCTTTCATGTAGTCAGCCCTTGTACTGGGGGGCATAGTTTGAGAGGATGTCCCCCCTTCAATCCCCTCAATAACCGGACACCCTTTATTCAATTGCAGAGCCAGCTCCTCCGCTGGCGTAAATTGTGCAGGTGGTGGCCCTCCCCCCGTGCCGGTTATGTCGTTTTTTTTTTTTGCTGCTGTGACAAAAAAAAAAAAAAATCACAACAGAATAGATGATATCCAAGTCTGAATATAGCTTATGGACATAGGCCTACTTACCACTCTGAACAATGTTTTTATATTTTATTTGCTGCCACGTCCGCTTCTCCCCACTCAGATTGGCGCTGTTTAAAAGTAAAAAAGGTTTAATGTTACATTTACAGCCTGTAGGTTTTGTTATATAGCCTCTACTCGCTCAAGATCTTTAAACAATACGTTCTCATAATTATGGTCAAGCTTTTAATCAGAATCGTATTATTTGGTATTTATTTAATGTGAATTTACTTACGCATTTAATCGATCAGCAATTTCCTGCCAGCCTTTCTCTCTGGCTTTATTTATTGCTGCTGTATTGCCTTTCTTAGTTATTAGAGGTTTAAATTCCTCATAAGCCTCCATTATCAGTGACTGCTCCGAGGCAGTGAATATTGCCGCTCGATCTTTATGACATTTCGCCATTGTGAATCTGGTTGATCTGTGTTCGACCTTATGGGCTGCTTATGAATGGCGTGCACACGCAATTAGTCTGGCTTGCTGAGCCTGTCTTGAATTAGTCTGATTGCGTAGACGTGGCTTGGCCTTTATGGAACCGCTTTAGCCTCATCTCATTTGTTAGGCTTATTCAAATCAGGTTTTTCACATTAAGCGCCGCTTTTCTGAGCTTGCTTTATGGAACGGACCCCAGGTCTTTGGACCGATTGACTCGAAATCGCTCAAAAATGTGCTCCTATACTGGCTGAACGAGACACAGCAGTCTCCATCGGATTCCGGTGGAATTTGTATTTTTGGTGAATATTTTAGTGAAAAGGGACAATGTTTCATGAGACTGGCTTAAGGCTGGAGTTAGGGTTAGGGTTATGGGGCTAGGGTTAGGGTTACGGTCGTCTTTTGACCGATTGACTCGAAATTCGGCACGAATGTGGTCCTCTACTGGCTGAACGAGGGACAGCAGTTCCCATCGGATTCCGGTGGAATTTGTATTTTTGGTGAATATTTTAGTGAAAAAAGTGGCCCATTTTTTCAATAGCTTCCAGGTCTTTGGACCGATTGACTCTAAATCGCTCCCAAATGTGCTCCTATACTGGCTGAACGAGACACAGCAGTCCCCATTGGATTCCGGTGGAATTTGTATTTTTGGTGAATATTTTAGTGAAAAGGGACAATGTTTCATGAGACTGGCTTAAGGCTAGAGTTAGGGTTAGGGTTCTGGGGCTAGGGTTAGGGTTACGGTCGTCTTTTGACCTATTGACTCAAAATTCGGCACGAATGTGGTCCTCTACTGGCTGAACGAGGGACAGCAGTTCCCATTGGATTCCGGTGAAATTTGTATTTTTGGTGAATATTTTAGTGAAAAAAGTGCCCCAGTTTTTTCAATAGCTTCCAGGTCTTTGGACCGATTGACTCGAAATCGCTCAAAAATGTGCTCCTATACTGGCTGAACGAGACACAGCAGTCCCCATCTGATTCCGGTGCAATTTTTATTTTTGGTGAATATTTTAGTGAAAAAAGTGGCCCATTTTTTCAATAGCCTCCAGGTCTTTGGACCGATTGACTCGAAATCACTCCCAAATGTGCTCCTATACTGGCTGAACGAGACACAGCAGTCACCATTGGATTCCGGTGGAATTTGTATTTTTGGTGAATATTTTAGTGAAAAAAGTGGCCCATTTTTTCAATAGCTTCCAGGTCTTTGGACCGATTGACTCGAAATCGCTCCCAAATGTGCTCCTATACTGGCTGAACGAGACACAGCAGTCCCCATCGGATTCCGGTGGAATTTGTATTTTTGGTGAATATTTTAGTGAAAAAAGTGGCCCATTTTTTCAATAGCTTCCAGGTCTTTGGACCGATTGACTCGAAATCACTCCCAAATGTGCTCCTATACTGGCTGAACGAGACACAGCAGTCCCCATCGGATTCTGGTGGAATTTGTATTTTTGGTGAATATTTTAGTGAAAAGGGACAATGTTTCATGAGACTGGCTTAAGGCTGGAGTTAGGGTTAGGGTTAGGGTTAGGGTTATGGAGCTAGGGTTAGGGTTACGGTCGTCTTTTGACCGATTGACTCGAAATTCGTCACGAATGTGGTCCTCTACTCGCTGAATGAGACACAGCAGTCCCCATCGGATTCCAATGAAATTTGTATTTTTGGTGAATATTTTAAAGAAAAAATTGGCCCATTTTTTCAATAGCTTCCAGGTCTTTTGTCCGATTGACTCGAAATCGCTCCCAAATGTGCCCCTATACTGGCTGAACGAGACACAGCAGTCCCCATCGGATTCCGGTGAAATTTGTATTTTTGGTGAATATTTTAGAGAAAAAAGTGGCCCATTTTTTCAATAGCTTCCAGGTCTTTGCACCGATTGACTCGAAATCGCTCCCAAATGTGCTCCTATACTGGCTGAACGAGACACAGCAGTCCCCATCGGATTCCGGTGAAATTTGTTTTTTTGGTGAATATTTTAGAGAAAAAGTGGCCCATTTTTTCAATAGCTTCCAGGTCTTTGGACCGATTGACTCGAAATCGCTCCCAAATGTGCTCCTATACTGGCTGAACGAGACACAGCAGTCCTTATCGGATTCCAATGAAATTTGTATTTTTGGTGAATATTTTAGAGAAAAAAGTGGCCCATTTTTTCAATAGCTTCCAGGTCTTTGGACCGATTGACTCGAAATCGCTCCCAAATGTGCTCCTATACTGGCTGAAAGAGACACAGCAGTCCCCATCGGATTCCGACGAAATTTGTATTTTTGGTGAATATTTTAAAGAAAAAATTGGCCCATTTTTTCAATAGCTTCCAGGTCTTTTGTCCGATTGACTCGAAATCGCTCCCAAATGTGCTCCTATACGGGCTGAACGAGACACAGCAGTCCCAATCGGATTCCGATGAAATTTGTATTTTTGGTGAATATTTTAGAGAAAAAAGTGGCCCATTTTTTCAATAGCTTCCAGGTCTTTGGACCGATTGACTCGAAATCGCTCCCAAATGTGCTCCTATACGGGCTGAACGAGACACAGCAGTCCCCATCGGATTCCGGTGAAATTTGTATTTTTGGTGAATATTTTAGAGAAAAAAGTGGCCCATTTTTTCAATAGCTTCCAGGTCTTTGGACCGATTGACTCGAAATCGCTCCCAAATGTGCTCCTATACTGGCTGAACGAGACACAGCAGTCCCCATCGGATTCCGGTGAAATTTGTATTTTTGGTGAATATTTTAGTGAAAAGAGACAATGTTTCATGAGACTGCCTTAAGGCTGGCATTAGGGTTAGGGTTAGGGTTAGGGTTATGGAGCTAGGGTTAGGATTACGGTCGTCTTTTGACCGATTGACTCGAAATTCGTCACGAATGTGGTCCTCTACTCGCTGAATGAGACACAGCAGTCCCCATCGGATTCCGACGAAATTTGTATTTTTGGTGAATATTTTAAAGAAAAAAGTGGCCCATTTTTTCAATAGCTTCCAGGTCTTTTGTCCGATTGACTCGAAATCGCTCCCAAATGTGCTCCTATACGGGCTGAACGAGACACATCAGTCCCCATCGGATTCCGATGAAATTTGTATTTTTGGTGAATATTTTAGAGAAAAAAGTGGCCCATTTTTTCAATAGCTTCCAGGTCTTTGGACCGATTGACTCGAAATCGCTCCCAAATGTGCTCCTATACTGGCTGAACGAGACACAGCAGTCCCCATCGGATTCCGGTGAAATTTGTATTTTTGGTGAATATTTTAGTGAAAAGAGACAATGTTTCATGAGACTGCCTTAAGGCTGGCATTAGGGTTAGTGTTAGGGTTAGGGTTATGGAGCTAGGGTTAGGGTTACGGTCGTGTTTTGACCGATTGACTCGAAATTCGTCATGAATGTGGTCCTCTACTCGCTGAATGAGACACAGCAGTCCCCATCGGATTCCGATGAAATTTGTATTTTTGGTGAATATTTTAAAGAAAAAATTGGCCCATTTTTTCAATAGCTTCCAGGTCTTTGGACCGATTGACTCGAAATCGCTCCAAATGTGCTCCTATACTGGCTGAACGAGACACAGCATTCCCCATCGGATTCCGGTGAAATTTGTATTTTTGGTGAATATTTTAGTGAAAAGAGACAATGTTTCATGAGACTGCCTTAAGGCTGGCATTAGGGTTAGGGTTAGGGCTAGGGTTATGGAGCTAGGGTAAGGGTTACGGTCGTCTTTTGACCGATTGACTCGAAATTCGTCACGAATGTGGTCCTCTACTCGCTGAATGAGACAAAGCAGTCCCCATCGGATTCCGATGAAATTTGTATTTTTGGTGAATATTTTAAAGAAAAAATTGGCCCATTTTTTCAATAGCTTCCAGGTCTTTTGTCCGATTGACTCGAAATCGCTCCCAAATGTGCTCCTATACTGGCTGAACGAGACACAGCAGTCCCCATCGGATTTCGGTGAAATTTGTATTTTTGGTGAATATTTTAGAGAAAAAGTGGCCCATTTTTTCAATAGCTTCCAGGTCTTTGGACCGATTGACTCGAAATCGCTCCCAAATGTGCTCCTATACTGGCTGAACGAGACACAGCAGTCCCCATCGGATTCCGGTGAAATTTGTATTTTTGGTGAATATTTTAGTGAAAAGAGACAATGTTTCATGAGACTGCCTTAAGGCTGGCATTAGGGTTAGTGTTAGGGTTAGGGTTATGGAGCTAGGGTTAGGGTTACGGTCGTCTTTTGACCGATTGACTCGAAATTCGTCACGAATGTGGTCCTCTACTCGCTGAATGAGACACAGCAGTCCCCATCGGATTCCGATGAAATTTGTATTTTTGGTGAATATTTTAAAGAAAAAATTGGCCCATTTTTTCAATAGCTTCCAGGTCTTTTGTCCGATTGACGCGAAATCGCTCCCAAATGTGCTCCTATACTGGCTGAACGAGACACAGCAGTCCCCATCGGATTCCGATGAAATTTGTATTTTTGGTGAATATTTTAGAGAAAAAAGTGGCCCATTTTTTCAATAGCTTCCAGGCAGGGGCGGAGTGGGGCACCAAAATCCACCGGGAAAATTCTGACCGCACCGGCCCACCCCCTACATTTCTGTAAATCAGTGGCGAACCGTGCCTATCAGAACTGGGCCTTCTGTACACAGTGAAAAAAATCACTAACGAAAAATACGTGGCGTCCCTGGCCATTTTTAAGCTTTAGGCAAAATATAGTTTTACTGCTCCATCTTCAAAAATTGCGTTGTTCTAGTTATGCACACAGCCACACACACACGTACACAGCCACACACACACGTTCACAGCCACACGTACACAGCCACACACACACGTTCACAGCCACACGTACACAGCCACACACACACGTTCACAGCCACACGTACACAGCCACACACACACGTACACAGCCACATGCACACAGCCACACACACGTACACAGGCTGTGTACGTGTGTGTGGTTGTGTGCGTGTGGCTGTGTAACACAGCCACACACACACACACACACACACACACACACTATCGGACGTCAGGTAGACAGTCACTTTATGAACAATCATTTAACAAGTGTGTGGAAACAAAATGCAACCAGTTCAACAAGATGCACCACTGCAGCAAAACCAGCAATAACACATCAGTTCCACTCACCAGTGACATCACTTAAAGACGAAATCTTTTCATTAACGGTCGTCTTGAAAAGGGCACGCCAGTGATTAATAAATTACATTTATTGGTAGTGTATCTCCTACATTATCACACGAAAACAATATAATAAAGACTTAGACGCACAGCTTAATCTCTAGAGGGTCCAATGTACATGTGGGCGTGCATCATTGTTTCCCGTCAGACTGGAAACACTGATGCTGGTTTCACACCAAACAAGGTAATAGACTAGACATGTGAATGACGTGTTCAATGTCGCCTCTCACGCGTGTCGAGCTGTCCCTCATCTGTTGTGTGTATTACCTTCATGTCTGAGACATTTTCTACACATACAGACATTAAAACTGTAGTAAAATGCTGGCATGGTGTCCATGTGACTGTCTACGGGTCGTTTTCAGGTTGCTGTTTAACCTTGTGACCGGTTTAACCTGTTAAGATGGACACCGAAATGAAAAGCGAGACTTTACGCCACACAGCACACGCATCCTCTGTGTCCAGCCTTTACATCACCCCCAAGACTTGTACCAGTTTAATAATTATGACAACAGCAATGACAGCTGACGATGGCCTACTGTAGCCGACTATTTATGATGATGGAGCTGAGCTGCCAATGGGGCAAAGGAAGGTAATTGGATTAAAAATAACAGTGAAAGTAGCACAGTATTGACAAACATGAGTCAGCTGCTTTATTAGCTGTTCTTGAGGCAGGTTGTGATCAGATGATATTGTAAAAATGATAAAGTAAAACTGTATGAAACATTTGTTTTCTCAACTTATTTTTTGTCCATAAAAATATGTAAACAATTAACATAAAGACATTTTACCTTAAATTAGCTTAAATGCAAGGTCATTTCACTTCATCCAAAGGAAAGTATCCACTGTCCTCTTGTTGAAGTTATAGCAACAGGCTCGATACTCCTCTTAAATGGTCCTTCTTTGGGCTAAAGCTATAGTGTCTTGCTTCCTTCCTGGGTGACCGTGAGAAAACAGGAAGCTGGTGGGTTTTTTTTTCTGCACAGCGTCACGTTAAATAAAGTCTCACTGAATAAACCGCAACTCTTGAAGCAGTTTCATTTACTAGAAAATGAACTCCAGTTTTTAAAAAAACAAACTGCAACAACATGATTTGATTAGCTTTATTGGTAAATTATACACTGATATTGTTAATATTTGGCATCAAGTAAAAGCAAGATATTAGGATTTGATAACAAAAGACAAAAACACCCAAAACCCAAAGAAGTTTTGAGAAAAATGTGTCCTCATTTAGGATATTTAGGCACAGTGGTTCTTTGAGCTAAATACTAACAACAGCATGATTTCACATGAGTATATCACAACAACGACTAAATCATGAAACATCTGAAAATGCAAAAAAGCCTTAAACACCCTTAAAACAACAGAAACTAACAGATAAACTGAGATTCCTCATAAAATATTTACTTCAGGTCATTAAAAAAACAGGCCATATTTAGGCACAGTGGTGCTTTGAGCTAAATGCTAACGACAGCATGCAAACAAAACAGTACAATGATGTGGCATCAGATATAACGTTTTTTCAGTATTTCAACCGTGTAATATATTTTTTTCAAGCAAGATATCAGGATCTCACCTGAGTATATCACAACAACAATAATGGCTTAAGAAGTTTAAATCATATAACATCAAACAATAGAAAAACAGTACAATGATGTGACATCAGAGGGTTTTGGCACCTGCCCCTTTGCCCCTGATGTCCAAAGTGTCTTTTAGTCAAAGTGTATTATATTGTTTGGTTGTTTTTTTAGTAGTAGTAGTTCTGTTAAATTGTAGGAAATAGTACCCACTGTTTTGCTAGTTTGAAGAACAGAATAACATCCATTGAAGTGTGTTTTTCTATCATTTCCCTTTTAATGAGTCTCTTAATAGTAGAAAGCATTATATTTGAGAAAAGTAGGCCATAAATGTTCAAGAATTTAAAAGCATGTTTTATCAAACAGCTTCTGCTGAATCTAGAATTATAATATAAAGCTGCTTAAGAGATCATTGTGTCATCAGCAGTTCACTTTGCAACTTACACAGTTTTAACTGTGTGTATCTTTTATTGTTTTAATGTTTATCATAATTTCCTGTATTATCATGAAATTTCATTCAGCAGTGCAGTTTTGCCTTTTTCTTTGAAAAATGACTTAACCCTCGTATTGTCTTCCCATTTACTATGCACCTTTTGTCCTCTCGGGTCAAATTGACCCGGTCTGTTTTGACTGCTTATAAAGCATGAGGTATGAAATGGTCACCAAATTTTTTTGTTTCAACTTTTTAGTGAACATATATCTTACATATCTAACATATATTTTACACTTATTTTTGTAATTTATGGTATGATAGACCTCATTTACATAAAATTATACCTCATTTTTGAGTTAAAAAAAGCAGAAATTCTCAATTATTTTCACTATGGTTATGATCACAGGCACACAAGTAGATGGAATATCACAGACTGGTACATGTCAAAGTTTAGTCAGGATATTTTTTTGAAACCACTTAATTTTTTTGAATGGCAGCAAATAGTCACACCTGTTGTCCTCCCGGGTCAAATTGACCCGGTCTTGTTTGACTGTTTATAAAGCATGAAGTATAAAATGATAACACAATTCTGTGTTATACCTTTTAGTCAACTTGTTTCCAACACATTACCATAAATTTTACATACATTTTTGTAATGTATGGTATAATATACCTAATTTCCATGGAATTATACCTAATTTTTGAGTAAAAAAGCAGGAATTATGAATTATTTTGACTCTAGTTAGGATCAGAGGCACATATGTTGATGCACAGACTGGTATATGTCAAAGTTTAGTCAGGATATTGTTTTGAAACCATTAAAAAAAAATTCTGTTGTCCTCTCTCTGTAGGTAGATCAGAGGTTGTGATGAAATTAGGTTTGAAGTTCTGTGTGTGTGTTTGTGTTTGTGCGTGCGTGTGTGCGTGTGTGTTTGTGTGTGTGAGAGTGTGAGAGTGAGTGTTAGAGGTCACGAGGCGAACCGTGCCTTCTGTACACAGTGAAAAAAATCACTAACGAAAAATACGTGGCGTCCCTGGCCATTTTTAAGCTTTAGGCAAAATATAGTTTTACTGCTCCATCTTCAAAAATTGCGTTGTTCTAGTTATGCACACAGCCACACACACACGTTCACAGCCACACGTACACAGCCACACACACACGTTCACAGCCACACGTACACAGCCACACACACACGTTCACAGCCACACGTACACAGCCACACACACACGTACACAGCCACACACACACGTTCACAGCCACACGTACACAGCCACACACACACGTTCACAGCCACACGTACACAGCCACACACACGTTCACAGCCACACGTACACAACCACACACACGTTCACAGCCACACGTACACAGCCACACACACGTACACAGCCACATGCACACATGCACACAGCCTGTGTACGTGTGTGTGGTTGTGTGCGTGTGGCTGTGTTACACAGCCACACGCACACACACAAACACACACACACACACACACACACACACACTATCGGACGTCAGGTAGACAGTCACTTTATGAACAATCATTTAACAAGTGTGTGGAAACAAAATGCAACCAGTTCAACAAGATGCACCACTGCAGCAAAACCAGCAATAACACATCAGTTCCACTCACCAGTGACGTCACTTAAAGACGAAATCTTTTCATTAACGGTCGTCTTGAAAAGGGCACTGACAATAAATCCGCAACAATATCATCTCCACCTGTTGCCATTTTCAATGTCGGCTATCAATCACAACTCGCTAGTTAAGCTCGGTGTTGCGTGACTGCAATCGGTTCATTGGATAAACGTAGTGATAGGCCCTCCCATTCCCAGAAGGCTTTGCTCCAATCTACGTTATTTTAAGAACAAACAAACAAATTAAATTGCAGGTCGTTTTTTTATTTGTGACCATGAAAGTTCTGTAAGGCCTGAATAAGAAGAATGAAATTAAGATAGGCTACACAAACATCAGTAGATCGATGGGAGAGATCAGAGATGAGTGTGCAGGGTAACCATGACTGAGATATAGAGAGTGAGCAAGTGGCATAAATATTGGTTGGACTTCTATTGAAGCCTAATATAGTAAATCTTAGAGATTTTCGCGGAGAATTTCAATCAACAATTTCAACAAGTCCAAGTGCCGGCCGCGGTCGTATCACGGCCGTTCAAAATGATCTGTGGGCCGGTTCACGCAAATTCATAGGCCGGCCGACCGACCGGGAAAACTCCCGATCGTCCCGATTACCACTCCGCCCCTGCTTCCAGGTCTTTGGACCGATTGACTCGAAATCGCTCCCAAATGTGCTCCTATACTGGCTGAACGAGACACAGCAGTCCCCATCGGATTCCGGTGAAATTTGTTTTTTTGGTGAATATTTTAGAGAAAAAGTGGCCCATTTTTTCAATAGCTTCCAGGTCTTTGGACCGATTGACTCGAAATCGCTCCCAAATGTGCTCCTATACTGGCTGAACGAGACACAGCAGTCCCCATCGGATTCCGATGAAATTTGTATTTTTGGTGAATATTTTAGAGAAAAAAGTGGCCCATTTTTTCAATAGCTTCCAGGTCTTTGGACCAATTGACTCGAAATCGCTCCCAAATGTGCTCCTATACTGGCTGAACGAGACACAGCAGTCCCCATCGGATTCCGGTGAAATTTGTATTTTTGGTGAGTATTTTAGTGAAAAGAGACAATGTTTCATGAGACTGCCTTAAGGCTGGCATTAGGGTTAGGGTTAGGGTTAGGGTTATGGAGCTAGGGTTAGGGTTACGGTCGTCTTTTGACCGATTGACTCGAAATTCGTCACGAATGTGGTCCTCTACTCGCTGAATGAGACACAGCAGTCCCCATCGGATTCCGATGAAATTTGTATTTTTGGTGAATATTTTAAAGAAAAAATTGGCCCATTTTTTCAATAGCTTCCAGGTCTTTTGTCCGATTGACTCGAAATCGCTCCCAAATGTGCTCCTATACTGGCTGAACGAGACACAGCAGTCCCCATCGGATTCCGGTGAAATTTGTTTTTTTGGTGAATATTTTAGAGAAAAAGTGGCCCATTTTTTCAATAGCTTCCACGTCTTTGGACCGATTGACTCGAAATCGCTCCCAAATGTGCTCCTATACAGGCTGAACGAGACACACCATCCCCATCGGATTCCGATGAAATTTGTATTTTTGGTGAATATTTTAGAGAAAAAAGTGGCCCATTTTTTCAATAGCTTCCAGGTCTTTGGACCGATTGACTCGAAATCGCTCCCAAATGTGCTCCTATACTGGCTGAACGAGACACAGCAGTCCCCATCGGATTCCGGTGAAATTTGTATTTTTGGTGAATATATTAGTGAAAAGAGACAATGTTTCATGAGACTGCCTTAAGGCTGGCATTAGGGTTAGGGTTAGGGTTAGGGTTATGGAGCTAGGGTTAGGGTTACGGTCGTCTTTTGACCGATTGACTCAAAATTCGTCACGAATGTGGTCCTCTACTCGCTGAATGAGACACAGCAGTCCCCATCGGATTCCGATGAAATTTGTATTTTTGGTGAATATTTTAAAGAAAAAATTGGCCCATTTTTTCAATAGCTTCCAGGTCTTTTGTCCGATTGACTCGAAATCGCTCCCAAATGTGCTCCTATACTGGCTGAACGAGACACAGCAGTCCCCATCGGATTCCGGTGAAATTATTTTTTTTTGGTGAATATTTTAGAGAAAAAGTGGCCCATTATTTCAATAGCTTCCAGGTCTTTGGACCGATTGACTCGAAATCGCTCCCAAATGTGCTCCTATACTGGCTGAACGAGACACAGCAGTCCCCATCGGATTCCGATGAAATTTGTATTTTTGGTGAATATTTTAGAGAAAAAAGTGGCCCATTTTTTCAATAGCTTCCAGGTCTTTGGACCAATTGACTCGAAATCGCTCCCAAATGTGCTCCTATACTGGCTGAACGAGACACAGCAGTCCCCATCGGATTCCGGTGAAATTTGTATTTTTGGTGAGTATTTTAGTGAAAAGAGACAATGTTTCATGAGACTGCCTTAAGGCTGGCATTAGGGTTAGGGTTAGGGTTAGGGTTATGGAGCTAGGGTTAGGGTTACGGTCGTCTTTTGACCGATTGACTCGAAATTCGTCACGAATGTGGTCCTCTACTCGCTGAATGAGACACAGCAGTCCCCATCGGATTCCGGTGAAATTTGTATTTTTGGTGAATATTTTAGTGAAAAGAGACAATGTTTCATGAGACTGCCTTAAGGCTGGCATTAGGGTTAGTGTTAGGGTTAGGGTTATGGAGCTAGGGTTAGGGTTACGGTCGTCTTTTGACCGATTGACTCGAAATTCGTCACGAATGTGGTCCTCTACTCGCTGAATGAGACACAGCAGTCTCCATCGGATTCCGATGAAATTTGTATTTTTGGTGAATATTTTAAAGAAAAAATTGGCCCATTTTTTCAATAGCTTCCAGGTCTTTTGTCCGATTGACTCGAAATCGCTCCCAAATGTGCTCCTATACTGGCTGAACGAGACACAGCAGTCCCCATCCAATTCCGGTGAAATTTGTTTTTTTGGTGAATATTTTAGAGAAAAAGTGGCCCATTTTTTCAATAGCTTCCAGGTCTTTGGACCGATTGACTCGAAATCGCTCCCAAATGTGCTCCTATACAGGCTGAACGAGACACACCATCCCCATCGGATTCCGATGAAATTTGTATTTTTGGTGAATATTTTAGAGAAAAAAGTGGCCCATTTTTTCAATAGCTTCCAGGTCTTTGGACCGATTGACTCGAAATCGCTCCCAAATGTGCTCCTATACTGGCTGAACGAGACACAGCAGTCCCCATCGGATTCCGGTGAAATTTGTATTTTTGGTGAATATATTAGTGAAAAGAGACAATGTTTCATGAGACTGCCTTAAGGCTGGCATTAGGGTTAGGGTTAGGGTTAGGGTTATGGAGCTAGGGTTAGGGTTACGGTCGTCTTTTGACCGATTGACTCGAAATTCGTCACGAATGTGGTCCTCTACTCGCTGAATGAGACACAGCAGTCCCCATCGGATTCCGATGAAATTTGTATTTTTGGTGAATATTTTAAAGAAAAAATTGGCCCATTTTTTCAATAGCTTCCAGGTCTTTTGTCCGATTGACTCGAAATCGCTCCCAAATGTGCTCCTATACTGGCTGAACGAGACACAGCAGTCCCCATCGGATTCCGGTGAAATTTGTATTTTTGGTGAATATTTTAGAGAAAAAGTGGCCCATTTTTTCAATAGCTTCCAGGTCTTTGGACCGATTGAATGGAAATCACTCCCAAATGTGCTCCTATACTGGCTGAACGAGACACAGCAGTCCCCATCGGATTCCGGTGAAATTTGTATTTTTGGTGAATATTTTAGTGAAAAGAGACAATGTTTCATGAGACTGCCTTAAGGCTGGCATTAGGGTTAGTGTTAGGGTTAGGGTTATGGAGCTAGGGTTAGGGTAACGGTCGTCTTTTGACCGATTGACTCGAAATTCGTCACGAATGTGGTCCTCTACTCGCTGAATGAGACACAGCAGTCCCCATCGGATTCCGATGAAATTTGTATTTTTGGTGAATATTTTAAAGAAAAAAGTGGCCCATTTTTTCAATAGCTTCCAGGTCTTTTGTCCGATTGACTCGAAATCGCTCCCAAATGTGCTCCTATACTGGCTGAACGAGACACAGCAGTCCCCATCGGATTCCGGTTAAATTATTTTTTTTTGGTGAATATTTTAGAGAAAAAGTGGCCCATTATTTCAATAGCTTCCAGGTCTTTGGACCGATTGACTCGAAATCGCTCCCAAATGTGCTCCTATACTGGCTGAACGAGACACAGCAGTCCCCATCGGATTCCGATGAAATTTGTATTTTTGGTGAATATTTTAGAGAAAAAAGTGGCCCATTTTTTCAATAGCTTCCAGGTCTTTGGACCAATTGACTCGAAATCGCTCCCAAATGTGCTCCTATACTGGCTGAACGAGACACAGCAGTCCCCATCGGATTCCGGTGAAATTTGTATTTTTGGTGAGTATTTTAGTGAAAAGAGACAATGTTTCATGAGACTGCCTTAAGGCTGGCATTAGGGTTAGGGTTAGGGTTAGGGTTATGGAGCTAGGGTTAGGGTTACGGTCGTCTTTTGACCGATTGACTCGAAATTCGTCACGAATGTGGTCCTCTACTCGCTGAATGAGACACAGCAGTCCCCATCGGATTCCGATGAAATTTGTATTTTTGGTGAATATTTTAAAGAAAAAATTGGCCCATTTTTTCAATAGCTTCCAGGTCTTTTGTCCGATTGACTCGAAATCGCTCCCAAATGTGCTCCTATACTGGCTGAACGAGACACAGCAGTCCCCATCGGATTCCGATGAAATTTGTATTTTTGGTGAATATTTTAGAGAAAAAAGTGGCCCATTTTTTCAATAGCTTCCAGGTCTTTGGACCAATTGACTCGAAATCGCTCCCAAATGTGCTCCTATACTGGCTGAACAAGACACAGCAGTCCCCATCGGATTCCGGTGAAATTTGTATTTTTGGTGAGTATTTTAGTGAAAAGAGACAATGTTTCATGAGACTGCCTTAAGGCTGGCATTAGGGTTAGGGTTAGGGTTAGGGTTATGGAGCTAGGGTTAGGGTTACGGTCGTCTTTTGACCGATTGACTCGAAATTCGTCACGAATGTGGTCCTCTACTCGCTGAATGAGACACAGCAGTCCCCATCGGATTCCGGTGAAATTTGTATTTTTGGTGAGTATTTTAGTGAAAAGAGACAATGTTTCATGAGACTGCCTTAAGGCTGGCATTAGGGTTAGGGTTAGGGTTAGGGTTATGGAGCTAGGGTTAGGGTTACGGTCGTCTTTTGACCGATTGACTCGAAATTCGTCACGAATGTGGTCCTCTACTCGCTGAATGAGACACAGCAGTCCCCATCGGATTCCGATGAAATTTGTATTTTTGGTGAATATTTTAAAGAAAAAATTGGCCCATTTTTTCAATAGCTTCCAGGTCTTTTGTCCGATTGACTCGAAATCGCTCCCAAATGTGCTCCTATACTGGCTGAACGAGACACAGCAGTCCCCATCGGATTCCGATGAAATTTGTATTTTTGGTGAATATTTTAGAGAAAAAAGTGGCCCATTTTTTCAATAGCTTCCAGGTCTTTGGACCAATTGACTCGAAATCGCTCCCAAATGTGCTCCTATACTGGCTGAACGAGACACAGCAGTCCCCATCGGATTCCGGTGAAATTTGTATTTTTGGTGAGTATTTTAGTGAAAAGAGACAATGTTTCATGAGACTGCCTTAAGGCTGGCATTAGGGTTAGGGTTAGGGTTAGGGTTATGGAGCTAGGGTTAGGGTTATGGTCGTCTTTTGACCGATTGACTCGAAATTCGTCACGAATGTGGTCCTCTACTCGCTGAATGAGACACAGCAGTCCCCATCGGATTCCGATGAAATTTGTATTTTTGGTGAATATTTTAGAGAAAAAAGTGGCCCATTTTTTCAATAGCTTCCAGGTCTTTGGACCGATTGACTCGAAATCGCTCCCAAATGTGCTCCTATACTGGCTGAACGAGACACAGCAGTCCCCATCGGATTCCGGTGAAATTTGTATTTTTGGTGAATATTTTAGTGAAAAGAGACAATGTTTCATGAGACTGCCTGAAGGCTGGCATTAGGGTTAGGGTTAGGGTTAGGGTTATGGAGCTAGGGTTAGGGTTACGGTCGTCTTTTGACCGATTGACTCGAAATTCGTCACGAATGTGGTCCTCTACTCGCTGAATGAGACACAGCAGTCCCCATCGGATTCCGATGAAATTTGTATTTTTGGTGAATATTTTAAAGAAAAAATTGGCCCATTTTTTCAATAGCTTCCAGGTCTTTGGACCGATTGACTCGAAATCGCTCCCAAATGTGCTCCTATACTGGCTGAACGAGACACAGCAGTCCCCATCGGATTCCGATGAAATTTGTATTTTTGGTGAATATTTTAGAGAAAAAAGTGGCCCATTTTTTCAATAGCTTCCAGGTCTTTGGACCGATTGACTCGAAATCGCTCCCAAATGTGCTCCTATACTGGCTGAATGAGACACAGCAGTCCCCATCGGATTCCGGTGAAATTTGTATTTTTGGTGAATATTTTAGTGAAAAGAGACAATGTTTCATGAGACTGCCTTAAGGCTGGCATTAGGGTTAGGGTTAGGGTTAGGGTTATGGAGCTAGGGTTAGGGTTACGGTCGTCTTTTGACCGATTGACTCGAAATTCGTCACGAATGTGGTCCTCTACTCGCTGAATGAGACACAGCAGTCCCCATCGGATTCCGATGAAATTTGTATTTTTGGTGAATATTTTAAAGAAAAAATTGGCCCATTTTTTCAATAGCTTCCAGGTCTTTGGACCGATTGACTCGAAATCGCTCCCAAATGTGCTCCTATACTGGCTGAACGAGACACAGCAGTCCCCATCGGATTCCGATGAAATTTGTATTTTTGGTGAATATTTTAGAGAAAAAAGTGGCCCATTTTTTCAATAGCTTCCAGGTCTTTGGACCGATTGACTCGAAATCGCTCCCAAATGTGCTCCTATACTGGCTGAATGAGACACAGCAGTCCCCATCGGATTCCGGTGAAATTTGTATTTTTGGTGAATATTTTAGTGAAAAGAGACAATGTTTCATGAGACTGCCTTAAGGCTGGCATTAGGGTTAGGCTTAGGGTTAGGGTTATGGAGCTAGGGTTAGGGTTACGGTCGTCTTTTGACCGATTGACTCGAAATTCGTCACGAATGTGGTCCTCTACTCGCTGAATGAGACACAGCAGTCCCCATCGGATTCCGATGAAATTTGTATTTTTGGTGAATATTTTAAAGAAAAAATTGGCCCATTTTTTCAATAGCTTCCAGGTCTTTTGTCCGATTGACTCGAAATCGCTCCCAAATGTGCTCCTATACTGGCTGAACGAGACACAGCAGTCCACATCGGATTCTGGTGAAATTTGTATTTTTGGTGAATATTTTAGAGAAAAAGTGGCCCATTTTTTCAATAGCTTCCAGGTCTTTGGACCGATTGACTCGAAATCGCTCCCAAATGTGCTCCTATACTGGCTGAACGAGACACAGCAGTCCCCATCGGATTCCGATGAAATTTGTATTTTTGGTGAATATTTTAGAGAAAAAAGTGGCCATTTTTTCAATAGCTTCCAGGTCTTTGGACCGATTGACTCGAAATCGCTCCCAAATGTGCTCCTATACTGGCTGAATGAGACACAGCAGTCCCCATCGGATTCCGGTGAAATTTGTATTTTTGGTGAATATTTTAGTGAAAAGAGACAATGTTTCATGAGACTGCCTTAAGGCTGGCATTAGGGTTAGGGTTAGGGTTAGGGTTATGGAGCTAGGGTTAGGGTTACGGTCGTCTTTTGACCGATTGACTCGAAATTCGTCACGAATGTGGTCCTCTACTCGCTGAATGAGACACAGCAGTCCCCATCGGATTCCGATGAAATTTGTATTTTTGGTGAATATTTTAAAGAAAAAATTGGCCCATTTTTTCAATAGCTTCCAGGTCTTTTGTCCGATTGACTCGAAATCGCTCCCAAATGTGCTCCTATAGTGGCTGAACGAGACACAGCAGTCCACATCGGATTCTGGTGAAATTTGTATTTTTGGTGAATATTTTAGAGAAAAAGTGGCCCATTTTTTCAATAGCTTCCAGGTCTTTGGACCGATTGACTCGAAATCGCTCCCAAATGTGCTCCTATACTGGCTGAACGAGACACAGCAGTCCCCATCGGATTCTGGTGAAATTTGTATTTTTGGTGAATATTTTAGTGAAAAGAGACAATGTTTCATGAGACTGCCTTAAGGCTGGCATTAGGGTTAGGGTTAGGGTTAGGGTTATGGAGCTAGGGTTAGGGTTACGGTCGTCTTTTGACCGATTGACTCGAAATTCGTCACGAATGTGGTCCTCTACTCGCTGAATGAGACACAGCAGTCCCCATCGGATTCCGATGAAATTTGTATTTTTGGTGAATATTTTAAAGAAAAAATTGGCCCATTTTTTCAATAGCTTCCAGGTCTTTTGTCCGATTGACTCAAAATCGCTACCAAATGTGCTCCTATACTGGCTGAACGAGACACAGCAGTCCCCATCGGATTCCGGTGAAATTTGTATTTTTGGTGAATATTTTAGTGAAAAGAGACAATGTTTCATGAGACTGCCTTAAGGCTGGCATTAGGGTTAGGGTTAGGGTTAGGGTTATGGAGCTAGGGTTAGGGTTACGGTCGTCTTTTGACCGATTGACTCGAAATTCGTCACGAATGTGGTCCTCTACTCGCTGAATGAGACACAGCAGTCCCCATCGGATTCCGATGAAATTTGTATTTTTGGTGAATATTTTAAAGAAAAAATTGGCCCATTTTTTCAATAGCTTACAGGTCTTTTGTCCGATTGACTCAAAATCGCTCCCAAATGTGCTCCTATACTGGCTGAACGAGACACAGCAGTCCCCATCGGATTCCGGTGAAATTTGTATTTTTGGTGAATATTTTAGTGAAAAGAGACAATGTTTCATGAGACTGCCTTAAGGCTGGCATTAGGGTTAGTGTTAGGGTTATGGAGCTAGGGTTAGGGTAACGGTCGTCTTTTGACCGATTGACTCGAAATTCGTCACGAATGTGGTCCTCTACTCGCTGAATAAGACACAGCAGTCCCCATCGGATTCCGATGAAATTTGTATTTTTGGTGAATATTTTAAAGAAAAAATTGGCCCATTTTTTCAATAGCTTCCAGGTCTTTTGTCCGATTGACTCGAAATCGCTCCCAAATGTGCTCCTATACTGGCTGAACGAGACACAGCAGTCCCCATCGGATTCCGGTGAAATTTGTTTTTTTGGTGAATATTTTAGAGAAAAAAGTGGCCCATTTTTTCAATAGCTTCCAGGTCTTTGGACCAATTGACTCGAAATCGCTCCCAAATGTGCTCCTATACTGGCTGAACGAGACACAGCAGTCCCCATCGGATTCCGGTGAAATTTGTATTTTTGGTGAGTATTTTAGTGAAAAGAGACAATGTTTCATGAGACTGCCTTAAGGCTGGCATTAGGGTTAGGGTTAGGGTTAGGGTTATGGAGCTAGGGTTAGGGTTACGGTCGTCTTTTGACCGATTGACTCAAAATTAGTCACGAATGTGGTCCTCTACTCGCTGAATGAGACACAGCAGTCCCCATCGGATTCCGATGAAATTTGTATTTTTGGTGAATATTTTAAAGAAAAAATTGGCCCATTTTTTCAATAGCTTCCAGGTCTTTTGTCCGATTGACTCGAAATCGCTCCCAAATGTGCTCCTATACTGGCTGAACGAGACACAGCAGTCCCCATCGGATTCCGGTGAAATTATTTTTTTTTGGTGAATATTTTAGAGAAAAAGTGGCCCATTATTTCAATAGCTTCCAGGTCTTTGGACCGATTGACTCGAAATCGCTCCCAAATGTGCTCCTATACTGGCTGAACGAGACACAGCAGTCCCCATCGGATTCCGATGAAATTTGTATTTTTGGTGAATATTTTAGAGAAAAAAGTGGCCCATTTTTTCAATAGCTTCCAGGTCTTTGGACCAATTGACTCGAAATCGCTCCCAAATGTGCTCCTATACTGGCTGAACGAGACACAGCAGTCCCCATCGGATTCCGGTGAAATTTGTATTTTTGGTGAGTATTTTAGTGAAAAGAGACAATGTTTCATGAGACTGCCTTAAGGCTGGCATTAGGGTTAGGGTTAGGGTTAGGGTTATGGAGCTAGGGTTAGGGTTACGGTCGTCTTTTGACCGATTGACTCGAAATTCGTCACGAATGTGGTCCTCTACTCGCTGAATGAGACACAGTAGTCCCCATCGGATTCCGATGAAATTTGTATTTTTGGTGAATATTTTAAAGAAAAAATTGGCCCATTTTTTCAATAGCTTCCAGGTCTTTTGTCCGATTGACTCGAAATCGCTCCCAAATGTGCTCCTATACTGGCTGAACGAGACACAGCAGTCCACATCGGATTCTGGTGAAATTTGTATTTTTGGTGAATATTTTAGAGAAAAAGTGGCCCATTTTTTCAATAGATTCCAGGTCTTTGGACCGATTGACTCGAAATCGCTCCCAAATGTGCTCCTATACTGGCTGAACGAGACACAGCAGTCCCCATCGGATTCCGATGAAATTTGTATTTTTGGTGAATATTTTAGAGAAAAAAGTGGCCATTTTTTCAATAGCTTCCAGGTCTTTGGACCGATTGACTCGAAATCGCTCCCAAATGTGCTCCTATACTGGCTGAACGAGACACAGCAGTCCCCATCGGATTCCGGTGAAATTTGTATTTTTGGTGAATATTTTAGAGAAAAGAGACAATGTTTCATGAGACTGCCTTAAGGCTGGCATTAGGGTTAGGGTTAGGGTTAGGGTTATGGAGCTAGGGTTAGGGTTACGGTCGTCTTTTGACCGATTGACTCGAAATCGCTCCCAAATGTGCTCCTATACTGGCTGAATGAGACACAGCAGTCCCCATCGGATTCCGGTGAAATTTGTATTTTTGGTGAATATTTTAGTGAAAAGAGACAATGTTTCATGAGACTGCCTTAAGGCTGGCATTAGGGTTAGGGTTAGGGTTAGGGTTATGGAGCTAGGGTTAGGGTTACGGTCGTCTTTTGACCGATTGACTCGAAATACGTCACGAATGTGGTCCTCTACTCGCTGAATGAGACACAGCAGTCCCCATCGGATTCCGATGAAATTTGTATTTTTGGTGAATATTTTAAAGAAAAAATTGGCCCATTTTTTCAATAGCTTCCAGGTCTTTTGTCCGATTGACTCGAAATCGCTCCCAAATGTGCTCCTATACTGGCTGAACGAGACACAGCAGTCCACATCGGATTCTGGTGAAATTTGTATTTTTGGTGAATATTTTAGAGAAAAAGTGGCCCATTTTTTCAATAGCTTCCAGGTCTTTGGACCGATTGACTCGAAATCGCTCCCAAATGTGCTCCTATACTGGCTGAACGAGACACAGCAGTCCCCATCGGATTCCGGTGAAATTTGTATTTTTGGTGAATATTTTAGTGAAAAGAGACAATGTTTCATGAGACTGCCTTAAGGCTGGCATTAGGGTTAGGGTTAGGGTTAGGGTTATGGAGCTAGGGCTAGGGTTACGGTCGTCTTTTGACCGATTGACTCGAAATTCGTCACGAATGTGGTCCTCTACTCGCTGAATGAGACACAGCAGTCCCCATCGGATTCCGATGAAATTTGTATTTTTGGTGAATATTTTAAAGAAAAAATTGGCCCATTTTTTCAATAGCTTCCAGGTCTTTTGTCCGATTGACTCAAAATCGCTACCAAATGTGCTCCTATACTGGCTGAACGAGACACAGCAGTCCCCATCGGATTCCGGTGAAATTTGTATTTTTGGTGAATATTTTAGTGAAAAGAGACAATGTTTCATGAGACTGCCTTAAGGCTGGCATTAGGGTTAGGGTTAGGGTTAGGGTTATGGAGCTAGGGTTAGGGTTACGGTCGTCTTTTGACCGATTGACTCGAAATCGCTCCCAAATGTGCTCCTATACTGGCTGAATGAGACACAGCAGTCCCCATCGGATTCCGGTGAAATTTGTATTTTTGGTGAATATTTTAGTGAAAAGAGACAATGTTTCATGAGACTGCCTTAAGGCTGGCATTAGGGTTAGGGTTAGGGTTAGGGTTATGGAGCTAGGGTTAGGGTTACGGTCGTCTTTTGACCGATTGACTCGAAATTCGTCACGAATGTGGTCCTCTACTCGCTGAATGAGACACAGCAGTCCCCATCGGATTCCGATGAAATTTGTATTTTTGGTGAATATTTTAAAGAAAAAATTGGCCCATTTTTTCAATAGCTTCCAGGTCTTTTGTCCGATTGACTCGAAATCGCTCCCAAATGTGCTCCTATACTGGCTGAACGAGACACAGCAGTCCCCATCGGATTCCGGTGAAATTTGTATTTTTGGTGAATATTTTAGTGAAAAGAGACAATGTTTCATGAGACTGCCTTAAGGCTGGCATTAGGGTTAGGGTTAGGGTTAGGGTTATGGAGCTAGGGCTAGGGTTACGGTCGTCTTTTGACCGATTGACTCGAAATTCGTCACGAATGTGGTCCTCTACTCGCTGAATGAGACACAGCAGTCCCCATCGGATTCCGATGAAATTTGTATTTTTGGTGAATATTTTAAAGAAAAAATTGGCCCATTTTTTCAATAGCTTCCAGGTCTTTTGTCCGATTGACTCAAAATCGCTACCAAATGTGCTCCTATACTGGCTGAACGAGACACAGCAGTCCCCATCGGATTCCGGTGAAATTTGTATTTTTGGTGAATATTTTAGTGAAAAGAGACAATGTTTCATGAGACTGCCTTAAGGCTGGCATTAGGGTTAGGGTTAGGGTTAGGGTTATGGAGCTAGGGTTAGGGTTACGGTCGTCTTTTGACCGATTGACTCGAAATTCGTCACGAATGTGGTCCTCTACTCGCTGAATGAGACACAGCAGTCCCCATCGGATTCCGATGAAATTTGTATTTTTGGTGAATATTTTAAAGAAAAAATTGGCCCATTTTTTCAATAGCTTACAGGTCTTTTGTCCGATTGACTCGAAATCGCTCCCAAATGTGCTCCTATACGGGCTGAACGAGACACAGCAGTCCACATCGGATTCTGGTGAAATTTGTATTTTTGGTGAATATTTTAGAGAAAAAGTGGCCCATTTTTTCAATAGCTTCCAGGTCTTTGGACCGATTGACTCGAAATCGCTCCCAAATGTGCTCCTATACTGGCTGAACGAGACACAGCAGTCCCCATCGGATTCCGGTGAAATTTGTATTTTTGGTGAATATTTTAGTGAAAAGAGACAATGTTTCATGAGACTGCCTTAAGGCTGGCATTAGGGTTAGGGTTAGGGTTAGGGTTATGGAGCTAGGGTTAGGGTTACGGTCGTCTTTTGACCGATTGACTCGAAATTCGTCACGAATGTGGTCCTCTACTCGCTGAATGAGACACAGCAGTCCCCATCGGATTCCGATGAAATTTGTATTTTTGGTGAATATTTTAAAGAAAAAATTGGCCCATTTTTTCAATAGCTTACAGGTCTTTTGTCCGATTGACTCAAAATCGCTCCCAAATGTGCTCCTATACTGGCTGAACGAGACACAGCAGTCCCCATCGGATTCCGGTGAAATTTGTATTTTTGGTGAATATTTTAGTGAAAAGAGACAATGTTTCATGAGACTGCCTTAAGGCTGGCATTAGGGTTAGTGTTAGGGTTATGGAGCTAGGGTTAGGGTAACGGTCGTCTTTTGACCGATTGACTCGAAATTCGTCACGAATGTGGTCCTCTACTCGCTGAATGAGACACAGCAGTCCCCATCGGATTCCGATGAAATTTGTATTTTTGGTGAATATTTTAAAGAAAAAATTGGCCCATTTTTTCAATAGCTTCCAGGTCTTTTGTCCGATTGACTCGAAATCGCTCCCAAATGTGCTCCTATACTGGCTGAACGAGACACAGCAGTCCCCATCAGATTCCGGTGAAATTTGTTTTTTTGGTGAATATTTTAGACAAAAAGGGGACCATTTTTTCAATAGCTTCCAGGTCTTTGGACCGATTGACTCGAAATCGCTCCCAAATGTGCTCCTATACTGGCTGAACGAGACACAGCAGTCCCCATCGGATTCCGATGAAATTTGTATTTTTGGTGAATATTTTAGAGAAAAAAGTGGCCCATTTTTTCAATAGCTTCCAGGTCTTTGGACCGATTGACTCGAAATCGCTCCCAAATGTGCTCCTATACTGGCTGAACGAGACACAGCAGTCCCCATCGGATTCTGGTGAAATTTGTATTTTTGGTGAGTATTTTAGTGAAAAGAGACAATGTTTCATGAGACTGGCTTAAGGCTGGCATTAGGGTTAGGGTTAGGGTTAGGGTTAGGGTTATGGAGCTAGGGTTAGGGTTACGGTCGTCTTTTGACCGATTGACTCGAAATCGCTCCCAAATGTGCTCCTATACTGGCTGAACGAGACACAGCAGTCCCCATCGGATTCCGATGAAATTTGTATTTTTGGTGAATATTTTAGAGAAAAAAGTGGCCCATTTTTTCAATAGCTTCCAGGTCTTTGGACCGATTGACTCGAAATCGCTCCCAAATGTGCTCCTATACTGGCTGAATGAGACACAGCAGTCCCCATCGGATTCCGGTGAAATTTGTATTTTTGGTGAGTATTTTAGTTAAAAGAGACAATGTTTCATGAGACTGCCTTAAGGCTGGCATTAGGGTTAGGGTTAGGGTTATGGAGCTAGGGTTAGGGTTACGGTCGTCTTTTGACCGATTGACTCGAAATTCGTCACGAATGTGGTCCTCTACTCGCTGAATGAGACACAGCAGTCCCCATCGGATTCCGATGAAATTTGTATTTTTGGTGAATATTTTAAAGAAAAAATTGGCCCATTTTTTCAATCGCTTCCAGGTCTTTTGTCCGATTGACTCGAAATCGCTCCCAAATGTGCTCCTATACTGGCTGAACGAGACACAGCAGTCCCCATCGGATTCCGATGAAATTTGTATTTTTGGTGAATATTTTAGAGAAAAAAGTGGCCCATTTTTTCAATAGCTTCCAGGTCTTTGGACCGATTGACTCGAAATCGCTCCCAAATGTGCTCCTATACTGGCTGAACGAGACACAGCAGTCCCCATCGGATTCCGGTGAAATTTGTATTTTTGGTGAGTATTTTAGTGAAAAGAGACAATGTTTCATGAGACTGCCTTAAGGCTGGCATTAGGGTTAGGGTTAGGGTTAGGGTTATGGAGCTAGGGTTAGGGTTACGGTCGTCTTTTGACCGATTGACTCGAAATTCGTCACGAATGTGGTCCTCTACTCGCTGAATGAGACACAGCAGTCCCCATCGGATTCCGATGAAATTTGTATTTTTGGTGAATATTTTAAAGAAAAAATTGGCCCATTTTTTCAATAGCTTCCAGGTCTTTTGTCCGATTGACTCGAAATCGCTCCCAAATGTGCTCCTATACTGGCTGAACGAGACACAGCAGTCCCCATCGGATTCCGATGAAATTTGTATTTTTGGTGAATATTTTAAAGAAAAAATTGGCCCATTTTTTCAATAGCTTCCAGGTCTTTGGACCGATTGACTCGAAATCGCTCCCAAATGTGCTCCTATACTGGCTGAACGAGACACAGCAGTCCCCATCGGATTCTGGTGAAATTTGTATTTTTGGTGAGTATTTTAGTGAAAAGAGACAATGTTTCATGAGACTGGCTTAAGGCTGGCATTAGGGTTAGGGTTAGGGTTAGGGTTAGGGTTATGGAGCTAGGGTTAGGGTTACGGTCGTCTTTTGACCGATTGACTCGAAATTCGTCACGAATGTGGTCCTCTACTCGCTGAATGAGACACAGCAGTCCCCATCGGATTCCGATGAAATTTGTATTTTTGGTGAATATTTTAAAGAAAAAATTGGCCCATTTTTTCAATCGCTTCCAGGTCTTTTGTCCGATTGACTCGAAATCGCTCCCAAATGTGCTCCTATACTGGCTGAACGAGACACAGCAGTCCCCATCGGATTCCGATGAAATTTGTATTTTTGGTGAATATTTTAGAGAAAAAAGTGGCCCATTTTTTCAATAGCTTCCAGGTCTTTGGACCGATTGACTCGAAATCGCTCCCAAATGTGCTCCTATACTGGCTGAACGAGACACAGCAGTCCCCATCGGATTCCGGTGAAATTTGTATTTTTGGTGAGTATTTTAGTGAAAAGAGACAATGTTTCATGAGACTGCCTTAAGGCTGGCATTAGGGTTAGGGTTAGGGTTAGGGTTATGGAGCTAGGGTTAGGGTTACGGTCGTCTTTTGACCGATTGACTCGAAATTCGTCACGAATGTGGTCCTCTACTCGCTGAATGAGACACAGCAGTCCCCATCGGATTCCGATGAAATTTGTATTTTTGGTGAATATTTTAAAGAAAAAATTGGCCCATTTTTTCAATAGCTTCCAGGTCTTTTGTCCGATTGACTCGAAATCGCTCCCAAATGTGCTCCTATACTGGCTGAACGAGACACAGCAGTCCCCATCGGATTCCGATGAAATTTGTATTTTTGGTGAATATTTTAAAGAAAAAATTGGCCCATTTTTTCAATAGCTTCCAGGTCTTTTGTCCGATTGACTCAAAATCGCTACCAAATGTGCTCCTATACTGGCTGAACGAGACACAGCAGTCCCCATCGGATTCCGGTGAAATTTGTATTTTTGGTGAATATTTTAGTGAAAAGAGACAATGTTTCATGAGACTGCCTTAAGGCTGGCATTAGGGTTAGGGTTAGGGTTAGGGTTATGGAGCTAGGGTTAGGGTTACGGTCGTCTTTTGACCGATTGACTCGAAATTCGTCACGAATGTGGTCCTCTACTCGCTGAATGAGACACAGCAGTCCCCATCGGATTCCGATGAAATTTGTATTTTTGGTGAATATTTTAAAGAAAAAATTGGCCCATTTTTTCAATAGCTTACAGGTCTTTTGTCCGATTGACTCTAAATCGCTCCCAAATGTGCTCCTATACTGGCTGAACGAGACACAGCAGTCCACATCGGATTCCGGTGAAATTTGTATTTTTGGTGAATATTTTAGAGAAAAAGTGGCCCATTTTTTCAATAGCTTCCAGGTCTTTGGACCGATTGACTCGAAATCGCTCCCAAATGTGCTCCTATACTGGCTGAACGAGACACAGCAGTTCCCATCGGATTCCGGTGAAATTTGTATTTTTGGTGAATATTTTAGTGAAAAGAGACAATGTTTCATGAGACTGCCTTAAGGCTGGCATTAGGGTTAGGGTTAGGGTTAGGGTTATGGAGCTAGGGTTAGGGTTACGGTCGTCTTTTGACCGATTGACTCGAAATTCGTCACGAATGTGGTCCTCTACTCGCTGAATGAGACACAGCAGTCCCCATCGGATTCCGATGAAATTTGTATGTTTGGTGAATATTTTAAAGAAAAAATTGGCCCATTTTTTCAATAGCTTACAGGTCTTTTGTCCGATTGACTCAAAATCGCTCCCAAATGTGCTCCTATACTGGCTGAACGAGACACAGCAGTCCCCATCGGATTCCGGTGAAATTTGTATTTTTGGTGAATATTTTAGTGAAAAGAGACAATGTTTCATGAGACTGCCTTAAGGCTGGCATTAGGGTTAGTGTTAGGGTTATGGAGCTAGGGTTAGGGTAACGGTCGTCTTTTGACCGATTGACTCGAAATTCGTCACGAATGTGGTCCTCTACTCGCTGAATGAGACACAGCAGTCCCCATCGGATTCCGATGAAATTTGTATTTTTGGTGAATATTTTAGAGAAAAAAGTGGCCCATTTTTTCAATAGCTTCCAGGTCTTTGGACCGATTGACTCGAAATCGCTCCCAAATGTGCTCCTATACTGGCTGAACGAGACACAGCAGTCCCCATCGGATTCCGGTGAAATTTGTATTTTTGGTGAATATTTTAGTGAAAAGAGACAATGTTTCATGAGACTGCCTTAAGGCTGGCATTAGGGTTAGTGTTAGGGTTATGGAGCTAGGGTTAGGGTAACGGTCGTCTTTTGACCGATTGACTCGAAATTCGTCACGAATGTGGTCCTCTACTCGCTGAATGAGACACAGCAGTCCCCATCGGATTCCGATGAAATTTGTATTTTTGGTGAATATTTTAAAGAAAAAATTGGCCCATTTTTTCAATAGCTTCCAGGTCTTTTGTCCGATTGACTCGAAATCGCTCCCAAATGTGCTCCTATACTGGCTGAACGAGACACAGCAGTCCCCATCGGATTCCGATGAAATTTGTATTTTTGGTGAATATTTTAGAGAAAAAAGTGGCCCATTTTTTCAATAGCTTCCAGGTCTTTGGACCGATTGACTCGAAATCGCTCCCAAATGTGCTCCTATACTGGCTGAACGAGACACAGCAGTCCCCATCGGATTCCGGTGAAATTTGTATTTTTGGTGAGTATTTTAGTGAAAAGAGACAATGTTTCATGAGACTGCCTTAAAGCTGGCATTAGGGTTAGGGTTAGGGTTAGGGTTATGGAGCTAGGGTTAGGGTTACGGTCGTCTTTTGACCGATTGACTCGAAATTCGTCACGAATGTGGTCCTCTACTCGCTGAATGAGACACAGCAGTCCCCATCGGATTCCGATGAAATTTGTATTTTTGGTGAATATTTTAAAGAAAAAATTGGCCCATTTTTTCAATAGCTTCCAGGTCTTTTGTCCGATTGACTCAAAATCGCTACCAAATGTGCTCCTATACTGGCTGAACGAGACACAGCAGTCCCCATCGGATTCCGGTGAAATTTGTATTTTTGGTGAATATTTTAGTGAAAAGAGACAATGTTTCATGAGACTGCCTTAAGGCTGGCATTAGGGTTAGGGTTAGGGTTAGGGTTATGGAGCTAGGGTTAGGGTTACGGTCGTCTTTTGACCGATTGACTCGAAATTCGTCACGAATGTGGTCCTCTACTCGCTGAATGAGACACAGCAGTCCCCATCGGATTCCGATGAAATTTGTATTTTTGGTGAATATTTTAGAGAAAAAAGTGGCCCATTTTTTCAATAGCTTCCAGGTCTTTGGACCGATTGACTCGAAATCGCTCCCAAATGTGCTCCTATACTGGCTGAACGAGACACAGCAGTCCCCATCGGATTCCGGTGAAATTTGTATTTTTGGTGAATATTTTAGTGAAAAGAGACAATGTTTCATGAGACTGCCTTAAGGCTGGCATTAGGGTTAGTGTTAGGGTTATGGAGCTAGGGTTAGGGTAACGGTCGTCTTTTGACCGATTGACTCGAAATTCGTCACGAATGTGGTCCTCTACTCGCTGAATGAGACACAGCAGTCCCCATCGGATTCCGATGAAATTTGTATTTTTGGTGAATATTTTAAAGAAAAAATTGGCCCATTTTTTCAATAGCTTCCAGGTCTTTTGTCCGATTGACTCGAAATCGCTCCCAAATGTGCTCCTATACTGGCTGAACGAGACACAGCAGTCCCCATCGGATTCCGGTGAAATTTGTTTTTTTGGTGAATATTTTAGACAAAAAGTGGCCCATTATTTCAATAGCTTCCAGGTCTTTGGACCGATTGACTCGAAATCGCTCCCAAATGTGCTCCTATACTGGCTGAACGAGACACAGCAGTCCCCATCGGATTCCGATGAAATTTGTATTTTTGGTGAATATTTTAGAGAAAAAAGTGGCCCATTTTTTCAATAGCTTCCAGGTCTTTGGACCGATTGACTCGAAATCGCTCCCAAATGTGCTCCTATACTGGCTGAACGAGACACAGCAGTCCCCATCGGATTCCGGTGAAATTTGTATTTTTGGTGAGTATTTTAGTGAAAAGAGACAATGTTTCATGAGACTGCCTTAAAGCTGGCATTAGGGTTAGGGTTAGGGTTAGGGTTATGGAGCTAGGGTTAGGGTTACGGTCGTCTTTTGACCGATTGACTCGAAATTCGTCACGAATGTGGTCCTCTACTCGCTGAATGAGACACAGCAGTCCCCATCGGATTCCGATGAAATTTGTATTTTTGGTGAATATTTTAAAGAAAAAATTGGCCCATTTTTTCAATAGCTTCCAGGTCTTTTGTCCGATTGACTCAAAATCGCTACCAAATGTGCTCCTATACTGGCTGAACGAGACACAGCAGTCCCCATCGGATTCCGGTGAAATTTGTATTTTTGGTGAATATTTTAGTGAAAAGAGACAATGTTTCATGAGACTGCCTTAAGGCTGGCATTAGGGTTAGGGTTAGGGTTAGGGTTATGGAGCTAGGGTTAGGGTTACGGTCGTCTTTTGACCGATTGACTCGAAATTCGTCACTAATGTGGTCCTCTACTCGCTGAATGAGACACAGCAGTCCCCATCGGATTCCGATGAAATTTGTATTTTTGGTGAATATTTTAAAGAAAAAATTGGCCCATTTTTTCAATAGCTTACAGGTCTTTTGTCCGATTGACTCGAAATCGCTCCCAAATGTGCTCCTATACTGGCTGAACGAGACACAGCAGTCCACATCGGATTCTGGTGAAATTTGTATTTTTGGTGAATATTTTAGAGAAAAAGTGGCCCATTTTTTCAATAGCTTCCAGGTCTTTGGACCGATTGACTCGAAATCGCTCCCAAATGTGTTCCTATACTGGCTGAACGAGACACAGCAGTCCCCATCGGATTCCGGTGAAATTTGTATTTTTGGTGAATATTTTAGTGAAAAGAGACAATGTTTCATGAGACTGCCTTAAGGCTGGCATTAGGGTTAGGGTTAGGGTTAGGGTTATGGAGCTAGGGTTAGGGTTACGGTCGTCTTTTGACCGATTGACTCGAAATTCGTCACGAATGTGGTCCTCTACTCGCTGAATGAGACACAGCAGTCCCCATCGGATTCCGATGAAATTTGTATGTTTGGTGAATATTTTAAAGAAAAAATTGGCCCATTTTTTCAATAGCTTACAGGTCTTTTGTCCGATTGACTCAAAATCGCTCCCAAATGTGCTCCTATACTGGCTGAACGAGACACAGCAGTCCCCATCGGATTCCGGTGAAATTTGTATTTTTGGTGAATATTTTAGTGAAAAGAGACAATGTTTCATGAGACTGCCTTAAGGCTGGCATTAGGGTTAGTGTTAGGGTTATGGAGCTAGGGTTAGGGTAACGGTCGTCTTTTGACCGATTGACTCGAAATTCGTCACGAATGTGGTCCTCTACTCGCTGAATGAGACACAGCAGTCCCCATCGGATTCCGATGAAATTTGTATTTTTGGTGAATATTTTAGAGAAAAAAGTGGCCCATTTTTTCAATAGCTTCCAGGTCTTTGGACCGATTGACTCGAAATCGCTCCCAAATGTGCTCCTATACTGGCTGAACGAGACACAGCAGTCCCCATCGGATTCCGGTGAAATTTGTATTTTTGGTGAATATTTTAGTGAAAAGAGACAATGTTTCATGAGACTGCCTTAAGGCTGGCATTAGGGTTAGTGTTAGGGTTATGGAGCTAGGGTTAGGGTAACGGTCGTCTTTTGACCGATTGACTCGAAATTCGTCACGAATGTGGTCCTCTACTCGCTGAATGAGACACAGCAGTCCCCATCGGATTCCGATGAAATTGTATTTTTGGTGAATATTTTAAAGAAAAAATTGGCCCATTTTTTCAATAGCTTCCAGGTCTTTTGTCCGATTGACTCGAAATCGCTCCCAAATGTGCTCCTATACTGGCTGAACGAGACACAGCAGTCCCCATCGGATTCCGGTGAAATTTGTTTTTTTGGTGAATATTTTAGACAAAAAGTGGCCCATTATTTCAATAGCTTCCAGGTCTTTGGACCGATTGACTCGAAATCGCTCCCAAATGTGCTCCTATACTGGCTGAACGAGACACAGCAGTCCCCATCGGATTCCGATGAAATTTGTATTTTTGGTGAATATTTTAGAGAAAAAAGTGGCCCATTTTTTCAATAGCTTCCAGGTCTTTGGACCGATTGACTCGAAATCGCTCCCAAATGTGCTCCTATACTGGCTGAACGAGACACAGCAGTCCCCATCGGATTCCGGTGAAATTTGTATTTTTGGTGAGTATTTTAGTGAAAAGAGACAATGTTTCATGAGACTGGCTTAAGGCTGGCATTAGGGTTAGGGTTAGGGTTAGGGTTAGGGTTATGGAGCTAGGGTTAGGGTTACGGTCGTCTTTTGACCGATTGACTCGAAATTCGTCACAAATGTGGTCCTCTACTCGCTGAATGAGACACAGCAGTCCCCATCGGATTCCGATGAAATTTGTATTTTTGGTGAATATTTTAAAGAAAAAATTGGCCCATTTTTTCAATAGCTTACAGGTCTTTTGTCCGATTGACTCGAAATCGCTCCCAAATGTGCTCCTATACTGGCTGAACGAGACACAGCAGTCCACATCGGATTCTGGTGAAATTTGTATTTTTGGTGAATATTTTAGAGAAAAAGTGGCCCATTTTTTCAATAGCTTCCAGGTCTTTGGACCGATTGACTCGAAATCGCTCCCAAATGTGCTCCTATACTGGCTGAACGAGACACAGCAGTCCCCATCGGATTCCGGTGAAATTTGTATTTTTGGTGAATATTTTAGTGAAAAGAGACAATGTTTCATGAGACTGCCTTAAGGCTGGCATTAGGGTTAGGGTTAGGGTTAGGGTTATGGAGCTAGGGTTAGGGTTACGGTCGTCTTTTGACCGATTGACTCGAAATTCGTCACGAATGTGGTCCTCTACTCGCTGAATGAGACACAGCAGTCCCCATCGGATTCCGATGAAATTTGTATGTTTGGTGAATATTTTAAAGAAAAAATTGGCCCATTTTTTCAATAGCTTACAGGTCTTTTGTCCGATTGACTCAAAATCGCTCCCAAATGTGCTCCTATACTGGCTGAACGAGACACAGCAGTCCCCATCGGATTCTGGTGAAATTTGTATTTTTGGTGAATATTTTAGTGAAAAGAGACAATGTTTCATGAGACTGCCTTAAGGCTGGCATTAGGGTTAGTGTTAGGGTTATGGAGCTAGGGTTAGGGTAACGGTCGTCTTTTGACCGATTGACTCGAAATTCGTCACGAATGTGGTCCTCTACTCGCTGAATGAGACACAGCAGTCCCCATCGGATTCCGATGAAATTTGTATTTTTGGTGAATATTTTAGAGAAAAAAGTGGCCCATTTTTTCAATAGCTTCCAGGTCTTTGGACCGATTGACTCGAAATCGCTCCCAAATGTGCTCCTATACTGGCTGAACGAGACACAGCAGTCCCCATCGGATTCCGGTGAAATTTGTATTTTTGGTGAATATTTTAGTGAAAAGAGACAATGTTTCATGAGACTGCCTTAAGGCTGGCATTAGGGTTAGTGTTAGGGTTATGGAGCTAGGGTTAGGGTAACGGTCGTCTTTTGACCGATTGACTCGAAATTCGTCACGAATGTGGTCCTCTACTCGCTGAATGAGACACAGCAGTCCCCATCGGATTCCGATGAAATTTGTATTTTTGGTGAATATTTTAAAGAAAAAATTGGCCCATTTTTTCAATAGCTTCCAGGTCTTTTGTCCGATTGACTCGAAATCGCTCCCAAATGTGCTCCTATACTGGCTGAACGAGACACAGCAGTCCCCATCGGATTCCGGTGAAATTTGTTTTTTTGGTGAATATTTTAGACAAAAAGTGGCCCATTATTTCAATAGCTTCCAGGTCTTTTGACCGATTGACTCGAAATCGCTCCCAAATGTGCTCCTATACTGGCTGAACGAGACACAGCAGTCCCCATCGGATTCCGATGAAATTTGTATTTTTGGTGAATATTTTAGAGAAAAAAGTGGCCCATTTTTTCAATAGCTTCCAGGTCTTTGGACCGATTGACTCGAAATCGCTCCCAAATGTGCTCCTATACTGGCTGAACGAGACACAGCAGTCCCCATCGGATTCCGGTGAAATTTGTATTTTTGGTGAGTATTTTAGTGAAAAGAGACAATGTTTCATGAGACTGCCTTAAGGCTGGCATTAGGGTTAGGGTTAGGGTTAGGGTTATGGAGCTAGGGTTAGGGTTACGGTCGTCTTTTGACCGATTGACTCGAAATTCGTCACGAATGTGGTCCTCTACTCGCTGAATGAGACACAGCAGTCCCCATCGGATTCCGATGAAATTTGTATTTTTGGTGAATATTTTAAAGAAAAAATTGGCCCATTTTTTCAATAGCTTCCAGGTCTTTTGTCCGATTGACTCGAAATCGCTCCCAAATGTGCTCCTATACTGGCTGAACGAGACACAGCAGTCCCCATCGGATTCCGATGAAATTTGTATTTTTGGTGAATATTTTAAAGAAAAAATTGGCCCATTTTTTCAATAGCTTCCAGGTCTTTTGTCCGATTGACTCAAAATCGCTACCAAATGTGCTCCTATACTGGCTGAACGAGACACAGCAGTCCCCATCGGATTCCGGTGAAATTTGTATTTTTGGTGAATATTTTAGTGAAAAGAGACAATGTTTCATGAGACTGCCTTAAGGCTGGCATTAGGGTTAGGGTTAGGGTTAGGGTTATGGAGCTAGGGTTAGGGTTACGGTCGTCTTTTGACCGATTGACTCGAAATTCGTCACGAATGTGGTCCTCTACTCGCTGAATGAGACACAGCAGTCCCCATCGGATTCCGATGAAATTTGTATTTTTGGTGAATATTTTAAAGAAAAAATTGGCCCATTTTTTCAATAGCTTACAGGTCTTTTGTCCGATTGACTCGAAATCGCTCCCAAATGTGCTCCTATACTGGCTGAACGAGACACAGCAGTCCACATCGGATTCTGGTGAAATTTGTATTTTTGGTGAATATTTTAGAGAAAAAGTGGCCCATTTTTTCAATAGCTTCCAGGTCTTTGGACCGATTGACTCGAAATCGCTCCCAAATGTGCTCCTATACTGGCTGAACGAGACACAGCAGTCCCCATCGGATTCCGGTGAAATTTGTATTTTTGGTGAATATTTTAGTGAAAAGAGACAATGTTTCATGAGACTGCCTTAACCCTCTAGGCGCCAAAGTCGCATTATTGCGACAGGCAACATTGCTCATTAAAACAGCCTGTATCTTTAAATGTACTGCCTTGTGCTGTTACTGCTTGCTACCACTAGATAGCCAATAGATTCAGCTTCAATCCTGACGTCATTTGGGGGTGTGTTTCTATGCAAAATACCTGAGAAAAAAAAGTTTGAAACCCGACACCGGCTGTCGGAGCGGCAGCGGCTAAGCGGGCAGAGTGGGAGAGGAGAGAGCCGCGGAGCGGTGGCGGAAGTGTGCTGGACAGATCGAGAGACAGATAGCGATTTTTGTAATAAAAAACAAAATGCCCAAAAGACTTTACAGTGCGGATGAGGTGCTTGCACAGATCTTTGCTGATCGCGATTCAGAAGGGGACGATTTGCCCTCTGATGACGATCGCTCGTCAGAGACGAGTGACTGACGATGCTGCAGCTGCGCACACTGTCACACAAGCAACACGCGCTGATCACGGCGAGAGTTTTCTTTTCTTTTTACAAGTTAGATTAGGACATTTACTCCTATCAGATTCCTGTTCACTTACTCTGAGGATGAGAGGATGAAAAAAAAAAAATCTACTGTGTAAATATGTTCAGAATTCCGTTTTACTGACTTTTACCTGGTGACATACAAATTAGATTAGTAAATTTACTCCAATCAAACTCCTGTTCCTTTATTTTGAGGATGAGATGACAATATAAATATTTTTTTTCTGTGTAAATATGTTCAAAAATCAGTTTTACTGAAAGTTACTTTCAGTCACCTGGTGACGTCACAATATGCAAATTAGATGATTAAATTTACTCCCATCACAAACTTTAGGTCATTATGAATATTTTTCTCATTTACACTATGAATTTATCTCTCATCACTTCCAAGCTACAGCCTTTTGAAATCTTACAATCCAAACGGAATATTTTCCTAAATAAACTCTGGCGCCTAGAGGGTTAAGGCTGGCATTAGGGTTAGGGTTAGGGTTAGGGTTATGGAGCTAGGGTTAGGGTTACGGTCGTCTTTTGACCGATTGACTCGAAATTCGTCACGAATGTGGTCCTCTACTCGCTGAATGAGACACAGCAGTCCCCATCGGATTCCGATGAAATTTGTATGTTTGGTGAATATTTTAAAGAAAAAATTGGCCCATTTTTTCAATAGCTTACAGGTCTTTTGTCCGATTGACTCAAAATCGCTCCCAAATGTGCTCCTATACTGGCTGAACGAGACACAGCAGTCCCCATCGGATTCCGGTGAAATTTGTATTTTTGGTGAATATTTTAGTGAAAAGAGACAATGTTTCATGAGACTGCCTTAAGGCTGGCATTAGGGTTAGTGTTAGGGTTATGGAGCTAGGGTTAGGGTAACGGTCGTCTTTTGACCGATTGACTCGAAATTCGTCACGAATGTGGTCCTCTACTCGCTGAATGAGACACAGCAGTCCCCATCGGATTCCGATGAAATTTGTATTTTTGGTGAATATTTTAGAGAAAAAAGTGGCCCATTTTTTCAATAGCTTCCAGGTCTTTGGACCGATTGACTCGAAATCGCTCCCAAATGTGCTCCTATACTGGCTGAACGAGACACAGCAGTCCCCATCGGATTCCGGTGAAATTTGTATTTTTGGTGAATATTTTAGTGAAAAGAGACAATGTTTCATGAGACTGCCTTAAGGCTGGCATTAGGGTTAGTGTTAGGGTTATGGAGCTAGGGTTAGGGTAACGGTCGTCTTTTGACCGATTGACTCGAAATTCGTCACGAATGTGGTCCTCTACTCGCTGAATGAGACACAGCAGTCCCCATCGGATTCCGATGAAATTTGTATTTTTGGTGAATATTTTAAAGAAAAAATTGGCCCATTTTTTCAATAGCTTCCAGGTCTTTTGTCCGATTGACTCGAAATCGCTCCCAAATGTGCTCCTATACTGGCTGAACGAGACACAGCAGTCCCCATCGGATTCCGGTGAAATTTGTTTTTTTGGTGAATATTTTAGACAAAAAGTGGCCCATTATTTCAATAGCTTCCAGGTCTTTGGACCGATTGACTCGAAATCGCTCCCAAATGTGCTCCTATACTGGCTGAACGAGACACAGCAGTCCCCATCGGATTCCGATGAAATTTGTATTTTTGGTGAATATTTTAGTGAAAAGAGACAATGTTTCATGAGACTGGCTTAAGGCTGGCATTAGGGTTAGGGTTAGGGTTAGGGTTAGGGTTATGGAGCTAGGGTTAGGGTTACGGTCGTCTTTTGACCGATTGACTCGAAATTCGTCACGAATGTGGTCCTCTACTCGCTGAATGAGACACAGCAGTCCCCATCGGATTCCGATGAAATTTGTATTTTTGGTGAATATTTTAAAGAAAAAATTGGCCCATTTTTTCAATAGCTTCCAGGTCTTTGGACCGATTGACTCGAAATCGCTCCCAAATGTGCTCCTATACTGGCTGAACGAGACACAGCAGTCCCCATCGGATTCCGATGAAATTTGTATTTTTGGTGAATATTTTAGAGAAAAAAGTGGCCCATTTTTTCAATAGCTTCCAGGTCTTTGGACCGATTGACTCGAAATCGCTCCCAAATGTGCTCCTATACTGGCTGAATGAGACACAGCAGTCCCCATCGGATTCCGGTGAAATTTGTATTTTTGGTGAGTATTTTAGTTAAAAGAGACAATGTTTCATGAGACTGCCTTAAGGCTGGCATTAGGGTTAGGGTTAGGGTTAGGGTTATGGAGCTAGGGTTAGGGTTACGGTCGTCTTTTGACCGATTGACTCGAAATTCGTCACGAATGTGGTCCTCTACTCGCTGAATGAGACACAGCAGTCCCCATCGGATTCCGATGAAATTTGTATTTTTGGTGAATATTTTAAAGAAAAAATTGGCCCATTTTTTCAATAGCTTCCAGGTCTTTTGTCCGATTGACTCGAAATCGCTCCCAAATGTGCTCCTATACTGGCTGAACGAGACACAGCAGTCCCCATCGGATTCCGATGAAATTTGTATTTTTGGTGAATATTTTAAAGAAAAAATTGGCCCATTTTTTCAATAGCTTCCAGGTCTTTGGACCGATTGACTCGAAATCGCTCCCAAATGTGCTCCTATACTGGCTGAACGAGACACAGCAGTCCCCATCGGATTCCGGTGAAATTTGTATTTTTGGTGAGTATTTTAGTGAAAAGAGACAATGTTTCATGAGACTGCCTTAAGGCTGGCATTAGGGTTAGGGTTAGGGTTAGGGTTATGGAGCTAGGGTTAGGGTTACGGTCGTCTTTTGACCGATTGACTCGAAATTCGTCACGAATGTGGTCCTCTACTCGCTGAATGAGACACAGCAGTCCCCATCGGATTCCGATGAAATTTGTATTTTTGGTGAATATTTTAAAGAAAAGCTTCCAGGTCTTTTGTCCGATTGACTCGAAATCGCTCCCAAATGTGCTCCTATACTGGCTGAACGAGACACAGCAGTCCCCATCGGATTCCGATGAAATTTGTATTTTTGGTGAATATTTTAAAGAAAAAATTGGCCCATTTTTTCAATAGCTTCCAGGTCTTTTGTCCGATTGACTCAAAATCGCTACCAAATGTGCTCCTATACTGGCTGAACGAGACACAGCAGTCCCCATCGGATTCCGGTGAAATTTGTATTTTTGGTGAATATTTTAGTGAAAAGAGACAATGTTTCATGAGACTGCCTTAAGGCTGGCATTAGGGTTAGGGTTAGGGTTAGGGTTATGGAGCTAGGGTTAGGGTTACGGTCGTCTTTTGACCGATTGACTCGAAATTCGTCACGAATGTGGTCCTCTACTCGCTGAATGAGACACAGCAGTCCCCATCGGATTCCGATGAAATTTGTATTTTTGGTGAATATTTTAAAGAAAAAATTGGCCCATTTTTTCAATAGCTTCCAGGTCTTTTGTCCGATTGACTCGAAATCGCTCCCAAATGTGCTCCTATACTGGCTGAACGAGACACAGCAGTCCCCATCGGATTCCGATGAAATTTGTATTTTTGGTGAATATTTTAAAGAAAAAATTGGCCCATTTTTTCAATAGCTTCCAGGTCTTTGGACCGATTGACTCGAAATCGCTCCCAAATGTGCTCCTATACTGGCTGAACGAGACACAGCAGTCCCCATCGGATTCCGGTGAAATTTGTATTTTTGGTGAGTATTTTAGTGAAAAGAGACAATGTTTCATGAGACTGCCTTAAGGCTGGCATTAGGGTTAGGGTTAGGGTTAGGGTTATGGAGCTAGGGTTAGGGTTACGGTCGTCTTTTGACCGATTGACTCGAAATTCGTCACGAATGTGGTCCTCTACTCGCTGAATGAGACACAGCAGTCCCCATCGGATTCCGATGAAATTTGTATTTTTGGTGAATATTTTAAAGAAAAGCTTCCAGGTCTTTTGTCCGATTGACTCGAAATCGCTCCCAAATGTGCTCCTATACTGGCTGAACGAGACACAGCAGTCCCCATCGGATTCCGATGAAATTTGTATTTTTGGTGAATATTTTAAAGAAAAAATTGGCCCATTTTTTCAATAGCTTCCAGGTCTTTTGTCCGATTGACTCAAAATCGCTACCAAATGTGCTCCTATACTGGCTGAACGAGACACAGCAGTCCCCATCGGATTCCGGTGAAATTTGTATTTTTGGTGAATATTTTAGTGAAAAGAGACAATGTTTCATGAGACTGCCTTAAGGCTGGCATTAGGGTTAGGGTTAGGGTTAGGGTTATGGAGCTAGGGTTAGGGTTACGGTCGTCTTTTGACCGATTGACTCGAAATTCGTCACGAATGTGGTCCTCTACTCGCTGAATGAGACACAGCAGTCCCCATCGGATTCCGATGAAATTTGTATTTTTGGTGAATATTTTAAAGAAAAAATTGGCCCATTTTTTCAATAGCTTACAGGTCTTTTGTCCGATTGACTCGAAATCGCTCCCAAATGTGCTCCTATACTGGCTGAACGAGACACAGCAGTCCACATCGGATTCTGGTGAAATTTGTATTTTTGGTGAATATTTTAGAGAAAAAGTGGCCCATTTTTTCAATCGCTTCCAGGTCTTTGGACCGATTGACTCGAAATCGCTCCCAAATGTGCTCCTATACTGGCTGAACGAGACACAGCAGTCCCCATCGGATTCCGGTGAAATTTGTATTTTTGGTGAATATTTTAGTGAAAAGAGACAATGTTTCATGAGACTGCCTTAAGGCTGGCATTAGGGTTAGGGTTAGGGTTAGGGTTATGGAGCTAGGGTTAGGGTTACGGTCGTCTTTTGACCGATTGACTCGAAATTCGTCACGAATGTGGTCCTCTACTCGCTGAATGAGACACAGCAGTCCCCATCGGATTCCGATGAAATTTGTATTTTTGGTGAATATTTTAAAGAAAAAATTGGCCCATTTTTTCAATAGCTTCCAGGTCTTTTGTCCGATTGACTCAAAATCGCTACCAAATGTGCTCCTATACTGGCTGAACGAGACACAGCAGTCCCCATCGGATTCCGGTGAAATTTGTATTTTTGGTGAATATTTTAGTAAAAAGAGACAATGTTTCATGAGACTGCCTTAAGGCTGGCATTAGGGTTAGGGTTAGGGTTAGGGTTATGGAGCTAGGGTTAGGGTTACGGTCGTCTTTTGACCGATTGACTCGAAATTCGTCACGAATGTGGTCCTCTACTCGCTGAATGAGACACAGCAGTCCCCATCGGATTCCGATGAAATTTGTATGTTTGGTGAATATTTTAAAGAAAAAATTGGCCCATTTTTTCAATAGCTTACAGGTCTTTTGTCCGATTGACTCAAAATCGCTCCCAAATGTGCTCCTATACTGGCTGAACGAGACACAGCAGTCCCCATCGGATTCCGGTGAAATTTGTATTTTTGGTGAATATTTTAGTGAAAAGAGACAATGTTTCATGAGACTGCCTTAAGGCTGGCATTAGGGTTAGTGTTAGGGTTATGGAGCTAGGGTTAGGGTAACGGTCGTCTTTTGACCGATTGACTCGAAATTCGTCACGAATGTGGTCCTCTACTCGCTGAATGAGACACAGCAGTCCCCATCGGATTCCGATGAAATTTGTATTTTTGGTGAATATTTTAAAGAAAAAATTGGCCCATTTTTTCAATAGCTTCCAGGTCTTTTGTCCGATTGACTCGAAATCGCTCCCAAATGTGCTCCTATACTGGCTGAACGAGACACAGCAGTCCCCATCGGATTCCGGTGAAATTTGTTTTTTTGGTGAATATTTTAGACAAAAAGTGGCCCATTATTTCAATAGCTTCCAGGTCTTTGGACCGATTGACTCGAAATCGCTCCCAAATGTGCTCCTATACTGGCTGAACGAGACACAGCAGTCCCCATCGGATTCCGATGAAATTTGTATTTTTGGTGAATATTTTAGAGAAAAAAGTGGCCCATTTTTTCAATAGCTTCCAGGTCTTTGGACCGATTGACTCGAAATCGCTCCCAAATGTGCTCCTATACTGGCTGAACGAGACACAGCAGTCCCCATCGGATTCCGGTGAAATTTGTATTTTTGGTGAGTATTTTAGTGAAAAGAGACAATGTTTCATGAGACTGGCTTAAGGCTGGCATTAGGGTTGGGGTTAGGGTTAGGGTTAGGGTTATGGAGCTAGGGTTAGGGTTACGGTCGTCTTTTGACCGATTGACTCGAAATTCGTCACGAATGTGGTCCTCTACTCGCTGAATGAGACACAGCAGTCCCCATCGGATTCCGATGAAATTTGTATTTTTGGTGAATATTTTAAAGAAAAAATTGGCCCATTTTTTCAATAGCTTCCAGGTCTTTGGACCGATTGACTCGAAATCGCTCCCAAATGTGCTCCTATCCTGGCTGAACGAGACACAGCAGTCCCCATCGGATTCCGATGAAATTTGTATTTTTGGTGAATATTTTAGAGAAAAAAGTGGCCCATTTTTTCAATAGCTTCCAGGTCTTTGGACCGATTGACTCAAAATCGCTCCCAAATGTGCTCCTATACTGGCTGAACGAGACACAGCAGTCCCCATCGGATTCCGGTGAAATTTGTATTTTTGGTGAATATTTTAGTGAAAAGAGACAATGTTTCATGAGACTGCCTTAAGGCTGGCATTAGGGTTAGGGTTAGGGTTAGGGTTATGGAGCTAGGGTTAGGGTTACGGTCGTCTTTTGACCGATTGACTCGAAATTCGTCACGAATGTGGTCCTCTACTCGCTGAATGAGACACAGCAGTCCCCATCGGATTCCGATGAAATTTGTATTTTTGGTGAATATTTTAAAGAAAAAATTGGCCCATTTTTTCAATAGCTTCCAGGTCTTTTGTCCGATTGACTCGAAATCGCTCCCAAATGTGCTCCTATACTGGCTGAACGAGACACAGCAGTCCCCATCGGATTCCGATGAAATTTGTATTTTTGGTGAATATTTTAGAGAAAAAAGTGGCCCATTTTTTCAATAGCTTCCAGGTCTTTGGACCGATTGACTCGAAATCGCTCCCAAATGTGCTCCTATACTGGCTGAACGAGATACAGCACTCCCCATCGGATTCCGGTGAAATTTGTATTTTTGGTGAGTATTTTAGTGAAAAGAGACAATGTTTCATGAGACTGCCTTAAGGCTGGCATTAGGGTTAGGGTTAGGGTTAGGGTTATGGAGCTAGGGTTAGGGTTATGGAGCTAGGGTTAGGGTTACGGTCGTCTTTTGACCGATTGACTCGAAATTCGTCACGAATGTGGTCCTCTACTCGCTGAATGAGACACAGCAGTCCCCATCGGATTCCGATGAAATTTGTATGTTTGGTGAATATTTTAAAGAAAAAATTGGCCCATTTTTTCAATAGCTTACAGGTCTTTTGTCCGATTGACTCAAAATCGCTCCCAAATGTGCTCCTATACTGGCTGAACGAGACACAGCAGTCCCCATCGGATTCCGGTGAAATTTGTATTTTTGGTGAATATTTTAGTGAAAAGAGACAATGTTTCATGAGACTGGCTTAAGGCTGGCATTAGGGTTGGGGTTAGGGTTAGGGTTAGGGTTATGGAGCTAGGGTTAGGGTTACGGTCGTCTTTTGACCGATTGACTCGAAATTCGTCACGAATGTGGTCCTCTACTCGCTGAATGAGACACAGCAGTCCCCATCGGATTCCGATGAAATTTGTATGTTTGGTGAATATTTTAAAGAAAAAATTGGCCCATTTTTTCAATAGCTTACAGGTCTTTTGTCCGATTGACTCAAAATCGCTCCCAAATGTGCTCCTATACTGGCTGAACGAGACACAGCAGTCCCCATCGGATTCCGGTGAAATTTGTATTTTTGGTGAATATTTTAGTGAAAAGAGACAATGTTTCATGAGACTGCCTTAAGGCTGGCATTAGGGTTAGTGTTAGGGTTATGGAGCTAGGGTTAGGGTAACGGTCGTCTTTTGACCGATTGACTCGAAATTCGTCACGAATGTGGTCCTCTACTCGCTGAATGAGACACAGCAGTCCCCATCGGATTCCGATGAAATTTGTATTTTTGGTGAATATTTTAAAGAAAAAATTGGCCCATTTTTTCAATAGCTTCCAGGTCTTTTGTCCGATTGACTCGAAATCGCTCCCAAATGTGCTCCTATACTGGCTGAACGAGACACAGCAGTCCCCATCGGATTCCGGTGAAATTTGTTTTTTTGGTGAATATTTTAGACAAAAAGTGGCCCATTATTTCAATAGCTTCCAGGTCTTTGGACCGATTGACTCGAAATCGCTCCCAAATGTGCTCCTATACTGGCTGAACGAGACACAGCAGTCCCCATCGGATTCCGATGAAATTTGTATTTTTGGTGAATATTTTAGAGAAAAAAGTGGCCCATTTTTTCAATAGCTTCCAGGTCTTTGGACCGATTGACTCGAAATCGCTCCCAAATGTGCTCCTATACTGGCTGAACGAGACACAGCAGTCCCCATCGGATTCCGGTGAAATTTGTATTTTTGGTGAGTATTTTAGTGAAAAGAGACAATGTTTCATGAGACTGGCTTAAGGCTGGCATTAGGGTTGGGGTTAGGGTTAGGGTTAGGGTTATGGAGCTAGGGTTAGGGTTACGGTCGTCTTTTGACCGATTGACTCGAAATTCGTCACGAATGTGGTCCTCTACTCGCTGAATGAGACACAGCAGTCCCCATCGGATTCCGATGAAATTTGTATTTTTGGTGAATATTTTAAAGAAAAAATTGGCCCATTTTTTCAATAGCTTCCAGGTCTTTGGACCGATTGACTCGAAATCGCTCCCAAATGTGCTCCTATCCTGGCTGAACGAGACACAGCAGTCCCCATCGGATTCCGATGAAATTTGTATTTTTGGTGAATATTTTAGAGAAAAAAGTGGCCCATTTTTTCAATAGCTTCCAGGTCTTTGGACCGATTGACTCAAAATCGCTCCCAAATGTGCTCCTATACTGGCTGAACGAGACACAGCAGTCCCCATCGGATTCCGGTGAAATTTGTATTTTTGGTGAATATTTTAGTGAAAAGAGACAATGTTTCATGAGACTGCCTTAAGGCTGGCATTAGGGTTAGGGTTAGGGTTAGGGTTATGGAGCTAGGGTTAGGGTTACGGTCGTCTTTTGACCGATTGACTCGAAATTCGTCACGAATGTGGTCCTCTACTCGCTGAATGAGACACAGCAGTCCCCATCGGATTCCGATGAAATTTGTATTTTTGGTGAATATTTTAAAGAAAAAATTGGCCCATTTTTTCAATAGCTTCCAGGTCTTTTGTCCGATTGACTCGAAATCGCTCCCAAATGTGCTCCTATACTGGCTGAACGAGACACAGCAGTCCCCATCGGATTCCGATGAAATTTGTATTTTTGGTGAATATTTTAGAGAAAAAAGTGGCCCATTTTTTCAATAGCTTCCAGGTCTTTGGACCGATTGACTCGAAATCGCTCCCAAATGTGCTCCTATACTGGCTGAACGAGATACAGCACTCCCCATCGGATTCCGGTGAAATTTGTATTTTTGGTGAGTATTTTAGTGAAAAGAGACAATGTTTCATGAGACTGCCTTAAGGCTGGCATTAGGGTTAGGGTTAGGGTTAGGGTTATGGAGCTAGGGTTAGGGTTATGGAGCTAGGGTTAGGGTTACGGTCGTCTTTTGACCGATTGACTCGAAATTCGTCACGAATGTGGTCCTCTACTCGCTGAATGAGACACAGCAGTCCCCATCGGATTCCGATGAAATTTGTATGTTTGGTGAATATTTTAAAGAAAAAATTGGCCCATTTTTTCAATAGCTTACAGGTCTTTTGTCCGATTGACTCAAAATCGCTCCCAAATGTGCTCCTATACTGGCTGAACGAGACACAGCAGTCCCCATCGGATTCCGGTGAAATTTGTATTTTTGGTGAATATTTTAGTGAAAAGAGACAATGTTTCATGAGACTGGCTTAAGGCTGGCATTAGGGTTGGGGTTAGGGTTAGGGTTAGGGTTATGGAGCTAGGGTTAGGGTTACGGTCGTCTTTTGACCGATTGACTCGAAATTCGTCACGAATGTGGTCCTCTACTCGCTTAATGAGACACAGCAGTCCCCATCGGATTCCGATGAAATTTGTATTTTTGGTGAATATTTTAAAGAAAAAATTGGCCCATTTTTTCAATAGCTTCCAGGTCTTTTGTCCGATTGACTCGAAATCGCTCCCAAATGTGCTCCTATACTGGCTGAACGAGACACAGCAGTCCCCATCGGATTCCGATGAAATTTGTATTTTTGGTGAATATTTTAGAGAAAAAAGTGGCCCATTTTTTCAATAGCTTCCAGGTCTTTGGACCGATTGACTCGAAATCGCTCCCAAATGTGCTCCTATACTGGCTGAACGAGATACAGCACTCCCCATCGGATTCCGGTGAAATTTGTATTTTTGGTGAGTATTTTAGTGAAAAGAGACAATGTTTCATGAGACTGCCTTAAGGCTGGCATTAGGGTTAGGGTTAGGGTTAGGGTTATGGAGCTAGGGTTAGGGTTACGGTCATCTTTTGACCGATTGACTCGAAATTCGTCACGAATGTGGTCCTCTACTCGCTGAATGAGACACAGCAGTCCCCATCGGATTCCGATGAAATTTGTATTTTTGGTGAATATTTTAAAGAAAAAATTGGCCCATTTTTTCAATAGCTTACAGGTCTTTTGTCCGATTGACTCGAAATCGCTCCCAAATGTGCTCCTATACTGGCTGAATGAGACACAGCAGTCCCCATCGGATTCCGGTGAAATTTGTATTTTTGGGGAATATTTTAGAGAAAAAGTGGCCCATTTTTTCAATAGCTTCCAGGTCTTTGGACCGATTGACTCGAAATCGCTCCCAAATGTGCTCCTATACTGGCTGAACGAGACACAGCAGTCCCCATCGGATTCCGGTGAAATTTGTATTTTTGGTGAATATTTTAGTGAAAAGAGACAATGTTTCATGAGACTGCCTTAAGGCTGGCATTAGGGTTAGTGTTAGGGTTAGGGTTATAGAGCTAGGGTTAGGGTTACGGTCGTCTTTTGACCGATTGACTCGAGATTCGTCACGAATGTGGTCCTCTACTCGCTGAATGAGACACAGCAGTCCCCATCGGATTCCGATGAAATTTGTATTTTTGGTGAATATTTTAAAGAAAAAATTGGCCCATTTTTTCAATAGCTTCGAGGTCTTTTGTCCGATTGATTCGAAATCGCTCCCAAATGTGCTCCTGTACTGGCTGAACGAGACACAGCAGTCCCCATCGGATTCTGGTGAAATTTGTTTTTTTGGTGAATATTTTAGAGAAAAAGTGGCCCATTTTTTCAATAGCTTCCAGGTCTTTGGACCGATTGACTCGAAATCGCTCCCAAATGTGCTCCTATACTGGCTGAACGAGACACAGCAGTCCCCATCGGATTCCGGTGAAATTTGTATTTTTGGTGAATATTTTAGAGAAAAAAGTGGCCCATTTTTTCAATAGCTTCCAGGTCTTTGGACCGATTGACTCGAAATCGCTCCCAAATGTGCTCCTATACTGGCTGAACGAGACACAGCAGTCCCCATCGGATTCCGGTGAAATTTGTATTTTTGGTGAATATTTTAGTGAAAAGAGACAATGTTTCATGAGACTGCCTTAAGGCTGGCATTAGGGTTAAGGTTATGGAGCTAGGGTTAGGGTTACGGTCGTCATTTGACCAATTGACTCGAAATTCGTCACGAATGTGGTCCTCTACTCGCTGAATGAGACACAGCAGTCCCCATCGGATTCCGATGAAATTTGTATTTTTGGTGAATATTTTAAAGAAAAAATTGGCCCATTTTTTCAATAGCTTCCAGGTCTTTTGTCCGATTGACTCGAAATCGCTCCCAAATGTGCTCCTATACTGGCTGAACGAGACACAGCAGTCCCCATCGGATTCCGGTGAAATTTGTATTTTTGGTGAATATTTTAGTGAAAAGAGACAATGTTTCATGAGACTGCCTTAAGGCTGGCATTAGGGTTAGGGTTAGGGTTAGGGTTATGGAGCTAGGGTTAGGGTTACGGTCATCTTTTGACCGATTGACTCGAAATTCGTCACGAATGTGGTCCTCTACTCGCTGAATGAGACACAGCAGTCCCCATCGGATTCCGATGAAATTTGTATTTTTGGTGAATATTTTAAAGAAAAAATTGGCCCATTTTTTCAATAGCTTACAGGTCTTTTGTCCGATTGACTCGAAATCGCTCCCAAATGTGCTCCTATACTGGCTGAATGAGACACAGCAGTCCCCATCGGATTCCGGTGAAATTTGTATTTTTGGGGAATATTTTAGAGAAAAAGTGGCCCATTTTTTCAATAGCTTCCAGGTCTTTGGACCGATTGACTCGAAATCGCTCCCAAATGTGCTCCTATACTGGCTGAACGAGACACAGCAGTCCCCATCGGATTCCGGTGAAATTTGTATTTTTGGTGAATATTTTAGTGAAAAGAGACAATGTTTCATGAGACTGCCTTAAGGCTGGCATTAGGGTTAGTGTTAGGGTTAGGGTTATGGAGCTAGGGTTAGGGTTACGGTCGTCTTTTGACCGATTGACTCGAAATTCGTCACGAATGTGGTCCTCTACTCGCTGAATGAGACACAGCAGTCCCCATCGGATTCCGATGAAATTTGTATTTTTGGTGAATATTTTAAAGAAAAAATTGGCCCATTTTTTCAATAGCTTCCAGGTCTTTTGTCCGATTGACTCGAAATCGCTCCCAAATGTGCTCCTATACTGGCTGAACGAGACACAGCAGTCCCCATCGGATTCCGATGAAATTTGTATTTTTGGTGAATATTTTAGAGAAAAAAGTGGCCCATTTTTTCAATAGCTTCCAGGTCTTTGGACCGATTGACTCGAAATCGCTCCCAAATGTGCTCCTATACTGGCTGAACGAGATACAGCACTCCCCATCGGATTCCGGTGAAATTTGTATTTTTGGTGAGTATTTTAGTGAAAAGAGACAATGTTTCATGAGACTGCCTTAAGGCTGGCATTAGGGTTAGGGTTAGGGTTAGGGTTATGGAGCTAGGGTTAGGGTTATGGAGCTAGGGTTAGGGTTACGGTCGTCTTTTGACCGATTGACTCGAAATTCGTCACGAATGTGGTCCTCTACTCGCTGAATGAGACACAGCAGTCCCCATCGGATTCCGATGAAATTTGTATGTTTGGTGAATATTTTAAAGAAAAAATTGGCCCATTTTTTCAATAGCTTACAGGTCTTTTGTCCGATTGACTCAAAATCGCTCCCAAATGTGCTCCTATACTGGCTGAACGAGACACAGCAGTCCCCATCGGATTCCGGTGAAATTTGTATTTTTGGTGAATATTTTAGTGAAAAGAGACAATGTTTCATGAGACTGGCTTAAGGCTGGCATTAGGGTTGGGGTTAGGGTTAGGGTTAGGGTTATGGAGCTAGGGTTAGGGTTACGGTCGTCTTTTGACCGATTGACTCGAAATTCGTCACGAATGTGGTCCTCTACTCGCTTAATGAGACACAGCAGTCCCCATCGGATTCCGATGAAATTTGTATTTTTGGTGAATATTTTAAAGAAAAAATTGGCCCATTTTTTCAATAGCTTCCAGGTCTTTTGTCCGATTGACTCGAAATCGCTCCCAAATGTGCTCCTATACTGGCTGAACGAGACACAGCAGTCCCCATCGGATTCCGGTGAAATTTGTATTTTTGGTGAATATTTTAGTGAAAAGAGACAATGTTTCATGAGACTGCCTTAAGGCTGGCATTAGGGTTAGGGTTAGGGTTAGGGTTATGGAGCTAGGGTTAGGGTTACGGTCATCTTTTGACCGATTGACTCGAAATTCGTCACGAATGTGGTCCTCTACTCGCTGAATGAGACACAGCAGTCCCCATCGGATTCCGATGAAATTTGTATTTTTGGTGAATATTTTAAAGAAAAAATTGGCCCATTTTTTCAATAGCTTACAGGTCTTTTGTCCGATTGACTCGAAATCGCTCCCAAATGTGCTCCTATACTGGCTGAATGAGACACAGCAGTCCCCATCGGATTCCGGTGAAATTTGTATTTTTGGGGAATATTTTAGAGAAAAAGTGGCCCATTTTTTCAATAGCTTCCAGGTCTTTGGACCGATTGACTCGAAATCGCTCCCAAATGTGCTCCTATACTGGCTGAACGAGACACAGCAGTCCCCATCGGATTCCGGTGAAATTTGTATTTTTGGTGAATATTTTAGTGAAAAGAGACAATGTTTCATGAGACTGCCTTAAGGCTGGCATTAGGGTTAGTGTTAGGGTTAGGGTTATAGAGCTAGGGTTAGGGTTACGGTCGTCTTTTGACCGATTGACTCGAGATTCGTCACGAATGTGGTCCTCTACTCGCTGAATGAGACACAGCAGTCCCCATCGGATTCCGATGAAATTTGTATTTTTGGTGAATATTTTAAAGAAAAAATTGGCCCATTTTTTCAATAGCTTCCAGGTCTTTTGTCCGATTGACTCGAAATCGCTCCCAAATGTGCTCCTATACTGGCTGAACGAGACACAGCAGTCCCCATCGGATTCCGGTGAAATTTGTTTTTTTGGTGAATATTTTAGAGAAAAAGTGGCCCATTTTTTCAATAGCTTCCAGGTCTTTGGACCGATTGACTCGAAATCGCTCCCAAATGTGCTCCTATACTGGCTGAACGAGACACAGCAGTCCCCATCGGATTCCGGTGAAATTTGTATTTTTGGTGAATATTTTAGAGAAAAAAGTGGCCCATTTTTTCAATAGCTTCCAGGTCTTTGGACCGATTGACTCGAAATCGCTCCCAAATGTGCTCCTATACTGGCTGAACGAGACACAGCAGTCCCCATCGGATTCCGGTGAAATTTGTATTTTTGGTGAATATTTTAGTGAAAAGAGACAATGTTTCATGAGACTGCCTTAAGGCTGGCATTAGGGTTAGGGTTAGGGTTAGGGTTATGGAGCTAGGGTTAGGGTTACGGTCGTCTTTTGACTGATTGACTCGAAATTCGTCACGAATGTGGTCCTCTACTCGCTGAATGAGACACAGCAGTCCCCATCGGATTCCGATGAAATTTGTATTTTTGGTGAATATTTTAAAGAAAAAATTGGCCCATTTTTTCAATAGCTTCCAGGTCTTTTGTCCGATTGACTCGAAATCGCTCCCAAATGTGCTCCTATACTGGCTGAACGAGACACAGCAGTCCCCATCGGATTCCGGTGAAATTTGTATTTTTGGTGAATATTTTAGTGAAAAGAGACAATATTTCATGAGACTGCCTTAAGGCTGGCATTAGGGTTAGGGTTAGGGTTAGGGTTATGGAGCTAGGGTTAGGGTTACGGTCGTCTTTTGACCGATTGACTCGAAATTCGTCACGAATGTGGTCCTCTACTCGCTGAATGAGACACAGCAGTCCCCATCGGATTCCGATGAAATTTGTATTTTTGGTGAATATTTTAGTGAAAAGAGACAATGTTTCATGAGACTGCCTTAAGGCTGGCATTAGGGTTAAGGTTATGGAGCTAGGGTTAGGGTTACGGTCGTCATTTGACCAATTGACTCGAAATTCGTCACGAATGTGGTCCTCTACTCGCTGAATGAGACACAGCAGTCCCCATCGGATTCCGATGAAATTTGTATTTTTGGTGAATATTTTAAAGAAAAAATTGGCCCATTTTTTCAATAGCTACCAGGTCTTTTGTCCGATGGACTCGAAATCGCTCCCAAATGTGCTCCTATACTGGCTGAACGAGACACAGCAGTCCCCATTGGATTCCGGTGAAATTTGTATTTTTGGTGAATATTTTAGAGAAAAAGTTGCCCATTTTTTCAATAGCTTCCAGGTCTTTGGACCGATTGACTCGAAATCGCTCCCACATGTGCTCCTATACTGGCTGAACGAGACACAGGAGTCCCCATCGGATTCCGGTGAAATTTGTATTTTTGGTGAATATTTTAGAGAAAAAAGTGGCCCATTTTTTCAATAGCTTCCAGGTCTTTTGTCCGATTGACTCAAAATCGCTCCCAAATGTGCTCCTATACCGGCTGAACGAGACACAGCAGTCCCCATCGGTTTCCGGTGAAATTTGTATTTTTGGTGAATATTTTAGTGAAAAGAGACAATGTTTCATGAGACTGCCTTAAGGCTGGCATTAGGGTTAGGGTTAGGGTTAGGGTTATGGAGCTAGGGTTAGGGTTACGGTCGTCTTTTGACCGATTGACTCGAAATTCGTCACAAATGTGGTCCTCTACTCACTGAATGAGAGACAGCAGTCCCCATCGGATTCCGATGAAATTTGTATTTTTGGTGAATATTTTAAAGAAAAAATTGGCCCATTTTTTCAATAGCTTCCAGGTCTTTTGTCCGATTGACTCAAAATCGCTCCCAAATGTGCTCCCATACTGGCTGAACGAGACACAGCAGTCCACATCGGATTCCGGTGAAATTTGTATTTTTGGTGAATATTTTAGTGAAAAGAGACAATGTTTCATGAGACTGCCTTAAGGCTGGCATTAGGGTTAGGGTTAGGTTTAGGGTTATGGAGCTAGGGTTAGGGTTACGGTCGTCTTTTGACCAATTGACTCGAAATTCGTCACGAATGTGGTCCTCTACTCACTGAATGAGAGACAGCAGTCCCCATCGGATTCCGATGAAATTTGTATTTTTGGTGAATATTTTAAAGAAAAAATTGGCCCATTTTTTCAATAGCTTCCAGGTCTTTTGTCCGATTGACTCAAAATCGCTCCCAAATGTGCTCCCATACTGGCTGAACGAGACACAGCAGTCCACATCGGATTCCGGTGAAATTTGTATTTTTGGTGAATATTTTAGAGAAAAAGTGGCCCATTTTTTCAATAGCTTCCAGGTCTTTGGACCGATTGACTCGAAATCGCTCCCAAATGTGCTCCTATACTGGCTGAACGAGACACAGCAGTCCACATCGGATTCCGGTGAAATTTGTATTTTTGGTGAATATTTTAGTGAAAAGAGACAATGTTTCATGAGACTGCCTTAAGGCTGGCATTAGGGTTAGGGTTAGGGTTAGGGTTATGGAGCTAGGGTTAGGGTTACGGTCGTCTTTTGACCAATTGACTCGAAATTCGTCACGAATGTGGTCCTCTACTCACTGAATGAGAGACAGCAGTCCCCATCGGATTCCGATGAAATTTGTATTTTTGGTGAATATTTTAAAGAAAAAATTGGCCCATTTTTTCAATAGCTTCCAGGTCTTTTGTCCGATTGACTCAAAATCGCTCCCAAATGTGCTCCCATACTGGCTGAACGAGACACAGCAGTCCACATCGGATTCCGGTGAAATTTGTATTTTTGGTGAATATTTTAGAGAAAAAGTGGCCCATTTTTTCAATAGCTTCCAGGTCTTTGGACCGATTGACTCGAAATCGCTCCCAAATGTGCTCCTATACTGGCTGAACGAGACACAGCAGTCCCCATTGGATTCCGGTGAAATTTGTATTTTTGGTGAATATTTTAGAGAAAAAGTTGCCCATTTTTTCAATAGCTTCCAGGTCTTTGGACCGATTGACTCGAAATCGCTCCCACATGTGCTCCTATACTGGCTGAACGAGACACAGGAGTCCCCATCGGATTCCGGTGAAATTTGTATTTTTGGTGAATATTTTAGAGAAAAAAGTGGCCCATTTTTTCAATAGCTTCCAGGTCTTTGGACCGATTGACTCGAAATCGCTCCCAAATGTGCTCCTATACCGGCTGAACGAGACACAGCAGTCCCCATCGGTTTCCGGTGAAATTTGTATTTTTGGTGAATATTTTAGTGAAAAGAGACAATGTTTCATGAGACTGCCTTAAGGCTGGCATTAGGGTTAGGGTTAGGGTTAGGGTTATGGAGCTAGGGTTAGGGTTACGGTCGTCTTTTGACCGATTGACTCGAAATTCGTCACGAATGTGGTCCTCTACTCACTGAATGAGAGACAGCAGTCCCCATCGGATTCCGATGAAATTTGTATTTTTGGTGAATATTTTAAAGAAAAAATTGGCCCATTTTTTCAATAGCTTCCAGGTCTTTTGTCCGATTGACTCAAAATCGCTCCCAAATGTGCTCCCATACTGGCTGAACGAGACACAGCAGTCCACATCGGATTCCGGTGAAATTTGTATTTTTGGTGAATATTTTAGTGAAAAGAGACAATGTTTCATGAGACTGCCTTAAGGCTGGCATTAGGGTTAGGGTTAGGGTTAGGGTTATGGAGCTAGGGTTAGGGTTACGGTCGTCTTTTGACCAATTGACTCGAAATTCGTCACGAATGTGGTCCTCTACTCACTGAATGAGAGACAGCAGTCCCCATCGGATTCCGATGAAATTTGTATTTTTGGTGAATATTTTAAAGAAAAAATTGGCCCATTTTTTCAATAGCTTCCAGGTCTTTTGTCCGATTGACTCAAAATCGCTCCCAAATGTGCTCCCATACTGGCTGAACGAGACACAGCAGTCCACATCGGATTCCGGTGAAATTTGTATTTTTGGTGAATATTTTAGTGAAAAGAGACAATGTTTCATGAGACTGCCTTAAGGCTGGCATTAGGGTTAGGGTTAGGGTTAGGGTTATGGAGCTAGGGTTAGGGTTACGGTCGTCTTTTGACCAATTGACTCGAAATTCGTCACGAATGTGGTCCTCTACTCACTGAATGAGAGACAGCAGTCCCCATCGGATTCCGATGAAATTTGTATTTTTGGTGAATATTTTAAAGAAAAAATTGGCCCATTTTTTCAATAGCTTCCAGGTCTTTTGTCCGATTGACTCAAAATCGCTCCCAAATGTGCTCCCATACTGGCTGAACGAGACACAGCAGTCCACATCGGATTCCGGTGAAATTTGTATTTTTGGTGAATATTTTAGAGAAAAAGTGGCCCATTTTTTCAATAGCTTCCAGGTCTTTGGACCGATTGACTCGAAATCGCTCCCACATGTGCTCCTATACTGGCTGAACGAGACACAGGAGTCCCCATCGGATTCCGGTGAAATTTGTATTTTTGGTGAATATTTTAGAGAAAAAATTGGCCCATTTTTTCAATAGCTTCCAGGTCTTTTGTCCGATTGACTCAAAATCGCTCCCAAATGTGCTCCCATACTGGCTGAACGAGACACAGCAGTCCACATCGGATTCCGGTGAAATTTGTATTTTTGGTGAATATTTTAGTGAAAAGAGACAATGTTTCATGAGACTGCCTTAAGGCTGGCATTAGGGTTAGGGTTAGGGTTAGGGTTATGGAGCTAGGGTTAGGGTTACGGTCGTCTTTTGACCAATTGACTCGAAATTCGTCACGAATGTGGTCCTCTACTCACTGAATGAGAGACAGCAGTCCCCATCGGATTCCGATGAAATTTGTATTTTTGGTGAATATTTTAAAGAAAAAATTGGCCCATTTTTTCAATAGCTTCCAGGTCTTTTGTCCGATTGACTCAAAATCGCTCCCAAATGTGCTCCCATACTGGCTGAACGAGACACAGCAGTCCACATCGGATTCCGGTGAAATTTGTATTTTTGGTGAATATTTTAGTGAAAAGAGACAATGTTTCATGAGACTGCCTTAAGGCTGGCATTAGGGTTAGGGTTAGGGTTAGGGTTATGGAGCTAGGGTTAGGGTTACGGTCGTCTTTTGACCAATTGACTCGAAATTCGTCACGAATGTGGTCCTCTACTCACTGAATGAGAGACAGCAGTCCCCATCGGATTCCGATGAAATTTGTATTTTTGGTGAATATTTTAAAGAAAAAATTGGCCCATTTTTTCAATAGCTTCCAGGTCTTTTGTCCGATTGACTCAAAATCGCTCCCAAATGTGCTCCCATACTGGCTGAACGAGACACAGCAGTCCACATCGGATTCCGGTGAAATTTGTATTTTTGGTGAATATTTTAGAGAAAAAGTGGCCCATTTTTTCAATAGCTTCCAGGTCTTTGGACCGATTGACTCGAAATCGCTCCCAAATGTGCTCCTATACTGGCTGAACGAGACACAGCAGTCCCCATTGGATTCCGGTGAAATTTGTATTTTTGGTGAATATTTTAGTGAAAAGAGACAATGTTTCATGAGACTGCCTTAAGGCTGGCATTAGGGTTAGGGTTAGGGTTAGGGTTATGGAGCTAGGGTTAGGGTTACGGTCGTCTTTTGACCAATTGACTCGAAATTCGTCACGAATGTGGTCCTCTACTCACTGAATGAGAGACAGCAGTCCCCATCGGATTCCGATGAAATTTGTATTTTTGGTGAATATTTTAAAGAAAAAATTGGCCCATTTTTTCAATAGCTTCCAGGTCTTTTGTCCGATTGACTCAAAATCGCTCCCAAATGTGCTCCCATACTGGCTGAACGAGACACAGCAGTCCACATCGGATTCCGGTGAAATTTGTATTTTTGGTGAATATTTTAGAGAAAAAGTGGCCCATTTTTTCAATAGCTTCCAGGTCTTTTGTTCGATTGACTCGAAATCGCTCCCAAATGTGCTCCTATACTGGCTGAACGAGACACAGCAGTCCCCATCGGATTCCGGTGAAATTTGTATTTTTGGTGAATATTTTAGTGAAAAGAGACAATGTTTCATGAGACTGCCTGAAGGCTGGCATTAGGGTTAGGGTTAGGGTTAGGGTTATGGAGCTAGGGTTAGGGTTACGGTCGTCTTTTGACCGATTGACTCGAAATTCGTCACGAATGTGGTCCTCTACTCACTGAATGAGAGACAGCAGTCCCCATCGGATTCCGATGAAATTTGTATTTTTGGTGAATATTTTAAAGAAAAAATTGGCCCATTTTTTCAATAGCTTCCAGGTCTTTTGTCCGATTGACTCAAAATCGCTCCCAAATGTGCTCCCATACTGGCTGAACGAGACACAGCAGTCCACATCGGATTCCGGTGAAATTTGTATTTTTGGTGAATATTTTAGTGAAAAGAGACAATGTTTCATGAGACTGCCTTAAGGCTGGCATTAGGGTTAGGGTTAGGGTTAGGGTTATGGAGCTAGGGTTAGGGTTACGGTCGTCTTTTGACCAATTGACTCGAAATTCGTCACGAATGTGGTCCTCTACTCACTGAATGAGAGACAGCAGTCCCCATCGGATTCCGATGAAATTTGTATTTTTGGTGAATATTTTAAAGAAAAAATTGGCCCATTTTTTCAATAGCTTCCAGGTCTTTTGTCCGATTGACTCAAAATCGCTCCCAAATGTGCTCCCATACTGGCTGAACGAGACACAGCAGTCCACATCGGATTCCGGTGAAATTTGTATTTTTGGTGAATATTTTAGTGAAAAGAGACAATGTTTCATGAGACTGCCTTAAGGCTGGCATTAGGGTTAGGGTTAGGGTTAGGGTTATGGAGCTAGGGTTAGGGTTACGGTCGTCTTTTGACCAATTGACTCGAAATTCGTCACGAATGTGGTCCTCTACTCACTGAATGAGAGACAGCAGTCCCCATCGGATTCCGATGAAATTTGTATTTTTGGTGAATATTTTAAAGAAAAAATTGGCCCATTTTTTCAATGGCTTCCAGGTCTTTGGACCGATTGACTCGAAATCGCTCCCAAATGTGCTCCTATACTGGCTGAACGAGACACAGCAGTCCCCATCGGATTCCGGTGAAATTTGTATTTTTGGTGAATATTTTAGAGAAAAAGTGGCCCATTTTTTCAATAGCTTCCAGGTCTTTGGACCGATTGACTCGAAATCGCTCCCAAATGTGCTCCTATACTGGCTGAACGAGACACAGCAGTCCCTATCGGATTCCAATGTAATTTGTATTTTTGGTGAATATTTTAGAGAAAAAAGTGGCCCATTTTTTCAATAGCTTCCAGGTCTTTGGACCGATTGACTCGAAATCGCTCCCAAATGTGCTCCTATACTGGCTGAACGAGACACAGCAGTCCCCATCGGATTCCGATGAAATTTGTATTTTTGGTGAATATTTTAAAGAAAAAATTGGTCCATTTTTTCAATAGCTTCCAGGTCTTTTGTCCGATTGACTCAAAATCGCTCCCAAATGTGCTCCTATACTGGCTGAACGAGACACAGCAGTCCCCATCGGATTCCGGTGAAATTTGTATTTTTGGTGAATATTTTAGAGAAAAAGTGGCCCATTTTTTCAATAGCTTCCAGGTCTTTGGACCGATTGACTCGAAATCGGTCCCAAATGTGCTCCTATACTGGCTGAACGAGACACAGCAGTCCCCATCGGATTCCGGTGAAATTTGTATTTTTGGTGAATATTTTAGAGAAAAAGTGGCCCATTTTTTCAATAGCTTCCAGGTCTTTGGACCGATTGACTCGAAATCGCTCCCAAATGTGCTCCTATACTGGCTGAACGAGACACAGCAGTCCCCATCGGATTCCGGTGAAATTTGTATTTTTGGTGAATATTTTAGAGAAAAAAGTGGCCCATTTTTTCAATAGCTTCCAGGTCTTTGGACCGATTGACTCGAAATCGCTCCCAAATGTGCTCCTATAATGGCTGAACGAGACACAGCAGTCCCCATCGGATTCCGGTGAAATTTGTATTTTTGGTGAATATTTTAGTGAAAAGAGACAATGTTTCATGAGACTGCCTTTAGGCTGGCATTAGGGTTAGGGTTAGGGTTAGGGTTATGGAGCTAGGGTTAGGGTTACGGTCGTCTTTTGACCGATTGACTCGAAATTCGTCACGAATGTGGTCCTCTACTCGCTGAATGAGACACAGCAGTCCCCATCGGATTCCGATGAAATTTGTATTTTTGGTGAATATTTTAAAGAAAAAATTGGCCCATTTTTTCAATAGCTTCCAGGTCTTTTGTCCGATTGACTCGAAATCGCTCCCAAATGTGCTCCTATACTGGCTGAACGAGACACAGCAGTCCCCATCGGATTCCGGTGAAATTTGTATTTTTGGGGAATATTTTAGAGAAAAAGTGGCCCATTTTTTCAATAGCTTCCAGGTCTTTGGACCGATTGACTCGAAATCGCTCCCAAATGTGCTCCTATACTGGCTGAACGAGACACAGCAGTCCCTATCGGATTCCAATGTAATTTGTATTTTTGGTGAATATTTTAGAGAAAAAAGTGGCCCATTTTTTCAATAGCTTCCAGGTCTTTGGACCGATTGACTCGAAATCGCTCCCAAATGTGCTCCTATACTGGCTGAACGAGACACAGCAGTCCCCATCGAATTCTGGTGAAATTTGTATTTTTGGTGAATATTTTAGAGAAAAAGTGGCCCATTTTTTCAATAGCTTCCAGGTCTTTGGACCGATTGACTCGAAAATCGCTCCCAAATGTGCTCCTATACTGGCTGAACGAGACACAGCAGTCCCTATCGGATTCCAATGTAATTTGTATTTTTGGTGAATATTTTAGTGAAAAGAGACAATGTTTCATGAGACTGCCTTAAGGCTGGCATTAGGGTTAGGGTTAGGGTTAGGGTTATGGAGCTAGGGTAAGGGTTACGGTCGTCTTTTGACCGATTGACTCGAAATTCGTCACGAATGTGGTCCTCTACTCGCTGAATGAGACACAGCAGTCCCCATCGGATTCCGATGAAATTTGTATTTTTGGTGAATATTTTAAAGAAAAAATTGGCCCATTTTTTCAATAGCTTCCAGGTCTTTTGTCCGATTGACTCGAAATCGCTCCCAAATGTGCTCCTATACTGGCTGAACGAGACACAGCAGTCCACATCGGATTCCGGTGAAATTTGTATTTTTGGTGAATATTTTAAAGAAAAAATTGGCCCATTTTTTCAATAGCTTCCAGGTCTTTTGTCCGATTGACTCGAAATCGCTCCCAAATGTGCTCCTATACGGGCTGAACGAGACACAGCAGTCCCCATCGGATTCCGGTGAAATTTGTATTTTTGGTGAATATTTTAGTGAAAAGAGACAATATTTCATGAGACTGCCTTAAGGCTGGCATTAGGGTTAGGGTTAGGGTTAGGGTTATGGAGCTAGGGTTAGGGTTACGGTCGTCTTTTGACCGATTGACTCGAAATTCGTCACGAATGTGGTCCTCTACTCGCTGAATGAGACACAGCAGTCCCCATCGGATTCTGGTGAAATTTGTATTTTTGGTGAATATTTTAGAGAAAAAGTGGCCCATTTTTTCAATAGCTTCCAGGTCTTTGGACCGATTGACTCGAAATCGCTCCCAAATGTGCTCCTATACTGGCTGAACGAGACACAGCAGTCCCCATCGGATTCCGGTGAAATTTGTATTTTTGGTGAATATTTTAGTGAAAAGAGACAATGTTTCATGAGACTGCCTTAAGGCTGGCATTAGGGTTAGGGTTGGGGTTAGGGTTATGGAGCTAGGATTAGGGTTACGGTCGTCATTTGACCGATTGACTCGAAATTCGTCACGAATGTGGTCCTCTACTCGCTGAATGAGACACAGCAGTCCCCATCGGATTCCGATGAAATTTGTATTTTTGGTGAATATTTTAAGAAAAAATTGGCCCATTTTTTCAATAGCTTCCAGGTCTTTTGTCCGATTGACTCGAAATCGCTCCCAAATGTGCTCCTATACTGGCTGAACGAGACACAGCAGTCCCCATCGGATTCCGGTGAAATTTGTATTTTTGGTGAATATTTTAGAGAAAAAGTGGCCCATTTTTTCAATAGCTTCCAGGTCTTTGGACCTATTGACTCGAAATCGCTCCCAAATGTGCTCCTATACTGGCTGAACGAGACACAGCAGTCCCCATCGGATTCCGGTGAAATTTGTATTTTTGGTGAATATTTTAGTGAAAAGAGACAATATTTCATGAGACTGCCTTAAGGCTGGCATTAGGGTTAGGGTTAGGGTTAGGGTTATGGAGCTAGGGTTAGGGTTACGGTCGTCTTTTGACCGATTGACTCGAAATTCGTCACGAATGTGGTCCTCTACTCGCTGAATGAGACACAGCAGTCCCCATCGGATTCCGATGAAATTTGTATTTTTGGTGAATATTTCAAAGAAAAAATTGGCCCATTTTTTCAATAGCTTCCAGGTCTTTTGTCCGATTGACTCGAAATCGCTCCCAAATGTGCTCCTATACTGGCTGAACGAGACACAGCAGTCCCCATCGGATTCCGGTGAAATTTGTATTTTTGGTGAATATTTTAGAGAAAAAGTGGCCCATTTTTTCAATAGCTTCCAGGTCTTTGGACCGATTGACTCGAAATCGCTCCCAAATGTGCTCCTATACTGGCTGAACGAGACACAGCATTCCCTATCGGATTCCAATGTAATTTGTATTTTTGGTGAATATTTTAGAGAAAAAAGTGGCCCATTTTTTCAATAGCTTCCAGGTCTTTGGACCGATTGACTCGAAATCGCTCCCAAATGTGCTCCTATACTGGCTGAACGAGACACAGCAGTCCCCATCGGATTCCGATGAAATTTGTATTTTTGGTGAATATTTTAAAGAAAAAATTGGCCCATTTTTTCAATAGCTTCCAGGTCTTTTGTCCGATTGACTCAAAATCGCTCCCAAATGTGCTCCTATACTGGCTGAACGAGACACAGCAGTCCCCATCGGATTCCGGTGAAATTTGTATTTTTGGTGAATATTTTAGAGAAAAAGTGGCCCATTTTTTCAATAGCTTCCAGGTCTTTGGACCGATTGACTCGAAATCGCTCCCAAATGTGCTCCTATACTGGCTGAACGAGACACAGCAGTCCCTATCGGATTCCAATGTAATTTGTATTTTTGGTGAATATTTTAGTGAAAAGAGACAATGTTTCATGAGACTGCCTTAAGGCTGGCATTAGGGTTAGGGTTAGTGTTAGGGTTATGGAGCTAGGGTTAGGGTAACGGTCGTCTTTTGACCGATTGACTCGAAATTCGTCACGAATGTGGTCCTCTACTCGCTGAATGAGACACAGCAGTCCCCATCGGATTCCGATGAAATTTGTATTTTTGGTGAATATTTTAAAGAAAAAATTGGCCCATTTTTTCAATAGCTTCCAGGTCTTTTGTCCGATTGACTCGAAATCGCTCCCAAATGTGCTCCTATACTGGCTGAACGAGACACAGCAGTCCCCATCGGATTCCGGTGAAATTTGTTTTTTTGGTGAATATTTTAGACAAAAAGTGGCCCATTATTTCAATAGCTTCCAGGTCTTTGGACCGATTGACTCGAAATCGCTCCCAAATGTGCTCCTATACTGGCTGAACGAGACACAGCAGTCCCCATCGGATTCCGATGAAATTTGTATTTTTGGTGAATATTTTAGAGAAAAAAGTGGCCCATTTTTTCAATAGCTTCCAGGTCTTTGGACCGATTGACTCGAAATCGCTCCCAAATGTGCTCCTATACTGGCTGAACGAGACACAGCAGTCCCCATCGGATTCCGGTGAAATTTGTATTTTTGGTGAGTATTTTAGTGAAAAGAGACAATGTTTCATGAGACTGGCTTAAGGCTGGCATTAGGGTTGGGGTTAGGGTTAGGGTTAGGGTTATGGAGCTAGGGTTAGGGTTACGGTCGTCTTTTGACCGATTGACTCGAAATTCGTCACGAATGTGGTCCTCTACTCGCTAAATGAGACACAGCAGTCCCCATCGGATTCCGATGAAATTTGTATTTTTGGTGAATATTTTAAAGAAAAAATTGGCCCATTTTTTCAATAGCTTCCAGGTCTTTGGACCGATTGACTCGAAATCGCTCCCAAATGTGCTCCTATACTGGCTGAACGAGACACAGCAGTCCCCATCGGATTCCGATGAAATTTGTATTTTTGGTGAATATTTTAGAGAAAAAAGTGGCCCATTTTTTCAATAGCTTCCAGGTCTTTGGACCGATTGACTCGAAATCGCTCCCAAATGTGCTCCTATACTGGCTGAACGAGATACAGCACTCCCCATCGGATTCCGGTGAAATTTGTATTTTTGGTGAGTATTTTAGTGAAAAGAGACAATGTTTCATGAGACTGCCTTAAGGCTGGCATTAGGGTTAGGGTTAGGGTTAGGGTTATGGAGCTAGGGTTAGGGTTATGGAGCTAGGGTTAGGGTTACGGTCGTCTTTTGACCGATTGACTCGAAATTCGTCACGAATGTGGTCCTCTACTCGCTGAATGAGACACAGCAGTCCCCATCGGATTCCGATGAAATTTGTATTTTTGGTGAATATTTTAAAGAAAAAATTGGCCCATTTTTTCAATAGCTTCCAGGTCTTTTGTCCGATTGACTCGAAATCGCTCCCAAATGTGCTCCTATACTGGCTGAACGAGACACAGCAGTCCCCATCGGATTCCGGTGAAATTTGTATTTTTGGTGAATATTTTAGTGAAAAGAGACAATGTTTCATGAGACTGCCTTAAGGCTGGCATTAGGGTTAGGGTTAGGGTTAGGGTTATGGAGCTAGGGTTAGGGTTACGGTCATCTTTTGACCGATTGACTCGAAATTCGTCACGAATGTGGTCCTCTACTCGCTGAATGAGACACAGCAGTCCCCATCGGATTCCGATGAAATTTGTATTTTTGGTGAATATTTTAAAGAAAAAATTGGCCCATTTTTTCAATAGCTTACAGGTCTTTTGTCCGATTGACTCGAAATCGCTCCCAAATGTGCTCCTATACTGGCTGAATGAGACACAGCAGTCCCCATCGGATTCCGGTGAAATTTGTATTTTTGGGGAATATTTTAGAGAAAAAGTGGCCCATTTTTTCAATAGCTTCCAGGTCTTTGGACCGATTGACTCGAAATCGCTCCCAAATGTGCTCCTATACTGGCTGAACGAGACACAGCAGTCCCCATCGGATTCCGGTGAAATTTGTATTTTTGGTGAATATTTTAGTGAAAAGAGACAATGTTTCATGAGACTGCCTTAAGGCTGGCATTAGGGTTAGTGTTAGGGTTAGGGTTATAGAGCTAGGGTTAGGGTTACGGTCGTCTTTTGACCGATTGACTCGAGATTCGTCACGAATGTGGTCCTCTACTCGCTGAATGAGACACAGCAGTCCCCATCGGATTCCGATGAAATTTGTATTTTTGGTGAATATTTTAAAGAAAAAATTGGCCCATTTTTTCAATAGCTTCGAGGTCTTTTGTCCGATTGATTCGAAATCGCTCCCAAATGTGCTCCTGTACTGGCTGAACGAGACACAGCAGTCCCCATCGGATTCTGGTGAAATTTGTTTTTTTGGTGAATATTTTAGAGAAAAAGTGGCCCATTTTTTCAATAGCTTCCAGGTCTTTGGACCGATTGACTCGAAATCGCTCCCAAATGTGCTCCTATACTGGCTGAACGAGACACAGCAGTCCCCATCGGATTCCGGTGAAATTTGTATTTTTGGTGAATATTTTAGAGAAAAAAGTGGCCCATTTTTTCAATAGCTTCCAGGTCTTTGGACCGATTGACTCGAAATCGCTCCCAAATGTGCTCCTATACTGGCTGAACGAGACACAGCAGTCCCCATCGGATTCCGGTGAAATTTGTATTTTTGGTGAATATTTTAGTGAAAAGAGACAATGTTTCATGAGACTGCCTTAAGGCTGGCATTAGGGTTAAGGTTATGGAGCTAGGGTTAGGGTTACGGTCGTCATTTGACCAATTGACTCGAAATTCGTCACGAATGTGGTCCTCTACTCGCTGAATGAGACACAGCAGTCCCCATCGGATTCCGATGAAATTTGTATTTTTGGTGAATATTTTAAAGAAAAAATTGGCCCATTTTTTCAATAGCTACCAGGTCTTTTGTCCGATTGACTCGAAATCGCTCCCAAATGTGCTCCTATACTGGCTGAACGAGACACAGCAGTCCCCATCGGATTCCGGTGAAATTTGTATTTTTGGTGAATATTTTAGTGAAAAGAGACAATATTTCATGAGACTGCCTTAAGGCTGGCATTAGGGTTAGGGTTAGGGTTAGGGTTATGGAGCTAGGGTTAGGGTTACGGTCGTCTTTTGACCGATTGACTCGAAATTCGTCACGAATGTGGTCCTCTACTCGCTGAATGAGACACAGCAGTCCCCATCGGATTCCGATGAAATTTGTATTTTTGGTGAATATTTTAAAGAAAAAATTGGCCCATTTTTTCAATAGCTTCCAGGTCTTTTGTCCGATTGACTCGAAATCGCTCCCAAATGTGCTCCTATACTGGCTGAACGAGACACAGCAGTCCCCATCGGATTCCGGTGAAATTTGTTTTTTTGGTGAATATTTTAAAGAAAAAGTGGCCCATTTTTTCAATAGCTTCCAGGTCTTTGGACCGATTGACTCGAAATCGCTCCCAAATGTGCTCCTATACTGGCTGAACGAGACACAGCAGTCCCCATCGGATTCCGGTGAAATTTGTATTTTTGGTGAATATTTTAGAGAAAAAAGTGGCCCATTTTTTCAATAGCTTCCAGGTCTTTGGACCGATTGACTCGAAATCGCTCCCAAATGTGCTCCTATACTGGCTGAACGAGACACAGCAGTCCCCATCGGATTCCGGTGAAATTTGTATTTTTGGTGAATATTTTAGTGAAAAGAGACAATGTTTCATGAGACTGCCTTAAGGCTGGCATTAGGGTTAGGGTTAGGGTTAGGGTTATGGAGCTAGGGTTAGGGTTACGGTCGTCTTTTGACCGATTGACTCGAAATTCGTCACGAATGTGGTCCTCTACTCGCTGAATGAGACACAGCAGTCCCCATCGGATTCCGATGAAATTTGTATTTTTGGTGAATATTTTAAAGAAAAAATTGGCCCATTTTTTCAATAGCTTCCAGGTCTTTTGTCCGATTGACTCGAAATCGCTCCCAAATGTGCTCCTATACTGGCTGAACGAGACACAGCAGTCCCCATCGGATTCCGGTGAAATTTGTATTTTTGGTGAATATTTTAGTGAAAAGAGACAATATTTCATGAGACTGCCTTAAGGCTGGCATTAGGGTTAGGGTTAGGGTTAGGGTTATGGAGCTAGGGTTAGGGTTACGGTCGTCTTTTGACCGATTGACTCGAAATTCGTCACGAATGTGGTCCTCTACTCGCTGAATGAGACACAGCAGTCCCCATCGGATTCCGATGAAATTTGTATTTTTGGTGAATATTTTAGTGAAAAGAGACAATGTTTCATGAGACTGCCTTAAGGCTGGCATTAGGGTTAAGGTTATGGAGCTAGGGTTAGGGTTACGGTCGTCATTTGACCAATTGACTCGAAATTCGTCACGAATGTGGTCCTCTACTCGCTGAATGAGACACAGCAGTCCCCATCGGATTCCGATGAAATTTGTATTTTTGGTGAATATTTTAAAGAAAAAATTGGCCCATTTTTTCAATAGCTTCCAGGTCTTTTGTCCGATTGACTCAAAATCGCTCCCAAATGTGCTCCCATACTGGCTGAACGAGACACAGCAGTCCACATCGGATTCCGGTGAAATTTGTATTTTTGGTGAATATTTTAGTGAAAAGAGACAATGTTTCATGAGACTGCCTTAAGGCTGGCATTAGGGTTAGGGTTAGGGTTAGGGTTATGGAGCTAGGGTTAGGGTTACGGTCGTCTTTTGACCAATTGACTCGAAATTCGTCACGAATGTGGTCCTCTACTCACTGAATGAGAGACAGCAGTCCCCATCGGATTCCGATGAAATTTGTATTTTTGGTGAATATTTTAAAGAAAAAATTGGCCCATTTTTTCAATAGCTTCCAGGTCTTTTGTCCGATTGACTCAAAATCGCTCCCAAATGTGCTCCCATACTGGCTGAACGAGACACAGCAGTCCACATCGGATTCCGGTGAAATTTGTATTTTTGGTGAATATTTTAGAGAAAAAGTGGCCCATTTTTTCAATAGCTTCCAGGTCTTTGGACCGATTGACTCGAAATCGCTCCCAAATGTGCTCCTATACTGGCTGAACGAGACACAGCAGTCCACATCGGATTCCGGTGAAATTTGTATTTTTGGTGAATATTTTAGTGAAAAGAGACAATGTTTCATGAGACTGCCTTAAGGCTGGCATTAGGGTTAGGGTTAGGGTTATGGAGCTAGGGTTAGGGTTACGGTCGTCTTTTGACCAATTGACTCGAAATTCGTCACGAATGTGGTCCTCTACTCACTGAATGAGAGACAGCAGTCCCCATCGGATTCCGATGAAATTTGTATTTTTGGTGAATATTTTAAAGAAAAAATTGGCCCATTTTTTCAATAGCTTCCAGGTCTTTTGTCCGATTGACTCAAAATCGCTCCCAAATGTGCTCCCATACTGGCTGAACGAGACACAGCAGTCCACATCGGATTCCGGTGAAATTTGTATTTTTGGTGAATATTTTAGAGAAAAAGTGGCCCATTTTTTCAATAGCTTCCAGGTCTTTGGACCGATTGACTCGAAATCGCTCCCAAATGTGCTCCTATACTGGCTGAACGAGACACAGCAGTCCCCATTGGATTCCGGTGAAATTTGTATTTTTGGTGAATATTTTAGAGAAAAAGTTGCCCATTTTTTCAATAGCTTCCAGGTCTTTGGACCGATTGACTCGAAATCGCTCCCACATGTGCTCCTATACTGGCTGAACGAGACACAGGAGTCCCCATCGGATTCCGGTGAAATTTGTATTTTTGGTGAATATTTTAGAGAAAAAAGTGGCCCATTTTTTCAATAGCTTCCAGGTCTTTGGACCGATTGACTCGAAATCGCTCCCAAATGTGCTCCTATACCGGCTGAACGAGACACAGCAGTCCCCATCGGTTTCCGGTGAAATTTGTATTTTTGGTGAATATTTTAGTGAAAAGAGACAATGTTTCATGAGACTGCCTTAAGGCTGGCATTAGGGTTAAGGTTATGGAGCTAGGGTTAGGGTTACGGTCGTCATTTGACCAATTGACTCGAAATTCGTCACGAATGTGGTCCTCTACTCGCTGAATGAGACACAGCAGTCCCCATCGGATTCCGATGAAATTTGTATTTTTGGTGAATATTTTAAAGAAAAAATTGGCCCATTTTTTCAATAGCTTCCAGGTCTTTTGTCCGATTGACTCAAAATCGCTCCCAAATGTGCTCCCATACTGGCTGAACGAGACACAGCAGTCCACATCGGATTCCGGTGAAATTTGTATTTTTGGTGAATATTTTAGTGAAAAGAGACAATGTTTCATGAGACTGCCTTAAGGCTGGCATTAGGGTTAGGGTTAGGGTTAGGGTTATGGAGCTAGGGTTAGGGTTACGGTCGTCTTTTGACCAATTGACTCGAAATTCGTCACGAATGTGGTCCTCTACTCACTGAATGAGAGACAGCAGTCCCCATCGGATTCCGATGAAATTTGTATTTTTGGTGAATATTTTAAAGAAAAAATTGGCCCATTTTTTCAATAGCTTCCAGGTCTTTTGTCCGATTGACTCAAAATCGCTCCCAAATGTGCTCCCATACTGGCTGAACGAGACACAGCAGTCCACATCGGATTCCGGTGAAATTTGTATTTTTGGTGAATATTTTAGAGAAAAAGTGGCCCATTTTTTCAATAGCTTCCAGGTCTTTGGACCGATTGACTCGAAATCGCTCCCAAATGTGCTCCTATACTGGCTGAACGAGACACAGCAGTCCACATCGGATTCCGGTGAAATTTGTATTTTTGGTGAATATTTTAGTGAAAAGAGACAATGTTTCATGAGACTGCCTTAAGGCTGGCATTAGGGTTAGGGTTAGGGTTATGGAGCTAGGGTTAGGGTTACGGTCGTCTTTTGACCAATTGACTCGAAATTCGTCACGAATGTGGTCCTCTACTCACTGAATGAGAGACAGCAGTCCCCATCGGATTCCGATGAAATTTGTATTTTTGGTGAATATTTTAAAGAAAAAATTGGCCCATTTTTTCAATAGCTTCCAGGTCTTTTGTCCGATTGACTCAAAATCGCTCCCAAATGTGCTCCCATACTGGCTGAACGAGACACAGCAGTCCACATCGGATTCCGGTGAAATTTGTATTTTTGGTGAATATTTTAGAGAAAAAGTGGCCCATTTTTTCAATAGCTTCCAGGTCTTTGGACCGATTGACTCGAAATCGCTCCCAAATGTGCTCCTATACTGGCTGAACGAGACACAGCAGTCCCCATTGGATTCCGGTGAAATTTGTATTTTTGGTGAATATTTTAGAGAAAAAGTTGCCCATTTTTTCAATAGCTTCCAGGTCTTTGGACCGATTGACTCGAAATCGCTCCCACATGTGCTCCTATACTGGCTGAACGAGACACAGGAGTCCCCATCGGATTCCGGTGAAATTTGTATTTTTGGTGAATATTTTAGAGAAAAAAGTGGCCCATTTTTTCAATAGCTTCCAGGTCTTTGGACCGATTGACTCGAAATCGCTCCCAAATGTGCTCCTATACCGGCTGAACGAGACACAGCAGTCCCCATCGGTTTCCGGTGAAATTTGTATTTTTGGTGAATATTTTAGTGAAAAGAGACAATGTTTCATGAGACTGCCTTAAGGCTGGCATTAGGGTTAGGGTTAGGGTTAGGGTTATGGAGCTAGGGTTAGGGTTACGGTCGTCTTTTGACCGATTGACTCGAAATTCGTCACGAATGTGGTCCTCTACTCACTGAATGAGAGACAGCAGTCCCCATCGGATTCCGATGAAATTTGTATTTTTGGTGAATATTTTAAAGAAAAAATTGGCCCATTTTTTCAATAGCTTCCAGGTCTTTTGTCCGATTGACTCAAAATCGCTCCCAAATGTGCTCCCATACTGGCTGAACGAGACACAGCAGTCCACATCGGATTCCGGTGAAATTTGGATTTTTGGTGAATATTTTAGTGAAAAGAGACAATGTTTCATGAGACTGCCTTAAGGCTGGCATTCGGGTTAGGGTTAGGGTTAGGGTTATGGAGCTAGGGTTAGGGTTACGGTCGTCTTTTGACCAATTGACTCGAAATTCGTCACGAATGTGGTCCTCTACTCACTGAATGAGACACAGCAGTCCCCATCGGATTCCGATGAAATTTGTATTTTTGGTGAATATTTTAAAGAAAAAATTGGCCCATTTTTTCAATAGCTTCGAGGTCTTTTGTCCGATTGATTCGAAATCGCTCCCAAATGTGCTCCTGTACTGGCTGAACGAGACACAGCAGTCCCCATCGGATTCTGGTGAAATTTGTTTTTTTGGTGAATATTTTAGAGAAAAAGTGGCCCATTTTTTCAATAGCTTCCAGGTCTTTGGACCGATTGACTCGAAATCGCTCCCAAATGTGCTCCTATACTGGCTGAACGAGACACAGCAGTCCCCATCGGATTCCGGTGAAATTTGTATTTTTGGTGAATATTTTAGAGAAAAAAGTGGCCCATTTTTTCAATAGCTTCCAGGTCTTTGGACCGATTGACTCGAAATCGCTCCCAAATGTGCTCCTATACTGGCTGAACGAGACACAGCAGTCCCCATCGGATTCCGGTGAAATTTGTATTTTTGGTGAATATTTTAGTGAAAAGAGACAATGTTTCATGAGACTGCCTTAAGGCTGGCATTAGGGTTAAGGTTATGGAGCTAGGGTTAGGGTTACGGTCGTCATTTGACCAATTGACTCGAAATTCGTCACGAATGTGGTCCTCTACTCGCTGAATGAGACACAGCAGTCCCCATCGGATTCCGATGAAATTTGTATTTTTGGTGAATATTTTAAAGAAAAAATTGGCCCATTTTTTCAATAGCTACCAGGTCTTTTGTCCGATTGACTCGAAATCGCTCCCAAATGTGCTCCTATACTGGCTGAACGAGACACAGCAGTCCCCATCGGATTCCGGTGAAATTTGTATTTTTGGTGAATATTTTAGTGAAAAGAGACAATATTTCATGAGACTGCCTTAAGGCTGGCATTAGGGTTAGGGTTAGGGTTAGGGTTATGGAGCTAGGGTTAGGGTTACGGTCGTCTTTTGACCGATTGACTCGAAATTCGTCACGAATGTGGTCCTCTACTCGCTGAATGAGACACAGCAGTCCCCATCGGATTCCGATGAAATTTGTATTTTTGGTGAATATTTTAAAGAAAAAATTGGCCCATTTTTTCAATAGCTTCCAGGTCTTTTGTCCGATTGACTCGAAATCGCTCCCAAATGTGCTCCTATACTGGCTGAACGAGACACAGCAGTCCCCATCGGATTCCGGTGAAATTTGTTTTTTTGGTGAATATTTTAAAGAAAAAGTGGCCCATTTTTTCAATAGCTTCCAGGTCTTTGGACCGATTGACTCGAAATCGCTCCCAAATGTGCTCCTATACTGGCTGAACGAGACACAGCAGTCCCCATCGGATTCCGGTGAAATTTGTATTTTTGGTGAATATTTTAGAGAAAAAAGTGGCCCATTTTTTCAATAGCTTCCAGGTCTTTGGACCGATTGACTCGAAATCGCTCCCAAATGTGCTCCTATACTGGCTGAACGAGACACAGCAGTCCCCATCGGATTCCGGTGAAATTTGTATTTTTGGTGAATATTTTAGTGAAAAGAGACAATGTTTCATGAGACTGCCTTAAGGCTGGCATTAGGGTTAGGGTTAGGGTTAGGGTTATGGAGCTAGGGTTAGGGTTACGGTCGTCTTTTGACCGATTGACTCGAAATTCGTCACGAATGTGGTCCTCTACTCGCTGAATGAGACACAGCAGTCCCCATCGGATTCCGATGAAATTTGTATTTTTGGTGAATATTTTAAAGAAAAAATTGGCCCATTTTTTCAATAGCTTCCAGGTCTTTTGTCCGATTGACTCGAAATCGCTCCCAAATGTGCTCCTATACTGGCTGAACGAGACACAGCAGTCCCCATCGGATTCCGGTGAAATTTGTATTTTTGGTGAATATTTTAGTGAAAAGAGACAATATTTCATGAGACTGCCTTAAGGCTGGCATTAGGGTTAGGGTTAGGGTTAGGGTTATGGAGCTAGGGTTAGGGTTACGGTCGTCTTTTGACCGATTGACTCGAAATTCGTCACGAATGTGGTCCTCTACTCGCTGAATGAGACACAGCAGTCCCCATCGGATTCCGATGAAATTTGTATTTTTGGTGAATATTTTAGTGAAAAGAGACAATGTTTCATGAGACTGCCTTAAGGCTGGCATTAGGGTTAAGGTTATGGAGCTAGGGTTAGGGTTACGGTCGTCATTTGACCAATTGACTCGAAATTCGTCACGAATGTGGTCCTCTACTCGCTGAATGAGACACAGCAGTCCCCATCGGATTCCGATGAAATTTGTATTTTTGGTGAATATTTTAAAGAAAAAATTGGCCCATTTTTTCAATAGCTTCCAGGTCTTTTGTCCGATTGACTCAAAATCGCTCCCAAATGTGCTCCCATACTGGCTGAACGAGACACAGCAGTCCACATCGGATTCCGGTGAAATTTGTATTTTTGGTGAATATTTTAGTGAAAAGAGACAATGTTTCATGAGACTGCCTTAAGGCTGGCATTAGGGTTAGGGTTAGGGTTAGGGTTATGGAGCTAGGGTTAGGGTTACGGTCGTCTTTTGACCAATTGACTCGAAATTCGTCACGAATGTGGTCCTCTACTCACTGAATGAGAGACAGCAGTCCCCATCGGATTCCGATGAAATTTGTATTTTTGGTGAATATTTTAAAGAAAAAATTGGCCCATTTTTTCAATAGCTTCCAGGTCTTTTGTCCGATTGACTCAAAATCGCTCCCAAATGTGCTCCCATACTGGCTGAACGAGACACAGCAGTCCACATCGGATTCCGGTGAAATTTGTATTTTTGGTGAATATTTTAGAGAAAAAGTGGCCCATTTTTTCAATAGCTTCCAGGTCTTTGGACCGATTGACTCGAAATCGCTCCCAAATGTGCTCCTATACTGGCTGAACGAGACACAGCAGTCCACATCGGATTCCGGTGAAATTTGTATTTTTGGTGAATATTTTAGTGAAAAGAGACAATGTTTCATGAGACTGCCTTAAGGCTGGCATTAGGGTTAGGGTTAGGGTTATGGAGCTAGGGTTAGGGTTACGGTCGTCTTTTGACCAATTGACTCGAAATTCGTCACGAATGTGGTCCTCTACTCACTGAATGAGAGACAGCAGTCCCCATCGGATTCCGATGAAATTTGTATTTTTGGTGAATATTTTAAAGAAAAAATTGGCCCATTTTTTCAATAGCTTCCAGGTCTTTTGTCCGATTGACTCAAAATCGCTCCCAAATGTGCTCCCATACTGGCTGAACGAGACACAGCAGTCCACATCGGATTCCGGTGAAATTTGTATTTTTGGTGAATATTTTAGAGAAAAAGTGGCCCATTTTTTCAATAGCTTCCAGGTCTTTGGACCGATTGACTCGAAATCGCTCCCAAATGTGCTCCTATACTGGCTGAACGAGACACAGCAGTCCCCATTGGATTCCGGTGAAATTTGTATTTTTGGTGAATATTTTAGAGAAAAAGTTGCCCATTTTTTCAATAGCTTCCAGGTCTTTGGACCGATTGACTCGAAATCGCTCCCACATGTGCTCCTATACTGGCTGAACGAGACACAGGAGTCCCCATCGGATTCCGGTGAAATTTGTATTTTTGGTGAATATTTTAGAGAAAAAAGTGGCCCATTTTTTCAATAGCTTCCAGGTCTTTGGACCGATTGACTCGAAATCGCTCCCAAATGTGCTCCTATACCGGCTGAACGAGACACAGCAGTCCCCATCGGTTTCCGGTGAAATTTGTATTTTTGGTGAATATTTTAGTGAAAAGAGACAATGTTTCATGAGACTGCCTTAAGGCTGGCATTAGGGTTAGGGTTAGGGTTAGGGTTATGGAGCTAGGGTTAGGGTTACGGTCGTCTTTTGACCGATTGACTCGAAATTCGTCACGAATGTGGTCCTCTACTCACTGAATGAGAGACAGCAGTCCCCATCGGATTCCGATGAAATTTGTATTTTTGGTGAATATTTTAAAGAAAAAATTGGCCCATTTTTTCAATAGCTTCCAGGTCTTTTGTCCGATTGACTCAAAATCGCTCCCAAATGTGCTCCCATACTGGCTGAACGAGACACAGCAGTCCACATCGGATTCCGGTGAAATTTGGATTTTTGGTGAATATTTTAGTGAAAAGAGACAATGTTTCATGAGACTGCCTTAAGGCTGGCATTCGGGTTAGGGTTAGGGTTAGGGTTATGGAGCTAGGGTTAGGGTTACGGTCGTCTTTTGACCAATTGACTCGAAATTCGTCACGAATGTGGTCCTCTACTCACTGAATGAGAGACAGCAGTCCCCATCGGATTCCGATGAAATTTGTATTTTTGGTGAATATTTTAAAGAAAAAATTGGCCCATTTTTTCAATAGCTTCCAGGTCTTTTGTCCGATTGACTCAAAATCGCTCCCAAATGTGCTCCCATACTGGCTGAACGAGACACAGCAGTCCACATCGGATTCCGGTGAAATTTGTATTTTTGGTGAATATTTTAGAGAAAAAGTGGCCCATTTTTTCAATAGCTTCCAGGTCTTTGGACCGATTGACTCGAAATCGCTCCCAAATGTGCTCCTATACTGGCTGAACGAGACACAGCAGTCCCCATTGGATTCCGGTGAAATTTGTATTTTTGGTGAATATTTTAGAGAAAAAGTTGCCCATTTTTTCAATAGCTTCCAGGTCTTTGGACCGATTGACTCGAAATCGCTCCCACATGTGCTCCTATACTGGCTGAACGAGACACAGGAGTCCCCATCGGATTCCGGTGAAATTTGTATTTTTGGTGAATATTTTAGAGAAAAAAGTGGCCCATTTTTTCAATAGCTTCCAGGTCTTTTGTCCGATTGACTCAAAATCGCTCCCAAATGTGCTCCCATACTGGCTGAACGAGACACAGCAGTCCACATCGGATTCCGGTGAAATTTGTATTTTTGGTGAATATTTTAGTGAAAAGAGACAATGTTTCATGAGACTGCCTTAAGGCTGGCATTAGGGTTAGGGTTAGGGTTAGGGTTATGGAGCTAGGGTTAGGGTTACGGTCGTCTTTTGACCAATTGACTCGAAATTCGTCACGAATGTGGTCCTCTACTCACTGAATGAGAGACAGCAGTCCCCATCGGATTCCGATGAAATTTGTATTTTTGGTGAATATTTTAAAGAAAAAATTGGCCCATTTTTTCAATAGCTTCCAGGTCTTTTGTCCGATTGACTCAAAATCGCTCCCAAATGTGCTCCCATACTGGCTGAACGAGACACAGCAGTCCACATCGGATTCCGGTGAAATTTGTATTTTTGGTGAATATTTTAGAGAAAAAGTGGCCCATTTTTTCAATAGCTTCCAGGTCTTTTGTTCGATTGACTCGAAATCGCTCCCAAATGTGCTCCTATACTGGCTGAACGAGACACAGCAGTCCCCATCGGATTCCGGTGAAATTTGTATTTTTGGTGAATATTTTAGTGAAAAGAGACAATGTTTCATGAGACTGCCTGAAGGCTGGCATTAGGGTTAGGGTTAGGGTTAGGGTTATGGAGCTAGGGTTAGGGTTACGGTCGTCTTTTGACCGATTGACTCGAAATTCGTCACGAATGTGGTCCTCTACTTGCTGAATGAGACACAGCAGTCCCCATCGGATTCCGATGAAATTTGTATTTTTGGTGAATATTTTAAAGAAAAAATTGGCCCATTTTTTCAATAGCTTCCAGGTCTTTGGACCGATTGACTCGAAATCGCTCCCAAATGTGCTCCTATACTGGCTGAACGAGACACAGCAGTCCCCATCGGATTCCGGTGAAATTTGTATTTTTGGTGAATATTTTAGAGAAAAAGTGGCCCATTTTTTCAATAGCTTCCAGGTCTTTGGACCGATTGACTCGAAATCGCTCCCAAATGTGCTCCTATACTGGCTGAACGAGACACAGCAGTCCCTATCGGATTCCAATGTAATTTGTATTTTTGGTGAATATTTTAGAGAAAAAAGTGGCCCATTTTTTCAATAGCTTCCAGGTCTTTGGACCGATTGACTCGAAATCGCTCCCAAATGTGCTCCTATACTGGCTGAACGAGACACAGCAGTCCCCATCGGATTCCGATGAAATTTGTATTTTTGGTGAATATTTTAAAGAAAAAATTGGTCCATTTTTTCAATAGCTTCCAGGTCTTTTGTCCGATTGACTCAAAATCGCTCCCAAATGTGCTCCTATACTGGCTGAACGAGACACAGCAGTCCCCATCGGATTCCGGTGAAATTTGTATTTTTGGTGAATATTTTAGAGAAAAAGTGGCCCATTTTTTCAATAGCTTCCAGGTCTTTGGACCGATTGACTCGAAATCGGTCCCAAATGTGCTCCTATACTGGCTGAACGAGACACAGCAGTCCCCATCGGATTCCGGTGAAATTTGTATTTTTGGTGAATATTTTAGAGAAAAAGTGGCCCATTTTTTCAATAGCTTCCAGGTCTTTGGACCGATTGACTCGAAATCGCTCCCAAATGTGCTCCTATACTGGCTGAACGAGACACAGCAGTCCCCATCGGATTCCGGTGAAATTTGTATTTTTGGTGAATATTTTAGAGAAAAAGTGGCCCATTTTTTCAATAGCTTCCAGGTCTTTGGACCTATTGACTCGAAATCGCTCCCAAATGTGCTCCTATACTGGCTGAACGAGACACAGCAGTCCCCATCGGATTCCGGTGAAATTTGTATTTTTGGTGAATATTTTAGTGAAAAGAGACAATATTTCATGAGACTGCCTTAAGGCTGGCATTAGGGTTAGGGTTAGGGTTAGGGTTATGGAGCTAGGGTTAGGGTTACGGTCGTCTTTTGACCGATTGACTCGAAATTCGTCACGAATGTGGTCCTCTACTCGCTGAATGAGACACAGCAGTCCCCATCGGATTCCGATGAAATTTGTATTTTTGGTGAATATTTTAAAGAAAAAATTGGCCCATTTTTTCAATAGCTTCCAGGTCTTTTGTCCGATTGACTCAAAATCGCTCCCAAATGTGCTCCTATACTGGCTGAACGAGACACAGCAGTCCCCATCGGATTCCGGTGAAATTTGTATTTTTGGTGAATATTTTAGAGAAAAAGTGGCCCATTTTTTCAATAGCTTCCAGGTCTTTGGACCGATTGACTCGAAATCGCTCCCAAATGTGCTCCTATACTGGCTGAACGAGACACAGCAGTCCCTATCGGATTCCAATGTAATTTGTATTTTTGGTGAATATTTTAGAGAAAAAAGTGGCCCATTTTTTCAATAGCTTCCAGGTCTTTGGACCGATTGACTCGAAATCGCTCCCAAATGTGCTCCTATACTGGCTGAACGAGACACAGCAGTCCCCATCGGATTCCGATGAAATTTGTATTTTTGGTGAATATTTTAAAGAAAAAATTGGCCCATTTTTTCAATAGCTTCCAGGTCTTTTGTCCGATTGACTCAAAATCGCTCCCAAATGTGCTCCTATACTGGCTGAACGAGACACAGCAGTCCCCATCGGATTCCGATGAAATTTGTATTTTTGGTGAATATTTTAAAGAAAAAATTGGCCCATTTTTTCAATAGCTTCCAGGTCTTTTGTCCGATTGACTCGAAATCGCTCCCAAATGTGCTCCTATACTGGCTGAACGAGACACAGCAGTCCCCATCGGATTCCGGTGAAATTTGTATTTTTGGTGAATATTTTAGAGAAAAAGTGGCCCATTTTTTCAATAGCTTCCAGGTCTTTGGACCGATTGACTCGAAATCGCTCCCAAATGTGCTCCTATACTGGCTGAACGAGACACAGCAGTCCCCATCGGATTCCGGTGAAATTTGTATTTTTGGTGAATATTTTAGTGAAAAGAGACAATGTTTCATGAGACTGCCTGAAGGCTGGCATTAGGGTTAGGGTTAGGGTTAGGGTTATGGAGCTAGGGTTAGGGTTACGGTCGTCTTTTGACCGATTGACTCGAAATTCGTCACGAATGTGGTCCTCTACTCGCTGAATGAGACACAGCAGTCCCCATCGGATTCCGATGAAATTTGTATTTTTGGTGAATATTTTAAAGAAAAAATTGGCCCATTTTTTAAATAGCTTCCAGGTCTTTTGTCCGATTGACTCGAAATCGCTCCCAAATGTGCTCCTATACTGGCTGAACGAGACACAGCAGTCCCCATCGGATTCCGGTGAAATTTGTATTTTTGGTGAATATTTTAGAGAAAAAGTGGCCCATTTTTTCAATAGCTTCCAGGTCTTTGGACCGATTGACTCGAAATCGCTCCCAAATGTGCTCCTATACTGGCTGAACGAGACACAGCAGTCCCTATCGGATTCCAATGTAATTTGTATTTTTGGTGAATATTTTAGAGAAAAAAGTGGCCCATTTTTTCAATAGCTTCCAGGTCTTTGGACCGATTGACTCGAAATCGCTCCCAAATGTGCTCCTATACTGGCTGAACGAGACACAGCAGTCCCCATCGGATTCCGATGAAATTTGTATTTTTGGTGAATATTTTAAAGAAAAAATTGGCCCATTTTTTCAATAGCTTCCAGGTCTTTTGTCTGATTGACTCGAAATCGCTCCCAAATGTGCTCCTATACGGGCTGAACGAGACACAGCAGTCCCCATCGGATTCCGGTGAAATTTGTATTTTTGGTGAATATTTTAGAGAAAAAGTGGCCCATTTTTTCAATAGCTTCCAGGTCTTTGGACCGATTGACTCGAAATCGCTCCCAAATGTGCTCCTATACTGGCTGAACGAGACACAGCAGTCCCCATCGGATTCCGGTGAAATTTGTATTTTTGGTGAATATTTTAGTGAAAAGAGACAATATTTCATGAGACTGCCTTAAGGCTGGCATTAGGGTTAGGGTTAGGGTTAGGGTTATGGAGCTAGGGTTAGGGTTACGGTCGTCTTTTGACCGATTGACTCGAAATTCGTCACGAATGTGGTCCTCTAATCGCTGAATGAGACACAGCAGTCCCCATCGGATTCCGATGAAATTTGTATTTTTGGTGAATATTTTAAAGAAAAAATTGGCCCATTTTTTCAATAGCTTCCAGGTCTTTTGTCCGATTGACTCGAAATCGCTCCCAAATGTGCTCCTATACTGGCTGAACGAGACACAGCAGTCCCCATCGGATTCCGGTGAAATTTGTATTTTTGGTGAATATTTTAGTGAAAAGAGACAATGTTTCATGAGACTGCCTTAAGGCTGGCATTAGGGTTAGTGTTAGGGTTAGGGTTATGGAGCTAAGGTTAGGGTTACGGTCGTCTTTTGACCGATTGACTCGAAATTCGTCACGAATGTGGTCCTCTACTCGCTGAATGAGACACAGCAGTCCCCATCGGATTCCGATGAAATTTGTATTTTTGGTGAATATTTTAAAGAAAAAATTGGCCCATTTTTTCAATAGCTTCCAGGTCTTTTGTCCGATTGACTCGAAATCGCTCCCAAATGTGCTCCTATACTGGCTGAACGAGACACAGCAGTCCCCATCGGATTCCGGTGAAATTTGTATTTTTGGTGAATATTTTAAAGAAAAAATTGGCCCATTTTTTCAATAGCTTCCAGGTCTTTTGTCCGATTGACTCGAAATCGCTCCCAAATGTGCTCCTATACTGACTGAACGAGACACAGCAGTCCCCATCGGATTCCGGCGAAATTTGTATTTTTGGTGAATATTTTAGAGAAAAAGTGGCCCATTTTTTCAATAGCTTCCAGGTCTTTGGACCGATTGACTCGAAATCGCTCCCAAATGTGCTCCTATACTGGCTGAACGAGACACAGCAGTCCCCATCGGATTCCAATGTAATTTGTATTTTTGGTGAATATTTTAGAGAAAAAAGTGGCCCATTTTTTCAATAGCTTCCAGGTCTTTGGACCGATTGACTCGAAATCGCTCCCAAATGTGCTCCTATACTGGCTGAACGAGACACAGCAGTCCCCATCGGATTCCGATGAAATTTGTATTTTTGGTGAATATTTTAAAGAAAAAATTGGCCCATTTTTTCAATAGCTTCCAGGTCTTTTGTCCGATTGACTCGAAATCGCTCCCAAATGTGCTCCTATACGGGCTGAACGAGACACAGCAGTCCCGATCGGATTCTGGTGAAATTTGTATTTTTGGTGAATATTTTAGAGAAAAAGTGGCCCATTTTTTCAATAGCTTCCAGGTCTTTGGACCGATTGACTCGAAATCGCTCCCAAATGTGCTCCTATACTGGCTGAACGAGACACAGCAGTCCCCATCGGATTCCGGTGAAATTTGTATTTTTGGTGAATATTTTAGTGAAAAGAGACAATGTTTCATGAGACTGCCTTAAGGCTGGCATTAGTGTTAGTGTTAGGGTTAGGGTTATGGAGCTAAGGTTAGGGTTACGGTCGTCTTTTGACCGATTGACTCGAAATTCGTCACGAATGTGGTCCTCTACTCGCTGAATGAGACACAGCAGTCCCCATCGGATTCAGATGAAATTTGTATTTTTGGTGAATATTTTAAAGAAAAAATTGGCCCATTTTTTCAATAGCTTCCAGGTCTTTTGTCCGATTGACTCGAAATCGCTCCCAAATGTGCTCCTATGCTGACTGAACGAGACACAGCAGTCCCCATCGGATTCCGGCGAAATTTGTATTTTTGGTGAATATTTTAGAGAAAAAGTGGCCCATTTTTTCAATAGCTTCCAGGTCTTTGGACCGATTGACTCGAAATCGCTCCCAAATGTGCTCCTATACTGGCTGAACGAGACACAGCAGTCCCCATCGGATTCCAATGTAATTTGTATTTTTGGTGAATATTTTAGAGAAAAAAGTGGCCCATTTTTTCAATAGCTTCCAGGTCTTTGGACCGATTGACTCGAAATCGCTCCCAAATGTGCTCCTATACTGGCTGAACGAGACACAGCAGTCCCCATCGGATTCCGGTGAAATTTGTATTTTTGGTGAATATTTTAGTGAAAAGAGACAATGTTTCATGAGACTGCCTGAAGGCTGGCATTAGGGTTAGGGTTAGGGTTAGGGTTATGGAGCTAGGGTTAGGGTTACGGTCGTCTTTTGACCGATTGACTCGAAATTCGTCACGAATGTGGTCCTCTACTCGCTGAATGAGACACAGCACTCCCCATCGGATTCCGATGAAATTTGTATTTTTGGTGAATATTTTAAAGAAAAAATTGGCCCATTTTTTCAATAGCTTCCAGGTCTTTTGTCCGATTGACTCAAAATCGCTCCCAAATGTGCTCCTATACTGGCTGAACGAGACACAGCAGTCCACATCGGATTCCGGTGAAATTTGTATTTTTGGTGAATATTTTAGAGAAAAAGTGGCCCATTTTTTCAATAGCTTCCAGGTCTTTTGTTCGATTGACTCGAAATCGCTCCCAAATGTGCTCCTATACTGGCTGAACGAGACACAGCAGTCCCCATCGGATTCCGGTGAAATTTGTATTTTTGGTGAATATTTTAGTGAAAAGAGACAATGTTTCATGAGACTGCCTGAAGGCTGGCATTAGGGTTAGGGTTAGGGTTAGGGTTATGGAGCTAGGGTTAGGGTTACGGTCGTCTTTTGACCGATTGACTCGAAATTCGTCACGAATGTGGTCCTCTACTCGCTGAATGAGACACAGCAGTCCCCATCGGATTCCGATGAAATTTGTATTTTTGGTGAATATTTTAAAGAAAAAATTGGCCCATTTTTTCAATAGCTTCCAGGTCTTTTGTCCGATTGACTCGAAATCGCTCCCAAATGTGCTCCTATACTGGCTGAACGAGACACAGCAGTCCCCATCGGATTCCGGTGAAATTTGTATTTTTGGTGAATATTTTAGAGAAAAAGTGGCCCATTTTTTCAATAGCTTCCAGGTCTTTGGACCGATTGACTCGAAATCGCTCCCAAATGTGCTCCTATACTGGCTGAACGAGACACAGCAGTCCCCATCGGATTCCGATGAAATTTGTATTTTTGGTGAATATTTTAAAGAAAAAATTGGCCCATTTTTTCAATAGCTTCCAGGTCTTTTGTCCGATTGACTCAAAATCGCTCCCAAATGTGCTCCTATACTGGCTGAACGAGACACAGCAGTCCCCATCGGATTCCGGTGAAATTTGTATTTTTGGTGAATATTTTAGAGAAAAAGTGGCCCATTTTTTCAATAGCTTCCAGGTCTTTGGACCGATTGACTCGAAATCGCTCCCAAATGTGCTCCTATACTGGCTGAACGAGACACAGCAGTCCCCATCGGATTCCGGTGAAATTTGTATTTTTGGTGAATATTTTAGTGAAAAGAGACAATGTTTCATGAGACTGCCTTAAGGCTGGCATTAGGGTTAGGGTTAGGGTTAGGGTTATGGAGCTAGGGTTAGGGTTACGGTCGTCTTTTGACCGATTGACTCGAAATTCGTCACGAATGTGGTCCTCTACTCGCTGAATGAGACACAGCACTCCCCATCGGATTCCGATGAAATTTGTATTTTTGGTGAATATTTTAAAGAAAAAATTGGCCCATTTTTTCAATAGCTTCCAGGTCTTTTGTCTGATTGACTCGAAATCGCTCCCAAATGTGCTCCTATACGGGCTGAACGAGACACAGCAGTCCCCATCGGATTCTGGTGAAATTTGTATTTTTGGTGAATATTTTAGAGAAAAAGTGGCCCATTTTTTCAATAGCTTCCAGGTCTTTGGACCGATTGACTCGAAATCGCTCCCAAATGTGCTCCTATACTGGCTGAACGAGACACAGCAGTCCCCATCGGATTCCGGTGAAATTTGTATTTTTGGTGAATATTTTAGTGAAAAGAGACAATGTTTCATGAGACTGCCTCAAGGCTGGCATTAGGGTTAGGGTTAGGGTTAGGGTTATGGAGCTAGGGTTAGGGTTACGGTCGTCTTTTGACCGATTGACTCGAAATTCGTCACGAATGTGGTCCTCTACTCGCTGAATGAGACACAGCAGTCCCCATCGGATTCTGATGAAATTTGTATTTTTGGTGAATATTTTAAAGAAAAAATTGGCCCATTTTTTTAATAGCTTCCAGGTCTTTTGTCCGATTGACTCGAAATCGCTCCCAAATGTGCTCCTATACTGACTGAACGAGACACAGCAGTCCCCATCGGATTCTGGTGAAATTTGTATTTTTGGTGAATATTTTAGAGAAAAAAGTGGCCCATTTTTTCAATAGCTTCCAGGTCTTTGGACCGATTGACTCGAAATCGCTCCCAAATGTGCTCCTATACTGGCTGAACGAGACACAGCAGTCCCCATCGGATTCCGGTGAAATTTGTATTTTTGGTGAATATTTTAGTGAAAAGAGACAATGTTTCATGAGACTGCCTTAAGGCTGGCATTAGGGTTAGGGTTAGGGTTAGGGTTATGGAGCTAAGGTAAGGGTTACGGTCGTCTTTTGACCGATTGACTCGAAATTCGTCACGAATGTGGTCCTCTACTCGCTGAATGAGACACAGCAGTCCCCATCGGATTCCGATGAAATTTGTATTTTTGGTGAATATTTTAAAGAAAAAATTGGCCCATTTTTTCAATAGCTTCCAGGTCTTTTGTCCGATTGACTCGAAATCGCTCCCAAATGTGCTCCTATACTGGCTGAACGAGACACAGCAGTCCCCATCGGATTCCGGTGAAATTTGTATTTTTGGTGAATATTTTAAAGAAAAAATTGGCCCATTTTTTCAATAGCTTCCAGGTCTTTTGTCCGATTGACTCGAAATCGCTCCCAAATGTGCTCCTATACTGACTGAACGAGACACAGCAGTCCCCATCGGATTCCGGCGAAATTTGTATTTTTGGTGAATATTTTAGAGAAAAAGTGGCCCATTTTTTCAATAGCTTCCAGGTCTTTGGACCGATTGACTCGAAATCGCTCCCAAATGTGCTCCTATACGGGCTGAACGAGACACAGCAGTCCCCATCGGATTCTGGTGAAATTTGTATTTTTGGTGAATATTTTAGAGAAAAAGTGGCCCATTTTTTCAATAGCTTCCAGGTCTTTGGACCGATTGACTCGAAATCGCTCCCAAATGTGCTCCTATACTGGCTGAACGAGACACAGCAGTCCCCATCGGATTCCGGTGAAATTTGTATTTTTGGTGAATATTTTAGTGAAAAGAGACAATGTTTCATGAGACTGCCTTAAGGCTGGCATTAGGGTTAGGGTTAGGGTTAGGGTTATGGAGCTAGGGTTAGGGTTACGGTCGTCTTTTGACCGATTGACTCGAAATTCGTCACGAATGTGGTCCTCTACTCGCTGAATGAGACACAGCAGTCCCCATCGGATTCCGATGAAATTTGTATTTTTGGTGAATATTTTAAAGAAAAAATTGGCCCATTTTTTCAATAGCTTCCAGGTCTTTTGTCCGATTGACTCGAAATCGCTCCCAAATGTGCTCCTATACTGGCTGAACGAGACACAGCAGTCCCCATCGGATTCCGGTGAAATTTGTATTTTTGGTGAATATTTTAGAGAAAAAGTGGCCCATTTTTTCAATAGCTTCCAGGTCTTTGGACCGATTGACTCGAAATCGCTCCCAAATGTGCTCCTATACTGGCTGAACGAGACACAGCAGTCCCTATCGGATTCCGGTGAAATTTGTATTTTTGGTGAATATTTTAAAGAAAAAATTGGCCCATTTTTTCAATAGCTTCCAGGTCTTTTGTCCGATTGACTCGAAATCGCTCCCAAATGTGCTCCTATACTGACTGAACGAGACACAGCAGTCCCCATCGGATTCCGGCGAAATTTGTATTTTTGGTGAATATTTTAGAGAAAAAGTGGCCCATTTTTTCAATAGCTTCCAGGTCTTTGGACCGATTGACTCGAAATCGCTCCCAAATGTGCTCCTATACTGGCTGAACGAGACACAGCAGTCCCCATCGGATTCCAATGTAATTTGTATTTTTGGTGAATATTTTAGAGAAAAAAGTGGCCCATTTTTTCAATAGCTTCCAGGTCTTTGGACCGATTGACTCGAAATCGCTCCCAAATGTGCTCCTATACTGGCTGAACGAGACACAGCAGTCCCCATCGGATTCCGGTGAAATTTGTATTTTTGGTGAATATTTTAGTGAAAAGAGACAATGTTTCATGAGACTGCCTTAAGGCTGGCATTAGGGTTAGGGTTAGGGTTAGGGTTATGGAGCTAGGGTTAGGGTTACGGTCGTCTTTTGACCGATTGACTCGAAATTCGTCACGAATGTGGTCCTCTACTCGCTGAATGAGACACAGCAGTCCCCATCGGATTCCGATGAAATTTGTATTTTTGGTGAATATTTTAAAGAAAAAATTGGCCCATTTTTTCAATAGCTTCCAGGTCTTTTGTCCGATTGACTCGAAATCGCTCCCAAATGTGCTCCTATACGGGCTGAACGAGACACAGCAGTCCCCATCGGATTCTGGTGAAATTTGTATTTTTGGTGAATATTTTAGAGAAAAAGTGGCCCATTTTTTCAATAGCTTCCAGGTCTTTGGACCGATTGACTCGAAATCGCTCCCAAATGTGCTCCTATACTGGCTGAACGAGACACAGCAGTCCCCATCGGATTCCGGTGAAATTTGTATTTTTGGTGAATATTTTAGTGAAAAGAGACAATGTTTCATGAGACTGCCTTAAGGCTGGCATTAGGGTTAGTGTTAGGGTTAGGGTTATGGAGCTAAGGTTAGGGTTACGGTCGTCTTTTGACCGATTGACTCGAAATTCGTCACGAATGTGGTCCTCTACTCGCTGAATGAGACACAGCAGTCCCCATCGGATTCCGGTGAAATTTGTATTTTTGGTGAATATTTTAGTGAAAAGAGACAATGTTTCATGAGACTGCCTTAAGGCTGGCATTAGGGTTAGTGTTAGGGTTAGGGTTATGGAGCTAAGGTTAGGGTTACGGTCGTCTTTTGACCGATTGACTCGAAATTCGGCACGAATGTGGTCCTCTACTGGCTGAACGACGGACAGCAGTTCCCATTGGATTCCTGTGAAATTTGTATTTTTGGTGAATATTTTAGTGAAAAAAGTGGCCCATTTTTTCAATAGCTTCCAGGTCTTTGGACCGATTGACTCGAAATTGCTCCCAAATGTGCTCCTATTCTGGCTGAACGAGACACAGCAGTCCCCATCGTATTCCGGTGGAATTTGTATTTTTGGTGAATATTTTAGTGAAAAAAGTGGCCCATTTTTTCAATAGCTTCCAGGTCTTTGGACCGATTGACTCGAAATCGCTCCCAAATGTGCTCCTATACTGGCTGAACGAGACACAGCAGTCCCCATCGGATTCCGGTGGAATTTGTATTTTTGGTGAATATTTTAGTGAAAAAAGTGGCCCATTTTTTCAATAGCTTCCAGGTCTTTGGACCGATTGACTCAAAATCGCTCCCAAATGTGCTCCTATACTGGCTGAACGAGACACAGCAGTCCGCATCGGATTCCGGTGGAATTTGTATTTTTGGTGAATATTTTAGTGAAAAAAGTCGCCCATTTTTTCAATAGCTTCCAGGTCTTTGGACCGATTGACTCGAAATTACTCCCAAATGTGCTCCTATACTCGCTGAACGAGACACAGCAGTCCCCATCGGATCCCGGTGGAATTTGTATTTTTGGTGAACATTTTAGTGAAAAAAGTGGCCCATTTTTTCAATAGCTTCCAGGTCTTTGGACCGATTGACTCGAAATCGCTCCCAAATGTGCTCCTATACTGGCTGAACGAGACACAGCAGTCCCCATCGGATTCCGGTGGAATTTGTATTTTTGGTGAATATTTTAGTGAAAACGGACAATGTTTCATGAGACTGGCTTAAGGCTGGAGATAGGGTTAGGGTTATGGGGCTAGGGTTAGGGTTACGGTCGTCTTTTGACCTATTGACTCGAAATTCGGCACGAATGTGGTCCTCTACTGGCTGAACGAGGGACAGCAGTTCCCATTGGATTCCGGTGAAATTTGTAATTTTGGTGAATATTTTAGTGAAAAAAGTGGCCCATTTTTTCAATAGCTTCCAGGTCTTTGGACCGATTGACTCGAAATCGCTCCCAAATGTGCTCCTATACTGGCTGAACGAGACACAGCAGTCCCCATCGGATTCCGGTGGAATTTGTATTTTTGGTGAATATTTTAGTGAAAAAAGTGGCCCATTTTTTCAATAGCTTCCAGGTCTTTGGACCGATTGACTCGAAATCACTCCCAAATGTGCTCCTATACTGGCTGAACAAGACACAGCAGTCCCCATCGGATTCCGGTGGAATTTGTATTTTTGGTGAATATTTTAGTGAAAAGAGACAATGTTTCATGAGACTGTCTTAAGGCTGGCATTAGGGTTAGGGTTAGGGTTAGGGTTATGGAGCTAGGGTTAGGGTTACGGTCGTGTTTTGACCGATTGACTCGAAATTCGTCACGAATGTGGTCCTCTACTCGCTGAATGAGACACAGCAGTCCCCATCGGATTCCGATGAAATTTGTATTTTTGGTGAATATTTTAAAGAAAAAATTGGCCCATTTTTTCAATAGCTTCCAGGTCTTTTGTCCGATTGACTTGAAATCGCTCCCAAATGTGCTCCTATACTGGCTGAATGAGACACAGCAGTCCCCATCGGATTCCGGTGAAATTTGTATTTTTGGTGAATATTTTAGAGAAAAAAGTGGCCCATTTTTTCAATAGCTTCCAGGTCTTTGGACCGATTGACTCGAAATCGCTCCCAAATGTGCTCCTCTACTCGCTGAATGAGACACAGCAGTCCCCATCGGATTCCGGTGGAATTTGTATTTTTGGTGAATATTTTAAAGAAAAAATTGGCCCATTTTTTCAATAGCTTCCAGGTCTTTTGTCCGATTGACTCGAAATCGCTCCCAAATGTGCTCCTATACTGGCTGAACGAGACACAGCAGTCCCCATCGGATTCTGGTGAAATTTGTATTTTTGGTGAATATTTTAGTGAAAAGAGACAATGTTTCATGAGACTGCCTTAAGGCTGGCATTAGGGTTAGGGTTAGGGTTAGGGTTAGGGTTATGGAGCTAGGGTAAGGGTTACGGTCGTCTTTTGACCGATTGACTCGAAATTCGTCACGAATGTGGTCCTCTACTCGCTGAATGAGACACAGCAGTCCCCATCGGATTCCGATGAAATTTGTATTTTTGGTGAATATTTTAAAGAAAAAAGTGGCCCATTTTTTCAATAGCTTCCAGGTCTTTGGACCGATTGACTCGAAATCGCTCCCAAATGTGCTCCTATACTGGCTGAACGAGACACAGCAGTCCCCATCGGATTCCGATGAAATTTGTATTTTTGGTGAATATTTTAGAGAAAAAAGTGGCCCATTTTTTCAATAGCTTCCAGGTCTTTGGACCGATTGACTCGAAATCGCTCCCAAATGTGCTCCTATACTGGCTGAACGAGACACAGCAGTCCCCATCGGATTCCGGTGAAATTTGTATTTTTGGTGAATATTTTAGTGAAAAGAGACAATGTTTCATGAGACTGCCTTAAGGCTGGCAATAGGGTTAGTGTTAGGGTTAGGGTTATGGGGCTAGGGTTAGGGTTACGGTCGTCTTTTGACCTATTGACTCGAAATTCGGCACGAATGTGGTCCTCTACTGGCTGAACGAGACACAGCAGTCCCCATCGGATTCCGGTGGAATTTGTATTTTTGGTGAATATTTTAGTGAAAAAAGTGGCCCATTTTTTCAATAGCTTCCAGGTCTTTGGATCGATTGACTCAAAATCGCTCCCAAATGTGCTCCTATACTGGCTGAACGAGACACAGCAGTTCCCATTAGATTCCGGTGAAATTTGTATTTTTGGTGAATATTTTAGTGAAAAAAGTGGCCCTTTTTTTCAATAGCTTCCAGGTCTTTGGACCGATTGACTGGAAATCGCTCAAAAATGTGCTCCTATACTGGCTGAACGAGACACAGCAGTCCCCATCGGATTCCGGTGGAATTTGTATTTTTGGTGAATATTTTAGTGAAAAAAGTGGCCCATTTTTTCAATAGCTTCCAGGTCTTTGGACCGATTGACTCGAAATCGCTCCCAAATGTGCTCCTATACTGGCTGAACGAGACACAGCAGTCCCCATCGGATTCCGGTGGAATTTGTATTTTTGGTGAATATTTTAGTGAAAACGGACAATGTTTCATGAGACTGGCTTAAGGCTGGAGATAGGGTTAGGGTTATGGAGCTAGGGTTAGGGTTACGGTCGTCTTTTGACCTATTGACTCGAAATTCGGCACGAATGTGGTCCTCTACTGGCTGAACGAGGGACAGCAGTTCCCATCGGATTCCGGTGAAATTTGTATTTTTGGTGAATATTTTAGTGAAAAGAGACAATGTTTCATGAGACTGCCTTAAGGCTGGCATTAGGGTTAGGGTTAGGGTTAGGGTTAGGGTTATGGAGCTAGGGTAAGGGTTACGGTCGTCTTTTGACCGATTGACTCGAAATTCGTCACGAATGTGGTCCTCTACTCGCTGAATGAGACACAGCAGTCCCCATCGGATTCCGATGAAATTTGTATTTTTGGTGAATATTTTAAAGAAAAAAGTGGCCCATTTTTTCAATAGCTTCCAGGTCTTTGGACCGATTGACTCGAAATCGCTCCCAAATGTGCTCCTATACTGGCTGAACGAGACACAGCAGTCCCCATCGGATTCCGATGAAATTTGTATTTTTGGTGAATATTTTAGAGAAAAAAGTGGCCCATTTTTTCAATAGCTTCCAGGTCTTTGGACCGATTGACTCGAAATCGCTCCCAAATGTGCTCCTATACTGGCTGAACGAGACACAGCAGTCCCCATCGGATTCCGGTGAAATTTGTATTTTTGGTGAATATTTTAGTGAAAAGAGACAATGTTTCATGAGACTGCCTTAAGGCTGGCAATAGGGTTAGTGTTAGGGTTAGGGTTATGGGGCTAGGGTTAGGGTTACGGTCGTCTTTTGACCTATTGACTCGAAATTCGGCACGAATGTGGTCCTCTACTGGCTGAACGAGGGACAGCAGTTCCCATTGGATTCCGGTGAAATTTGTATTTTTGGTGAATATTTTAGTGAAAAAAGTGGCCCATTTTTTCAATAGCTTCCAGGTCTTTGGACCGATTGACTCGAAATTGCTCCCAAATGTGCTCCTATTCTGGCTGAACGAGACACAGCAGTCCCCATCGGATTCCGGTGGAATTTGTATTTTTGGTGAATATTTTAGTGAAAAAAGTGGCCCATTTTTTCAATAGCTTCCAGGTCTTTGGACCGATTGACTCGAAATCACTCCCAAATGTGCTCCTATACTGGCTGAACGAGACACAGCAGTCCCCATCGGATTCCGGTGGAATTTGTATTTTTGGTGAATATTTTAGTGAAAAAAGTGGCCCATTTTTTCAATAGCTTCCAGGTCTTTGGACCGATTGACTCGAAATCGCTCCCAAATGTGCTCCTAGACTGGCTGAACGAGACACAGCAGTCCCCATCGGATTCCGGTGGAATTTGTATTTTTTGTGAATATTTTAGTGAAAAAAGTCGCCCATTTTTTCAATAGCTTCCAGGTCTTTGGACCGATTGACTCGAAATCACTCCCAAATGTGCTCCTATACTCGCTGAACGAGACACAGCAGTCCCCATCGGATCCCGGTGGAATTTGTATTTTTGGTGAACATTTGAATGAAAAGGGACAATGTTTCATGAGACTGGCTTAAGGCTGGAGTTAGGGTAAGGGTTATGGGGCTAGGGTTAGGGTTACGGTCGTCTTTTGACCTATTGACTCGAAATTCGGCACGAAGGTGGTCCTCTACTGGCTGAACGAGACACAGCAGTTCCCATTAGATTCCGGTGAAATTTGTATTTTTGGTGAATATTTTAGTGAAAAAAGTGGCCCTTTTTTTCAATAGCTTCCAGGTCTTTGGACCGATTGACTAGATCGCTCAAAAATGTGCTCCTATACTGGCTGAACGAGACACAGCAGTCCCCATCGGATTCCGGTGGAATTTGTATTTTTGGTGAATATTTTAGTGAAAAAAGTGGCCCATTTTTTCAATAGCTTCCAGGTCTTTGGACCGATTGACTCGAAATCGCTCCCAAATGTGCTCCTATACTGGCTGAACGAGACACAGCAGTCCCCATCGGATTCCGGTGGAATTTGTATTTTTGGTGAATATTTTAGTGAAAACGGACAATGTTTCATGAGACTGGCTTAAGGCTGGAGATAGGGTTAGGGTTATGGAGCTAGGGTTAGGGTTACGGTCGTCTTTTGACCTATTGACTCGAAATTCGGCACGAATGTGGTCCTCTACTGGCTGAACGAGGGACAGCAGTTCCCATTGGATTCCGGTGAAATTTGTATTTTTGGTGAATATTTTAGTGAAAAAAGTGGCCCATTTTTTCAATAGCTTCCAGGTCTTTGGACCGATTGACTCGAAATCGCTCCCAAATGTGCTCCTATACTGGCTGAACGAGACACAGCAGTCCCCATCGGATTGCGGTGAAATTTGTATTTTTGGTGAATATTTTAGTGAAAAGAGACAATGTTTCATGAGACTGCCTTAAGGCTGGCATTAGGGTTAGGGTTAGGGTTATGGAGCTAGGGTAAGGGTTACGGTCGTCTTTTGACCGATTGACTCGAAATTCGTCACGAATGTGGTCCTCTACTCGCTGAATGAGACACAGCAGTCCCCATCGGATTCCGATGAAATTTGTATTTTTGGTGAATATTTTAAAGAAAAAATTGGCCCATTTTTTCAATAGCTTCCAGGTCTTTGGACCGATTGACTCGAAATCGCTCCCAAATGTGCTCCTCTACTCGCTGAATGAGACACAGCAGTCCCCATCGGATTCTGGTGGAATTTGTATTTTTGGTGAATATTTTAAAGAAAAAATTGGCCCATTTTTTCAATAGCTTCCAGGTCTTTTGTCCGATTGACTCGAAATCGCTCCCAAATGTGCTCCTATACTGGCTGAACGAGACACAGCAGTCCCCATCGGATTCCGGTGAAATTTGTATTTTTGGTGAATATTTTAGTGAAAAGAGACAATGTTTCATGAGACTGCCTTAAGGCTGGCAATAGGGTTAGTGTTAGGGTTAGGGTTATGGGGCTAGGGTTAGGGTTACGGTCGTCTTTTGACCTATTGACTCGAAATTCGGCACGAATGTGGTCCTCTACTGGCTGAACGAGGGACAGCAGTTCCCATTGGATTCCGGTGAAATTTGTATTTTTGGTGAATATTTTAGTGAAAAAAGTGGCCCATTTTTTCAATAGCTTCCAGGTCTTTGGACCGATTGACTCGAAATTGCTCCCAAATGTGCTCCTATTCTGGCTGAACGAGACACAGCAGTCCCCATCGGATTCCGGTGGAATTTGTATTTTTGGTGAATATTTTAGTGAAAAAAGTGGCCCATTTTTTCAATAGCTTCCAGGTCTTTGGACCGATTGACTCGAAATCACTCCCAAATGTGCTCCTATACTGGCTGAACGAGACACAGCAGTCCCCATCGGATTCCGGTGGAATTTGTATTTTTGGTGAATATTTTAGTGAAAAAAGTGGCCCATTTTTTCAATAGCTTCCAGGTCTTTGGACCGATTGACTCGAAATCGCTCCCAAATGTGCTCCTATACTGGCTGAACGAGACACAGCAGTCCCCATCGGATTCCGGTGGAATTTGTATTTTTTGTGAATATTTTAGTGAAAAAAGTCGCCCATTTTTTCAATAGCTTCCAGGTCTTTGGACCGATTGACTCGAAATCACTCCCAAATGTGCTCCTATACTCGCTGAACGAGACACAGCAGTCCCCATCGGATCCCGGTGGAATTTGTATTTTTGGTGAACATTTGAATGAAAAGGGACAATGTTTCATGAGACTGGCTTAAGGCTGGAGTTAGGGTAAGGGTTATGGGGCTAGGGTTAGGGTTACGGTCGTCTTTTGACCTATTGACTCGAAATTCGGCACGAAGGTGGTCCTCTACTGGCTGAACGAGACACAGCAGTTCCCATTAGATTCCGGTGAAATTTGTATTTTTGGTGAATATTTTAGTGAAAAAAGTGGCCCTTTTTTTCAATAGCTTCCAGGTCTTTGGACCGATTGACTAGAAATCGCTCAAAAATGTGCTCCTATACTGGCTGAACGAGACACAGCAGTCCCCATCGGATTCCGGTGGAATTTGTATTTTTGGTGAATATTTTAGTGAAAAAAGTGGCCCATTTTTTCAATAGCTTCCAGGTCTTTGGACCGATTGACTCGAAATCACTCCCAAATGTGCTCCTATACTGGCTGAACGAGACACAGCAGTCCCCATCGGATTCCGGTGGAATTTGTATTTTTGGTGAATATTTTAGTGAAAAAAGTGGCCCATTTTTTCAATAGCTTCCAGGTCTTTGGACCGATTGACTCGAAATCGCTCCCAAATGTGCTCCTATACTGGCTGAACGAGACACAGCAGTCCCCATCGGATTCCGGTGGAATTTGTATTTTTGGTGAATATTTTAGTGAAAACGGAAAATGTTTCATGAGACTGGCTTAACCCTCTAGGCGCCAGAGTTTATTTAGGAAAATATTCCGTTTGGATTGTAAGATTTCAAAAGGCTGTAGCTTGGAAGTGATGAGAGATAAATTCATAGTGTAAATGAGAAAAATATTCATAATGACCTAAAGTTTGTGATGGGAGTAAATTTAATCATCTAATTTGCATATTGTGACGTCACCAGGTGACTGAAAGTAACTTTCAGTAAAACTGATTTTTGAACATATTTACACAGAAAAAAAATATTTATATTGTCATCTCATCCTCAAAATAAAGGAACAGGAGTTTGATTGGAGTAAATTTACTAATCTAATTTGTATGTCACCAGGTAAAATTCAGTAAAACGGAATTCTGAACATATTTACACAGTAGATTTTTTTTTTTCATCCTCTCATCCTCAGAGTAAGTGAACAGGAATCTGATAGGAGTAAATGTCCTAATCTAACTTGTAAAAAGAAAAGAAAACTCTCTCCGTGATCAGCGTGTGCTGCTTGTGTGACAGTGTGCGCAGCTGCAGCATCGTCAGTCACTCGTCTCTGACGAGCGATCGTCATCAGAGGGCAAATCATCCCCTTCTGAATCGCGATCAGCAAAGATCTGTGCAAGCACCTCATCCACACTGTAAAGTCTTTTGGGCATTTTGTTTTTTATTACAAAAATCGCTATCTGTCTCTCGATCTGTCCAGCACACTTCCGCCACCGCTCCGCGGCTCTCTCCTCTCCCACTCTGCCCGCTTAGCCGCTGCCGCTGCGACAGCCGGTGTCGGGTTTCAAACTTTTTTTTCTCAGGTATTTTGCATAGAAACACACCCCCAAATGACGTCAGGATTGAAGCTGAATCTATTGGCTATCTAGTGGTAGCAAGCAGTAACAGCACAAGGCAGTAGATTTAAAGATACAGGCTGTTTTAATGAGCAATGTTGCCTGTCGCAATAATGCGACTTTGGCGCCTAGAGGGTTAAGGCTGGAGATAGGGTTAGGGTTATGGGGCTAGGGTTAGGGTTACGGTCGTCTTTTGACCTATTGACTCGAAATTCGGCACGAATGTGGTCCTCTACTGGCTGAACGAGGGACAGCAGTTCCCATTGGATTCCGGTGAAATTTGTATTTTTGGTGAATATTTTAGTGAAAAAAGTGGCCCATTTTTTCAATAGCTTCCAGGTCTTTTGTCCGATTGACTCGAAATCGCTCCCAAATGTGCTCCTATACTGGCTGAACGAGACACAGCAGTCCCCATCGGATTCCGGTGGAATTTGTATTTTTGGTGAATATTTTAGTGAAAAAAGTGGCCCATTTTTTCAATAGCTTCCAGGTCTTTGGACCGATTGACTCGAAATCACTCCCAAATGTGCTCCTATACTGGCTGAACAAGACACAGCAGTCCCCATCGGATTCCGGTGGAATTTGTATTTTTGGTGAATATTTTAGTGAAAAAAGTGGCCCATTTTTTCAATAGCTTCCAGGTCTTTGGACCGATTGACTCGAAATCGCTCCCAAATGTGCTCCTATACTGGCTGAACGAGACACAGCAGTCCCCATCGGATTCTGGTGGAATTTGTATTTTTGGTGAATATTTTAGTGAAAAAAGTGGCCCATTTTTTCAATAGCTTCCAGGTCTTTGGACCGATTGACTCGAAATCGCTCCCAAATGTGCTCCTATACTGGCTGAACGAGACACAGCAGTCCCCATCGGATTCCGGTGGAATTTGTATTTTTGGTGAATATTTTAGTGAAAAGGGACAATGTTTCATGAGACTGGCTTAAGGCTGGAGTTAGGGTTAGGGTTATGGGGCTAGGGTTAGGGTTACGGTCGTCTTTTGACCTATTGACTCGAAATTCGGCACGAATGTGGTCCTCTACTGGCTGAACGACGGACAGCAGTTCCCATTGGATTCCGGTGAAATTTGTATTTTTGGTGAATATTTTAGTGAAAAAAGTGGCCCATTTTTTCAATAGCTTCCAGGTCTTTGGACCGATTGACTCGAAATCACTCCCAAATGTGCTCCTATACTGGCTGAACGAGACACAGCAGTCCCCATCGGATTCCGGTGGAATTTGTATTTTTGGTGAATATTTTAGTGAAAAAAGTGGCCCATTTTTTCAATAGCTTCCAGGTCTTTGGACCGATTGACTCAAAATCGCTCCCAAATGTGCTCCTCTACTGGCTGAACGAGACACAGCAGTCCCCATCGGATTCCGGTGGAATTTGTATTTTTGGTGAATATTTTAGTGAAAAGGGACAATGTTTCATGAGACTGGCTTAAGGCTGGAGTTAGGGTTAGGGTTAGGGTTAGGGTTATGGGGCTAGGGTTAGGGTTACGGTCGTCTTTTGACCTATTGACTCGAAATTCGGCACGAATGTGGTCCTCTACTGGCTGAACGATGGACAGCAGTTCCCATTGGATTCCGGTGAAATTTGTATTTTTGGTGAATATTTTAGTGAAAAAAGTGGCCCATTTTTTCAATAGCTTCCAGGTCTTTGGACCGATTGACTCGAAATTGCTCCCAAATGTGCTCCTATTCTGGCTGAACGAGACACAGCAGTCCCCATCGGATTCCGGTGGAATTTGTATTTTTGGTGAATATTTTAGTGAAAAAAGTGGCCCATTTTTTCAATAGCTTCCAGGTCTTTGGACCGATTGACTCGAAATCGCTCCCAAATGTGCTCCTATACTGGCTGAACGAGACACAGCAGTCCCCATCGGATTCCGGTGGAATTTGTATTTTTGGTGAATATTTTAGTGAAAAGGGACAATGTGTCATGAGACTGGCTTAAGGCTGGAGTTAGGGTTAGGGTTATGGGGCTAGGGTTAGGGTTAGGGTTACGGTCGTCTTTTGACCTATTGACTCGAAATTCGGCACGAATGTGGTCCTCTACTGGCTGAACGACGGACAGCAGTTCCCATTGGATTCCGGTGGAATTTGTATTTTTGGTGAATATTTTAGTGAAAAAAGTGGCCCATTTTTTCAATAGCTTCCAGGGGTCCTTTCCATAAAGCAGGCTTCTCCTGTGGATTCGGTTCCATAAAGCGAGCTCAGCATAGTTCAAACTAAATTACCATGGCAACTTATGCTGGCAAACTAGCCTGGTCCGGACCAGGCTAAATGTCAGGCTTAGCCTGAGTTGCCGCTTAACCATGACACTTATCTGAAAGAAAATACATGATTAACTATATTTTATGACTCCATTAATCACCATCAATAAAATATTAAATAAAATACATCATGAAACGCTCTTTTAAAGGCTGTGTGTTGGTTACATTTAAAATATTAAATATTACAATTAGAAAAATGCCTGAAAAAGTAAACTAAGAAAGTTCTAGGGGGTGTTCCCCTTTTTTGTAACTAATTAAGTTCCAGCCTATATAAACTACCCCAATCCACGCCATTTGTCTGGCAGTCATGGTATGTCCCCTAATAGAAGAGGTTGTGGACGAGGGCGCTGCTCTAATACGCAGGGCACTGCGACGGGAGCGCATCTTTAGAGATCGGGCTGATCCGTTGGCTCTTCCGGACCACCATTTAAATGAAAGATATAGGTTCTCCAGAGAGGGTATCCGTTATCTTTGCCAACTGATCGGCCCTCTCCTTGCGCACACCACACGGCGTAATCGTGCGCTTACAGTCCCACAGACTGTGTGCGTGGCGCTTCGTTTTTTCGCCAGTGGCACATTTTTGTACACAGTCGGGGATGCAGAAAATATTGGCAAAGCCACAGTGTGCCGCGCTGTGCGCATGGTCTACGTGGCTTTAAAGAGCTTGTTGAATATATTTATAACTTTTCCCGGCCACAGGGGAATTCGTGCCACTAAAGAGGCATTTTATGGAGTCGCAGGTAAGTTCAAGCATTAATTATAAAATTAAATATTTTAACTTTTCATGTTAGGCGACAATCCTGGGACAAACCTGTGTCATTTTACTTTTCTAGCTTTTCCAAACGTCATCGGAGCCTTGGACTGCACTCACGTGCGCATCAAGTGTCCGTCCGGTCCGCATGAGGCCAATTTTGTCAATCGAAAATCACAGCACAGCATTAATGTGCAGGTAAGTCCCACTGCCTACTACGAAATGAATTGCGCCAAATATCTATATATTAATCGTACATTTATGATTAAAATTGTGGCTCAAGAGTGAAATGTTTCAGTTTAATTATCGGTTGTTTCAAGCTGCCCTCATCCTTCCGTTAAGACGTTTACGTCTCCAATGATGTATATTCTTTTTTCCCCAGATGATCTGTGATGCAGAGTGCGTAATAACCAATTTGGAAGCCAAGTGGCCCGGCTCTGTGCACGACTCACGGATATTTCGGGCCTCTTCAATTTCTCAGCAGCTTTCACAAGGTAAGCTTGTAGGCCTACTATAAAATACAGCCTGATGTTAAATCCTAAACAGACCCTCGTCAATTTGGCTCTTAATTTTGTCCAGGCCTATATTCCGGAGTGTTGTTGGGAGACAAGGGCTACCCCTGCCTGCCCCATCTCCTCACGCCCTATCAGGACCCCCAGACAGACGCAGAGCGAGAGTTCAATGTGGCACACAGTCGCACCAGGGCCCGGATTGAGATGGCATTTGGCCTGATAAAGGCAAGATTTCAGTGCCTGAAGCACCTTCGGGTGACACCACACAGGGCGTGTGACATCATAGTCGCATGTGTGGTGCTTCACAACATCGCCTGCCTGAGACGAGAGAGGCCCCCAAGAATGGCTGTGGAGGAGGACCTGCTGGCACTCGAACAAATTCACGATGACGACACGGGTAGAGCAGTCAGAGACTCCTATGCAAACAATTTTTTTAGTTAAGTCCTCATGTTGTTTTTGTTGCACGCCCCACCCCCCCACACCACACACTTACACAAGTCATTATTTCAGTGTTTTATTTCAGTCGCAATTTGCCTGTTGAGAGAGCGTGACACACAATTAAACACAATTCAAAATGCGACAGTGTCATGTGATTATATTATGCCCTTACATCTTTCTCCAATTGTTGCATTTCCAGCTTCAGCTTTCTAATTTTCAGCCTTTTATACTCCATTTCTACATCAAGTGCTTCAATCTTCTTGTTTAAGAAGCGTTTGTAGACAGCTTTGACATTTTCCTGTGGGAAGTTTAAGTCACTTTTGAATGTTCTTGGCATTGTGCTCGACATTGTGCTCTTCTCATTTTACACTCACTCTGTCAGCTGGAGTCCCAGGCTGAGAGGGAAGAGTCTCACTGTACTGCGTCTAATTGTTGAGGTGGAGAGTCAAATTCATGATTAATACCGGAGCACCCAACTGCACACGAATGGTATTTGATGTGCAATTATTACCTCTGGCCTCCTTGAACAGACGGACACAGTCTCTTCATCCTCCTCCCTGAGTGCTGATGTGCCTTCACCCTAAAAGCGTCAACTGTTAAATCACTTTACAACGACCTTAACAAAAACTAAAGCTCATTTCAGATCAAACTGTCATATTCAAAATGAAATACAATGAGTAGAAACATAGGATACTTACAGGATCCACACTGATTCCCGGGGGCTCCAACAGGCGCACGGTGTCTCCCACCACTATGGGGGAAAAGCTGTTAGAAGGGTTTTTGTATCTACCAAATTTTTAAATTGTAAGAATCTTTACCTTTTATGTAGTCAGCCCTTGTACTGGGGGGCATAGTTTGAGAGGATGTCCCCCCTTCAATCCCCTCAATAACCGGACACCCTTTATTCAATTGCAGAGCCAGCTCCTCCGCTGGCGTAAATTGTGCAGGTGGTGGCCCTCCCCCCGTGCCGGTTATGTCGTTTTTTTTTTTTGCTGCTGTGAAAAAAAAAAAAAAAAATCACAACAGAATAGATGATATCCAAGTCTGAATATAGCTTATGGACATAGGCCTACTTACCACTCTGAACAATGTTTTTATATTTTATTTGCTGCCACGTCCGCTTCTCCCCACTCAGATTGGCGCTGTTTAAAAGTAAAAAAGGTTTAATGTTACATTTACAGCCTGTAGGTTTTGTTATATAGCCTCTACTCGGGCAAGATCTTTAAACAATACGTTCTCATAATTATGGTCAAGCTTTTAATCAGAATCGTATTTATTTGGTATTTATTTAATGTGAATTTACTTACGCATTTAATCGATCAGCAATTTCCTGCCAGCCTTTCTCTCTGGCTTTATTTATTGCTGCTGTATTGCCTTTCTTAGTTATTAGAGGTTTAAATTCCTCATAAGCCTCCATTATCAGTGACTGCTCCGAGGCAGTGAATATTGCCGCTCGATCTTTATGACATTTCGCCATTGTGAATCTGGTTGATCTGTGTTCGACCTTATGGGCTGCTTATGAATGGCGTGCACACGCAATTAGTCTGGCTTGCTGAGCCTGTCTTGAATTAGTCTGATTGCGTAGACGTGGCTTGGCCTTTATGGAACCGCTTTAGCCTCATCTCATTTGTTAGGCTTATTCAAGTCAGGTTTTTCACATTAAGCGCCGCTTTTCTGAGCTTGCTTTATGGAACGGACCCCAGGTTAGGTTCACAGAGTAAGTTACCGCAGTAACAGACCCAGAGTTTAAGTTACCTCCGTTTGTGAAACAGGCTAGAGTTACTCCTCTTTCTCTGGTTTGAGTTACCTCCCTTTGTGAAACGGAAAACTCAGAGTTTCCCTCATCTCAGGGTTAACAAACTCAGAGTTTTCACTAAACCTGCTTTGTGAAACGGACCCCAGCTCAGTTAGACGAACCCAAGACATGAACACGACGCTTTCAAACCTGGCACAGGGATGTATGTCGGTGGTAACGGGAGATAGTTTCCTCGTCTTTTTAAAGGAAAAATGCACACTGGATGATTGGCATAGACATCGGGGGATCTTCTCATGATCTTAGGATAGTGTGTAAATGTATTGACCACAACTGAAATAGTTTACTGCTGTCAATGTACAGACACAGGTTCAGATATCTGCCAGGAGGTGGCACTGTCCACATTTGATGACTTGTATTATTTCAGGGCATCAAAAGACACTAAACACCGAGCTGTCAACATTTTTCACAGTCTGAATTATTGTTCAAAGGCACCTGAGTATTTTAGGCTAACTGGTACTTGACAGAGCTGAAAAACATAACATACATTAGAGGGTCTAGTCATTTTTTACTTTTCAAAATACTCTCTCCATGACTCATAAAACAGAAAAGTCATAGTTGGACAAAAGAAAAAACACAACAAAGATGAACAAATACAGCTTCATTAATAAATAACATAAATGAAATACATATATGATATGATTCAAATCGTATTAAGGTGATTAATATTGGGGGTTGTGTAGAGGAGGAATGATGGGTGAGCTGTAGACACCAACCAGCAAACAAAATAATGTCTAAAAGACAGTAAAGACAGTAAACCTGACGTCTAGACTAGAACACGGCTACATTTGGGCTGTGACTGCACTTTTTGTACAGGTCTATTTGAGGATGTTGATTAAATGTTACACATTTAGACCATATTTCACCGGAATTGGCAATAATGGCTTTCAAATGAGAAATTAGTCAAATCAGCATAAGATCTAATTTGCACACGGCGTTACGGTGTCCGGGAAACATCTTGTTGGCTGCACAAAGCCACTCATCAATAAAACGTCTCAGCCTGAACAAATGATCAGAACGAGTCACCGCATTTAATTGTGTTTTGTGACGCATTCATGTTGTAACCGCATCTTCAATCAACGTTGAAATCACGGCTGGTGGTCACTAAGGCTAGCTAAGGCTAGCTCTTTCGTTAACTTTGAGTAGGCAGACATGTAGCCATATTACTTGACTATCATGTCACAAGCACCCCACGTGTCCTTACTGTCTACACACACACATCCCAACAACACAACATACAACAGAACATTCCTACGTTCCCTTATTTATCCACCAGGGGGCGGTACTCATCCGACAGTTTCCTCTGCAGGCTGAGGCCGCTGGAGATTCATGTCAGAGCAACGGTGGGAAACAGCGGCCGCTAGTGGTGAGCTAATACACAACTGCTGCCTCCCAACAACACTGAGGGGACACACTGCCTCCAATTCACAACAATCGTCCATCACGATGTTTCACTGTAGACATCGTGACCAACTCAGCAGACATAAACCCAACCCTGTTCAAGAGTAACACAACACAGAAAACAGGAAGTGAGACACAATCTGTCTCTGAATCTAATTCATCAAACTGTTGACTTTATTCCAACATGTCTTTCCTCTACAGTCCTCAGGGAGAGAATGACTTCGAGACTTTGACAGTAGGCTAAAATAATAAAAATATTGGATTAACACTCACCATGACACAGCGGGCAGGTTTCTGCTCCATCTGCTGTCGACTCATAATGACGTCTGAGCTCAGTTTAGTTTCACTTTGAGAGTTCCCTCCCTGTTCTCATGTATCTGGATCACATAGTCAGTGTCTCCTCCATGGATCTATAATAATAGATCCATGGTCTCCTCCCCTCGTCATTTACAGGAAACCATGTGTTGATCTCTGCTGTGTGTGTGTGTGTGTGTGTGTGTGTGTGTGTTCAGTTTGCCTCTGTATTTATTTACCTTTGTAGCTTCGTCTATGGGGAATGTCCGAAAACTGTTTTGTTTACAAATTTAAAAAAATGTATAGGCGGAGGCTATCTATCATTTATTTAATGTGGTTGTTTTCTTCCCAAAAGTTACAAAGGAAAACTTGCTGGGAAATGTGTTTAACCAATGGCCTTGCAACAGGGGGCAATGTTGTGTTAACAATCTCGAGACGTGCATCAACAACAGCAAGGTGTTCGGCCATCATGACCCTCAGGTGTTGCAGTATTGATTTGTGGAGCACACTGAAGCGGTATGATTGACGTTTAATTAATTTTAGGCTATGTGTTTGGTTAAAATTAGCTTGAGCTTACAAAACGACCCCACCGACAGACAATTTGGTATTATCCTACTATTTAATGCATATTTTTACAAGTTTCCTCTTCAGTGCCTGATGAAATGTGTCCTGGAATACAGGTCAACTTTCCGAAGTTTTCATTCCAAAATCCAACTTGACGTTCAGAATCACCTGTCATTAGAAGAGTAGCAACCAGGAAGTACTACGGTGCTGAAACTAGTGGGCTATGCTACGTCCTTTAGAGCCTGTAAGCCTGTGTATTTAAAAAAGGCTGTGCATGACTAAATCCAAATAATGCAATGATCTTAGTGAAAAATTCTACAGGGTTCTCTGAATGGCCCTAAAGTCACATTTCTTTTTCATAGTCATTCATGTAAATATAACAACAAACTGGTTGTTATATTTGGTAAGAGGCTGAAATGTTCTGCCTCTGGCTGTGAACTGTGTTCATAAAAACACTTTAATGCAATTCAACTACCCACATTTTGATGTTTGTGATGTTTAAAGGCTTAATTTGTATCCTGTGAACTATTTTTTTTCTTTCTTTGAAAAAAAGAAGGGTTTTATCACATTTTTGGCACTTTAATTGTAAATTACTTTATATTTTCTTGTGATATTTTATTTAAAGAACCACTGGAACACACTTAAATATGATTAGTTAGATCTTCTTAGTTGTATGTTTCCCTTCCTCTGCTGTGTGTTATCTGCTGTGGCATGTCATAAATACTATTGCCAACTCTTTTCCAATGGAAGTAGCTACCACAGGCTCCAAATGACACCATATGCTCATTTGCACATTGATGATGCCATCACGCAGTTACACAAAGCGTAGAGTTTGTGTTGCAGCACGGGAGAAATTGTTTTAAAGCCATTTTAATGGTAGATAGATCTTTAAATAATAATCACAAAATCACTACAAGGACACAATACATTTGAAGTAAAAAACATCTATTTATTTATTTATTTATAAGACCAAATAAAGTATTGATTTACAAGCTATAGAACACCTGAATCCAGAGAGGAAGAGAAGCTCACATAAACCAACTTACTTTCATGTTCCACTGCAGAGAAAGTTTCACAGTGAGACTGTATAGTAATAAAGTCGTTAAGAGGGTTTGAGAAGTCTCTTAATCAAACACAACCTGTTCCTGTGTCTCTTTCACTGAGGACTATTGACCTTAACATTAAATCTGTCCATTTAAAACAATGATCCTGTATTTAAAATGAGAGTTTAGGATTAGCAGTAGAATAAACTTCTGTAGCTCTAACCCAAATTCACAATGATGGAGCCTTTACCAGCATTACCTTTTGATGGAGATTTAGGTGGCAGCTGTCATACATCTGCGTCATATCATGTTGGATAGTTTAATTGAAGCTACACTTTTTTATCATATACTGTATAATCAAAAATCTTAAAGGAACTATAAATTAACTTCAAAGTTGTCATCTATAGTGGCCCCTGATGTCTCAGCTGCCACACAGCTCTGAGAGACAGTGAACCTACACCCCCTGCTGTCCAAAGCCAATGCCTACAGAATTTTACTACTGTGAAGAATCTTATTTCAGCAGCTTTTGCCACCTGGTAATAGACACAATGACCTTATGGTTCAAAATTCTGTGTGGACAAAAGTCTCATGTCTCCCACTGAAAGTACAGCATCAACAGGAAAAGATTATTGTCTGAAGGAGACTGTGACAAAGGTCCAATTAGCATTTGTGGTATTTAAAGGAGTCAGTTTTCTACTTCTGTGATGTATTCATGGTAATTGCCTCAGTTACTGCGATCAGAGGCCACAACTGAGTCAAATTTAGCCAGATTGCATAAACTTGTTATAGATGATACTGGACTTGAGTTTGAAACATTATAGTCACATTTAATTTACTTAGATGTGTTCACACACAGATTGTAATAAATTGTTTACATAGAAAGTTTCTGTACATCTTTGAGATTTTTGAGCTTGCCTCCATCCTGACCATAACCATGCACACATTATATACTTAGAAGGTAACATGCAGCAACAACGAGCTTGTTTACCAAAAGTAAGCATTACAGAAATCATGACATGAATTGTAGCACCGAGGATGATGATTGTTAGTTACGGTAATGATGATTAATTTAGAAAATATAAAATGTATTCTTTCCAGTCACTCTTTCAATTCTTTGGAACTTCTGAGGTATTTTAAATGACTTTAGAGTTATGACAACATCTCGTGTGACCGAAAGCTTATTTACAATAAGTACACATTAAAGTCCATCCTCATAGAAGAAGAGAGGTGAGACAATGTAAAAAAAAAGAGCAAAAAGATTATAACCAGGATAACTACATCTGTCAGTGAAGGCTGAGGTTCATTCTCATCGCTGGCTTGTTTAGTCAAGACTACATAACTGTGAGACTGATGATCAAGACAAATGTTTAAAAGCGCCTGATGAGACACTTATTAATGATCGAACCCACAAGTATTCCTACAGAAATGCACAACTTGGGGCGCCGTTTAGCTCAGTTGGTACAGCGGGCGTCCCATGTACAGAGGCTTTGTCCTCGCTGCAGTGGTCCCGGCTTGGGGCTCTTTGCTGTGTGTCACTCTCCCTCTCTCTCATCCTATTTCCTGTCAATTCTTGAGCTGTTCTATCAATAAAGCCATATAAAGGCCAAAAAAATACTTGAAGAAATGCACAACTGAAACTGTGGTAGTTTAGACAACCCACCACCTGTTGAGGTGAAAGATGACTATGATAAAACTACAGTAGGGAGCTACAGTATAATATAGTTTATGGAAACTTCTGTTAAAACCTCGGAACAGCCATGAATATGATATAATACAGAGCACCGTCTATGGCAGCTTGGAGGTTCATATGATGGTTTCCCAAACCCATTAAGATTTATGCTATTATATGACATCAACCATGACATGTCCACCGCAGTTAAAACAGACTGACTTTTACATGCTGTAATAAACCCCTCTGTTCAGTAGTAAAATGAACACACACTACTTATTCATTAAACTACATGAAACTATGCAAGTCATATCAGGCGTAGACTTCTGAGTCTTTAGCGTGATTTCAAAGGGGAACTGTGTCTGGGTTTTGCCTTTCAGGACATGTCACCAAGAGAAGGTTTCCACCACGCAAAGTCCTGAAAGTCCAGCTGAAGCATCTTTTCAGATGGCTGTCCTCCCTCTCCCCCACACTCACTTCCTGTTGGATACTCTCGAAGCAAGTGAGAGAAAAATAAAGCTCTTCATTTATTCTGATGCTGATGAAGTCTTCCTCAGTTGTTTGGCAGCAGGACATCTTGTTCCACTGCTCCATCACCGCCCTGAAAGAGGAACATATAATGCACATTATGTTGTTTTGTTTCAATGGGACATTTTGTTCAATATAGAATCACATGCACACACATATTTTGGCCTTGAATCCAAAAGTCAAGTCAGAAAATCGTCTTACTATACCTTGTGAAAGACTTTAGACACTATCAAAGACTTCAAGTATGATTTAACGCTTGTGTTTAGTACATGCAAGAAGTACAACGACTCGAGCTAAAACAGGCTCTCAAATTAAGGTGTAGTTTAAATATGAAGCACAGAAACGCATAAAAGCATAGAAAGAAAATCAGAAAATACAGTACAGACAATATACTGATATATTTGCTGTTGTTTTTTTTGTTACTTGTAAAACTGTTAATTGTTATTTTTTGCTGAGTCAGGTGTATACACTGTATACCTGATCACCACCTGCTGTACTTTGACAAAGAGCCAGTTTGGACTCACTGTGTGCTTATAATAATAGGAGCAGAGGACAGTTACACAAGTTTTTTATACAAAAATATATATGACATTTTCTGTCATTGATACCTCTGAAACTTTGGTGGCCTCAGATGGCATTCCTTCCGGCATATTTCTCAAATGCATACAATCTAGATTAGAAATAAGAGATTAAAAACAGGCACAACATTTGGCTATGCAGAGGCCTTGGCCCTTCCACAGAAAACTATGTCAGCTATAGTAATGAACGGTCAAAGATCAACATGAAAAAAAAAAAAACTGTAAAAAGAATTGCATTGCATTCACATACTCCATGCTCCTTCCTTATATCTTCGCTTGTACAGACAGGCCACGACAATCACCAATACAACGGAAACAGCAATTCCTCCAATAATCGACAGCATCCTTTTAAGATCTGTAAATGAATGACAATGCTTAAACTGTTACATTATTTCTATTAGTATACTATTATTATTATTATTGTTGTTTTGTATCAGTTTGACCATAAACATCATCATGGCCCAAACATCATTCCATCTAATCACAAAGTGAGTTGATTTCCATCTCATCTAATTACACATTTACAACAGAATGATATAATTGCCATGCACCATTGCAGTCACCATATATCATCATTAAACTATCTCAGAAAAGTCTTAATTAATTTTTCCTAACTTTTTTAGAGACGTTCTGAAGTCTGAGGTTACATTATCGTCACTCAAATTAATTAGCTGCTTCTCTTATGATTGTTAAAGATTGAAATACATTGTGGGGTGAGGTGCGTGACAGAACTTAACCCTGAGTCTAAAAGGTGTGCTTTGTCAATCTTTGCTGTTGGGCTGTCTTTTGAAAGAAAGATGCTAACATTAGCATGCTACTGTAACGTAACATGCCCACAGTTGGTATGTCAAAACTGTAAAGAGAGATACCAGATTCTTTTTTCTTTGTTTGTTTTTTTGCATTTATAGGACAGCGGATGGTAGAGGCAGGCAGGAAAAAAGGTGAGACAGGTGACAGATACCTTATTGATCCTGAGGGAAATTTAGACATCTGTATGTAACGGTAACAGGCTGGACACTGGATCGTGTGCAGTGCAGCTGCGTGACGTTATGTCTCGCTTTTAATTTCGGCGTCCATGTTAACAGGTTAAACCAGCCACTGTGGATGCATGACACGTGCTACTCACGCACAAGTCAATGAAGGCTGCAGCGCAACATCTAGGGATTCAGAGTCTAGCTTATTTCTACTGCGACACGTGCAGAGTTCTCAGCCAAAATAGAACTTTATCTTTCTTTTTTTTGACAGTCTCCATAAAATCCATAAGAAGCAGCACTTTCTAGAGGTGAACGACTAAATGCTATTTAGCTCGATTCCGTCAGAGGGCACTGCCTACATTTCGATTAGATAATAGGCCTCAAGTTGACTCTTGCTCACCTCAAGTGATAAGTTACAATAGCGGTTGTCAAGACGGAGACATGATTGAACTTCAACAAGTCATGTTATAGATATTGACTGACTGATAAACACCTGTCCTCAGTGCTACCAGTTCAACATCAGACATGACACTCGACTTTGATGGTTCTGCAAAGAGAGATGATGTCTCAACTGTTTCCATTAGGCCAAATTACATGTGTAGACATTGCTTTTCATGTTGTGATTCATATAATTCATTCTCATAGGTTAATGTGGTCTTATACTGTACATGAAGTGTAAGACCACATGTTTGTTTATGAATAGTTAATGTTAGCCTGATCTTTTCTTCATTCAGTACGTCTGTTCTGCCTCTGGTACTAGATTTGTATCAGTATGGCACTCTGGAAAAATAAATGTTGCTGATCCCTGGGTTATACTCATCAGGGGCCTCATTTATAAAACAGACTTAAGATTAATTTTATGACTTAAAGCAGAAAGAATGTATTAGTAGTTATTTATAAACCTTACTTTGATGTGAAAATGATCTTATCTATGTCTAGATTTGACTTAAGTGATTCTCCTGCGGGTTATTTGGGGTTATCACAGTTTGGTACACGTGTCCAAGCCTGTGGTGGATTTTGAATGTGCTTTATGAACAATATGCTGCAGTGACACACTACCAAGGAGCGTGTGCGGCTTTGTTTGTCAACCCACTATGTAGTCCACTAAATAATACGTGTTCCCTCAACCATCGCTGTGATCTCCTCTCCCAAAAACTTAGATTTTCTCTTTTGGTCCATCTTTATTCCTGACCGAAGCCTCATTTAGGCTGCATTATATAAGGGGACATGAATGGGATTCTGAGAACCTGCTTAAGGAAAGTTTTTTCATGCTCAACATCTTTAATGAATCGAACTTAAGGTCTCCATTGGAAATGATCATAAGACGATGTTCACATCCAAAGCCATGAACCGTTTTATAAATGAGGCTGCTGCTCTACTGCACTGCCAGGAGGAACACATAAAAAGTTCTTATGATGGCCATGATGGCAAATTATTGTGTATTATATACACATCTAGCAATTATGGAATAAAGATTGCATTCATTTGGAGTTGCAGTTCTGCCCACCTGAATGTAACACAGATATTTACTCTTCTTTAGCAATGATTTGGTCTCAATTACTTGGTGCTAAATGTGCCGCTTCACCAGCTGGACACAAACTTTGACTGCCATGTAGTGACTTTCAGGCACGGTGAGTTTATCAGAGCTTTTTGTTGCATGCTGTGTTGGAAATGATGCTACTAAGAGCAGTAAGATTGGACTGAATCAGTTAAGTTCTTGAATGAACTGAAAGTAATACTGTTATTATCTGTGGCTTCATTAAAATGAGCAATGCGTGTCTCATACATGAAGTCATTTCATCCATTGTTCCTACAGAAATGTAATTGTAGCTGCTAACTTGCATCTGAACAAAACCATAAAGTCATCTAGAGGGAGAGCTAGCAGTACCTGTACCGTGAGGTGGACACCACAGTGTGGAGTTGACAGTCAATGCCTCCATACTGACAGGGTTGGCTGCCACACAGCTGAAGATGCCTTCATCCTGATTCCTGATCACCAGAGGGAGGGTGAGGTTGGAAGAAATGTCCTTGTTACTTGTCTGGTTTATTTTTTTCCCTCCTCTGTACCAGGACACGCTAACACCTGGTCCATTCTTCACAGAACAGTTCAGGTAACAGTTCTCATCATTCAGTGAATGTGTTGATATATTGGCCTGTGCTGTAGAGATGTGTGGTCTGGAAACAGGTTCTACAAGACAGAAAAGGACATCATTGAGCTGTTTCATAACACTCATTCAAACTTATTGGTAGCAGTTAATTAGTGTTTAGTGGATTTTTAAATCAGGTTAGACATGTTTGTCAAACTTAGAAAAACAACAGTTTGTGCCTCTCTGCAAACATTACCTTCACATTACATTACAGAATGACTGTGAGCTTGTGGGTAGAATAACATCAAAAGTTGTTTTTGATGCTGTTACTTTTCCATAAACTTTTTGGATTTTCTGGATCGGGCATTGTTGGAAACTTTTGGGGTACTGTAAGAACTCAACAACATATGTACAGTTGTTAGGTTATTGACTGTCTCATAATTACTAATGGTAATTATTAAAGTAAATAATTAATTAATAATCACAGATCATGGACCAATGACTAAACAATGGGTACAGTCTCAACAGGGAGGAGTTCACCTAAATTTGCCAATACGATGGAGTGAATCCAACCGGCTGTTATCACAACATAGATGCACAAGTAATCACAGAAGGCTTCCCATTGAGAGTATAACAGAGTTTATTACAATTAAGCAAGACAGTTGGATTAAATCTCTGGGAATACTTAAGGAATTGAATAGCAGATTTTTATTCATTCATTTTATAGCCAGAGAAGCTGCTAAATGAGTGAATTATATCAAACAATTTTTTTATTAACTCTTCCAACTGCGATAGAAACACAACAATATCATCCACAAACGATCCAATTTTATCATCTATATAATTTATTTAATGCCATTTTGGTTACTCCTAATGGCAATTGCCAATGGTTCCACTGCAAGCACAAACAGAAGTGATGAGAGGGGACATCCTTGGCACATGCCCCTGCCAAGGTTGAAGGGTTTGGATACTATGTTGTTGGACGTCACTGGTGCTACTGAATTATTATATAATACTTGCAAGTATTTTGCGAAGATAATGTTGTTCCACCATATCAAAAGCTTTTTTCCATGTCTAACGATAGCCCTGCTGCATTTGTATGAATAATATGTAGAACTCCACAGATACAGTGAAAAGCTTAACGTCCCTTAACAAACCCATGTTGATCTGGATCCGAGAGGAGAGGCAAATACTTTTCAAGCCTATGTGCTTTCAAGCACTTTAGCCATTATCTTTGCATCAGAGTTATGCAGTATCAGTGACCTTGGCCTAAAGGAGTCAAATTTAGTTGGGGATTTCCCAGGTTCAGAATTACAATTATAAGAGTGTTGCAAAGAGATGGGGGTAACTCCCCTGAATCGAAGCTTTCTACCAACATATCAAGTAGTGGGGATAATACATTATTATTATTTTTTTAATATAAATCAATCAGTAGCCCATCTGGGCCTGGGGCCATACTGCCTTTCAATGTCAAATGTGTTAAATAATTCAGCTATTGTGATAGGGGAATACAGCTCAGCTTTAGCTTCTTCAGTAGGTGAAGAAATCTTTAAATTTCACAAAGAATTATGGAGCGTTTCAGTAGTTGAATGGCATTCTGATGAGTATAGTTGTGAGTAATAAGTCTCAAAGATATAATTTATTTCTTGGAGGTTTGAGGTTTTATCTCCATTTGTAGTTGGATATCATTGATTGATCTCTCATTTTTCAATGTTTTTAACGCCATGCTAACAGTTTCCCAGCCTTTTCTGCCTGATCGTTATAGGTTTACTTCAGTCTAATTAGTTCTGCTAAGGTTTTTATTGGTGGATAGCTTGTTATATTTGGCTCTTAATAAGGCTGAATTTTGATGCCCCTCGCTGTTCTTGTTTGTGTCTTTATGTCTCTTTCAAGCTCTAACATCTGCAAATATTGTTTGTGTGATTTATCTCTAGTGCAGCCCATCATTTGACCCTGAATAAAGGCTTTGAAAACCTCCCATCTAACAGAGGCAGATGTTTTATGTTTCAGATGTAAGTAGTTATCTACATTTGAACCATCATACTCTAGGTACTTAGGATTTTGTGTGTGGCCTTAAATGCCATATATTCTGCCCTTTGAAAGTAGCTGAAGCTGAGCAATTAAGCAAAATGAATGCATGATCAGAGATGAGAATACTTATATATACAGCCGTTAACTTTAGAAATAAGAAAGTAGTCTATATAACTGTAGGTATTGTGCCGAGCTGAACAACAAACATATTCTCTATTTACAGGGTTGTTTGATCTCTGTAACAGTTCCTACTTCCTACTCCTTGGGTTGGAAGTGTCTGAGCCTGAAAATCGGTCAAGTTTTGGCCGCAATAGGGTACAATTGAAATCACTCCCCATTATCATATCACCGTGCATTGAAGAGATCAACAGAACAAATTATTATAGAAGTTTGCTTCATCAATATTGGAGCCATATAAATTTACCAAAATTAAGTCCTGATTTAGCAGCAAACTTTGCATGATGATATATCAGCCCACATCATCTAGAATTTTTTTTTGTGTATGAAGTGGAACAGTAATATGCAGTATTAAGCAAGCACAGCAACATCCCGGGCATGTGATGAGAAAGAGCATGTGACAACCAGGCCTGGCCACCTCTTCCTTAATCGAGGAGTTTCACTTGAGAGTAAGTGTGTTTCTTGGATGAAAACCATTTTTTAGGTTGTATTGTTTGAGTCTATTCATTAATTGTTTTAACTTTATGAATTTCCTAAGGCCTCTGACATTCCAAGAAATAAGTTTAAGATATAAATCCCTACTCAAGACAGCATCATTGCTGAAGTAAAGCCCGGTTTATATATTTTGCCTTATCTGTGAGAACATGCACCTTACAACTTGAAGAACTAAACAACATTGTATTTTTATTTATTTTATTTATTTATTTATTTATTAAGGGAGATACGTCGCATGCCCTGGCAGTGAGAGATATTTAGCGCAATTGAGTGTGTGTGTGCTGGTTGAATTCCTCCACCTCCGCTGGGGTATGGAAAAGGTGCTGACTGCTTTGGTGGAAAATCTTCATCTTGCCTGGAAAGATAACTCAAAAATTAATGTTTCATTTCCGGAGCTGCTGCTTCAACCCATTATATTGTCTCCGCAGGTCGGGGACAAACATGACATGGTGGTCTCGATACATCACTCTTCCTTTTTGACGAGCTGCTCTCATTACCCGCACCTTGTCTTGATGGTTGAGGAACTTCATCATGAGAGCACAGAGGGTTCTGTTTGAAGCTTGTCTCCCAGGTAGTCAGTGGGCTCATTCTATGATGATTGGGTTTGGGAATGTGTCCGGTCCCAAGATTTCAGGAAGCCAGCTTTGGAGAAACGTTACCACATCTCTGTCCTCAGCTTTCTCAGGCAGACCAATTAGCCTCAGGTTTGACCTCCTGTTTTCGATTTTCATGATCATCCAACTTTATGGTCAGTTCTTGTACTTTGTTTTGAGGGGAGGTTTCTTTGCTAGTGAGCAATAATGTCGTCTTCAGCTTTGCTTATGTTGGTTTCGGCTGAAGTTAGTCACAGAGAAAACACTGATTGCTTCTTTTATTTCTTGGACAGATGACACCACTTCATGTAGTTGAGTCGAGAAGTCTGATCTCTATGTTTGAATGGCTGTTAAACTATTCCCCCAATCAGCTTGGCCTTTATCAGTAGCTTCGTCTATTTCCTCTTCACCATCTTGTGGGGTTCAGTCAGTGCTAGCATAGTCCTCCTCAGCAGCTGCTTCTGTTATTTTCGGTCGGTTTTTAGTTTTGTTTGGCTTTTTTAGAACAGAACGTGTATGGGTAACAATCTTCAAGCAAGAGTAGTCCGTTGGATGACAATTGGATGGCAAAATAGGTCCCAGTAGGTTGGAGCTCAAATTCCTGCTGCTGCTCAGTTAGACACCGTAACCGGAAGTCATCTAACTTTGTACAAGATTTGGAGACACTGTGCAGAATTAGCTACTAAGATAAGCCTCAGTCCACAGATTATTGATTTAAAAATCAGGCCATCGGCCGATTCATAGTACATTTATTTCGATGCAGGGCCTGCACATTGATGTACTTGCATCTTTAACCGATTTCTGATTCATATCAGTGAATCTTTACACTCCTAATCCTTACAGAACCCATCAACTCCACACTTCTCTTGACACAAGATGGTGTCATTGGGAACAATTGAGTCTTTTTCAATTGTTCCCAATGACGAGTGAGCGTCAGTGGCAGCAGGCAGCCGTCAAGAGGAAAGGCACAGCACCCAGCGTTTTTTTTTCTGAGTGCTACTGCTTTTTTTCTTCTCAGTGCACAAAGGCTTCATCTCAGCACTCCTGAGTGCACAGCCAACACTTTTCTGCCTGAAAAATACTAGACACGGGCCCTTAACCTTGCTGTATTGTTCCAGATAAGGTATCCAGCAATCTGCTGACCAGGTGATGTGTGTGAATGCATGTGGGTGTGTGTCCGTGTGGGTTAGAAAGAGAATTTAAAGACAGCAGGCGCTCAGAGCATAGCAAAGAGGTAACAACCCTGGAGAGATACAACAACCTAACCTTTCTATCACTCAGAGGCTGACGGGTGAACTTGGAATCGCTCACCATTTGCTTGTCTTCGGTTCAGATAAAGATGTGGCATATTGTGAGCACACACAGCAAAACTAACAGGAAATGCACAGAGGGAGAAACGTAGTTAAGCCCTTGGTGAGCACAGTCAAAGCAGGCAGCATCCAGTAATACTTGATAGTAGGGGTGTTACGACACCAAAACACCAAAAAGTCACGGTGGGCAGCTGTAGCTCAGGAGGTTGGTCGTCCATCAGTGTATGTGTGAATGGGTGAATGTGAGTGTTGTAAAGCGCTTTGAGCAGTCAGTAGACTGGAAAACTATAGAAATAGTGTAGAAATGCTTCCTTCCTCTGGTTGTACACCAGGACTATAAGGGCATCCATGGGGGTGTGACACAGGGAGACAGCAGAGAACAGGCACCTGCCCTGATCTCACCCTCTCTTTCGGTCCAGCAGACTACCAGGGCCACAAAAGTCTCTGTCAGCATAACTGCCATGTTATTATTTCCTAAGTGTCCTATGTTCAGTGGCTGTCGGGTGTTAATGGATTGTAGTTGTGTTTTTCTTGTACATGGTTTGTAAAAACAAACAGCCAGTGACAGCGCTGATGCTGCGGATTGTGAGCCATAGTTTCCCTGCTGGTAAACACAGTGACACTTTGGCTGTCACAGCTGCATTGTCTCTGGGCTTGTTAGGTGAAGCAGAGAGGCCAGGTGGTGGAGCAGCGGCAGTCCGCCCAGTAGACAGCTGGCAGCTATGTAGCTCGCATTGCTTCTCCGAGGTTGCTCCCCTAACTGGATTTGAGGTACCAGAAGAGTTGACTTTATTCTCGACATTTCGACTTTATTCACGAAATTGTATTTCGACTTTATTCTCAACATTTTACTTGAAGCGCATAATGAAAAAAAAACTTCCTCCTCTCATTTTTTCCCCTTATCCCTGGCTCTAATATTCTTCTGTAGATGCATGACAAGATCAGGGCTGAAATCTTGTAGCGTGAACAGAGCTTAACCTTGTTGCCATGTTTACTCTGTCCTCGCACTCTGTTATTGGCTGTGGGATATAGAGCCTGGCCGATATTAGGCATTTTCCGAACTATCGGTATTTATAATGGACGATAAATTAATTTTTCAAAAATAAAATAAAAACGGACAAAACACCCTTCAACCATGTTATGAGTGTTGGCGTTGCATAGTTTGTCCACCAGAGGACACTCTACAAACGTCCCTGTTGGCAACACTGGTGTTTAGAACTAACCATACAACCAGCTGATCCAGCCAGAGTCGGGCAGGGCGAACCAGTTATCCACGACTGAGATCAGTGAAGTGTGTTCATTGTAAGTTGGCAACTGTCACGAGAAATACATTGCTTGAATAACAATTAACATCCCCATCAGCTCTCTTAACTCAAATAAGCATGACAAAATTTGTGACTACCATGTCCAGTTTTGCTGCTGTTATGTGTAAGCCGAGAGTGAAACGGAATTAGCTAGCTAGTAATTACGTTACATTGTTACAGTATAGGAGTTGACTGACTGTCGGTTTAACTCTTGACAATGTGACTGAAGATGTATTTCTTTAATAGTGTGACAGTTATAGCAATGAGACCTATCATCTCTCCCCGGCCCGTTATTTTTTTACAATCATTTGCAGTAGCATATGACGTTATCCATTGCTAAATTACGGCTTAGACTTAAGCTAACCACAAAGTTAGCTAATGCCATGGCTATCAGTGGAAGACCGCTAGCGCTAACATTAATGAGCTTGGAAACCACAACGAACTTATTCTGCTTAAATAAAGTAATGATTACTGTATTTATAACTAGCATATCTGTAGTTACAGTCCGTACATTGTAAAACGTAAGTTAGGCATGCGAGGAGTGAACATTTAGACATACAGAAAAAGACATAGAGAAGTGTGTTTTGCTGACTGTCGTTCAGCCGCAGCATTAACGAGTCACATAATGGATTGAGTGCATCACTAAGTAGTAGATTTTAGAAGGCAGGCAGTAAATGATGATTGAAAGTGGTTTGTTGTAGCTTGATGGATAGAATTAAAAGAGTGCAGGTAAAGGGATAAGCAAGTTGACATTGTAATTATAAGGTAGCTCAATAGGGACTAACTATTACACACACACAAAAAAACCATCAGGAGTGACCTTTGTCTTGTTTAATAATAATAATAATAATAATAATAATAATACAGATGATGATGATAATAATGATAATAATAATAATAATAATAATATCATTTTTTAAATTATTACAGTCAATAATAATAATAATAATAATAATAATATCATTTTTTAAATTATTACAGTCAATAATAATAATAATAATAATAATAATAGTAGTAGTAATAGTTGTGGCTGTAGCAGCAATAATTTTGTTTTTATTTTGGATGTCTCACCTGGCTTGTTTACTTTATATTTTGACAGATGGCAAGTGGTGGATGAAGTCAGGTATGGGAGTATTTCACAAAAGGACCATCAGGTGAAGTCACATGCAACATCTGTACAGCCTCTGTGAGCCAGGGATCTATGGAGCTAGAACAGTCTCATAATTCATAAATGCACACAGAAATTCATAAATGCACAAAAAAGTTTCACAAATGTATTTGGGGATTTGTATATACATGTGACTCAAAACACAAATACATTTTCAATGCACACACAAATGTGTTTCATTTCATATATAAGTAAAACATATTCACATATAAAAATAAGACTCATAAACATATTTCCAATGCACACACAAATCTAAAAAATAATCACAAATACATGAATGTTAAAGTATTTGCAATCTTCATCAAATACGCATTTGGGGCTTGTTACATTCATATATGAACTGTTGGACCAGTATTTACAAAGTGCTTTTAATTTGTAAACCTCCCTGCATTTGTGTGTGAAACTTTTGAGACTCCCCTGACGTTACTCTGATCCACAAATGCGTTTTTTCTAAGAGGAGGTTGGCTGTAGCCAATCAGATGTCTCCCTCCTTTACAGCCAATCACGTGAGTGTCTCCCCCACGGGGTGATGATGACGTCAGTAAAAGGCGCACCGCAGGCAGGCAGGTAGACCGGTAGCCCGTGCTGTCGAACGTCTCTGCTGGAAGCCAGAGCGATCGCTCTGCTGGAAGCTCGGACGGCGGAGACGAAAAATGGCCTCTGGCAGTTCAAACGTAAGTAAAAAGTACTCATTTCTTGTGAATATTTTACAAAAGTCATATTCCAGAATTATGAATGACTGTTTAGCATGAATCGTGACGCTAAATCAGGTCTGAAACCTGTTTTCAGTGACAGAAAGTAAATGCATTCAGCTGTATTTTTAGTTTGGTTGTTTATCGGCTGTGTTTACTATTTCGGGTGCTACCGTATGCTGGTTAGTTAGATGAATTAGTCCTCAAACACATCATACAGCTTGACATGTTAGAGTTAGCATTACAGAAGCAAGTTAGGTTTAAGTGTCAGGAGTCATTCACGCAGCGGCGTCATCGGCCGTAGCCTACGGCTCCGCTAATCGTCACGATTCATGCTAAACAGTCATTAATTCTGGAATATGACTTTTGTAAAATATTCACAAGAAATGAGTACTTTTTACTTACGTTTGAACTGCCAGAGGCCATTTTTCGTCTCCGCCGTCCGAGCTTCCAGCAGAGCGATCGCTCTGGCTTCCAGCAGAGACGTTCGACAGCACGGGCTACCGGTCTACCTGCCTGCCTGCGGTGCGCCCTTTACTGACGTCATAATCACCCCGTGGGGGAGACACTCACGTGATTGGCTGTAAAGGAGGGAGACATCTGATTGGCTACAGCCAACCTCCTCTTAGAAAAAACGCATTTGTGGATCAGAGTAACGTCAGGGGAGTCTCAAAAGTTTCACACACAAATGCAGGGAGGTTTACAAATTAAAAGCACTTTGTAAATACTGGTCCAACAGTTCATATATGAATGTAACAAGCCCCAAATGCGTATTTGATGAAGATTGCAAATACTTTAACATTCATGTATTTGTGATTATTTTTTAGATTTGTGTGTGCATTGGAAATATGTTTATGAGTCTTATTTTTATATGTGAATATGTTTTACTTATATATGAAATGAAACACATTTGTGTGTGCATTGAAAATGTATTTGTGTTTTGAGTCACATGTATATACAAATCCCCAAATACATTTGTGAAACTTTTTTGTGCATTTATGAATTTCTGTGTGCATTTATGAATTATGAGACTGTTCTAGCTCCATAGGGATCTGGCAGCCTCAAATTTAAAAATACCTCCAACTTGCGGGCACACCTTAAATCAAAACACAAAGACATCTACGAGAAGGCGCAAAAAGATGCACAGCCTCAAGTTCCAAACACATCATTGACATAGCCAACCCTCAAACAAGTGCTAGAGAAAACCACAAAATGGACTCTAAATGATCCAAGAACTGAAGAAATGGACAAACTACTGATGGAGATGATAGCCACTGACATCCTGCCTTTTGCAGTTGTTGAGGGTGCAGGGTTTGAAAGGGTTATGGCTAAGGCAGAGCCCAGATACCCATTAAAAACAGAGAAATTTTTATGTACAAAGAAGATGGACGAGATTTATACAGGAGTCATCAGCAAAATAAAGAAGCTGCTGTCAGTTGAAAATGCAGGAAACAGCATTTCTTTTACCACTGACTGTTGGTCAGGTTCAAATGAAGCACTAATGAGCTTGACTGCTCATTTCATTGATAAGAATTGGAAAAAGGTCCAACTTGTCTTAAATGTTAAATCCTTGTCACAGTCCCACACAGGACAGTACATTGGAGAGACATTTCTGTCCATGCTTGAGGAATGGGAAATTGATGAGGAGCGGGTCATGCTTGTGCTCAGGGACAGTGGGGCAAATATGGTGAAAGGCATGTGCCTTGTTGAGATGCCAGACCTGAGCTGCAGTGCTCACATACTGTACCTGGTTATAAATGATGGCCTCAGTTCCCAGAGAGTGCTGGTGGACATTCTGGCAAAGCTCAAGAAAATTGCTGCACACTTCAACCACTCTGTTACAGCACAGCAACGCCTGTCTAAAATTCAGGAGGAGCTAGGTGTCCCACAGCATTCTATCATACAGGCAGTACAGACGAGGTGGAACTCTACACTACACATGTTGGTGAGGATGATCAAACAAAAAAGAGCCATCACTGCATATGCTAGCGACTATGGACATTTCTCATGTATGGCAGCAGAGGAATGGTCCATTGCATCGAACCTGGCAGAGACCCTTAGACCACTGGAGGAGGTGACACTGGAATTCAGTAGAGCAGACTCATCCACATCCTGCATTTTACCATGCACAGCAGTCTTACGCCGTTTACTGGAGTCAGAGGGGCCAACCATCAGGGGTATTCAAACCATGAAAAAAACCATGCTGGATAGCTTGCAAAAAAGGTTTGCAAAAGTTAAGGACTCTAAAGAGGTGTTGCTAACCTGTGTCCTTGACCCACGATACAAAGAGCGTCCTCTGTGTTAGAGTGTTCAGCACCATAGGGAATATTTATGAGGATAGGCGAATCTCTTTGAAAGGAGAGAATGCAGAGAAACTTTGCTTCTTGTACTACAACCTGCCTCTGCTGGACTGGAGCTATTGAGGACTGACTGATTGAGTACACTACCTCATATACTGTATATAGTTTATATTTTGCTGTTGTTGTTGTTGTTGTTATTTATCAGAACTTATAGAACTAAACATCATTTTTTTTCCAGTCTTGTTCAAAGTTATATTTATGAGCCTTACCAAGTCTATTAAGGTTTTTTGTTGTTGTTGTGTTTTTGTTCAAAAGGACTTTGAGTTTCATATCTTAAGTTTGTATTTTTATACATTTTATTTATCAGAACTTTAATATATTTTGATGTCCATCTGTTCTGTTGTGACAATAAAAACAAACAAGTTTATTTTTAAACTGCATTATCATATTATTTCAGTGAGGACTCATAAATAACTACAAATAACTAATGTTACGGAAATCTGTTCATGTTTTGTTATGTGTTTCTGGATTTTTTATTTTTTTTTTTTTTTAAATCAGCTGATATATCGGACAATCAGATTTTTAAATCACCAAATATTTGTATCGGTATCGGCCTTAAAAATCCTTTATCGGTCGGGCTCTAGTGGGATACACACCACTGCCAAACATTGACGCCTACAAATGTCCTGAATGCAAGAAAATACAGACAGACGGCACGATCTCTGTAGATACAGACACCACCACAGAAGTAATGATTTAGAGGGATTACTTTTGTATGGGTCAATACATTGTTTTTTAGTAAAATCCTGCATAGTATACCTTTAAACACATGGGTTACAATTTTGAAATTTTTTTTAAGGTTAAAATGAGCCATTGACTTAACTTGCCCTAACAATAATTGCAAGTATTACCAAATGTTTCACTCAGTTGCTCAGATACGTTAAGTTTATGACCTTGTTTTGTAGATTACACTGACTTAAATTAACCCGAAATTTTACTTAAAATAATAAAAACACTTACCAAAGACAGTGATGAAGTACCGTCTCAGTATGTATGGCTCCCGACCCCACAGCATCTTGCCACAGTAAAAGCCAGTATAATTTTGTGTCACTCTGATAACGGTGAGTGATCCAGTGTGTGGGTTCAGCTGTACAACACCGACAAAGCTTTCCTCGATAGAGATGTTGAAGTTCTTCCACTGAGCTATCAGCTTCCCAACACAATCTGGACCCTGTGTCCAGCTGACAGTATGTTCTTTCTGTAGTTGCTTTACTCCAGGATCCAGAGTGACATTCGTCCCCTCCAGTACATTAACAGGAATAACTGAATTATCTGAAAAAACACACAAAAAAACAATTAATACAAACATTTAATTGTCATTAACTCACAGAAATGTATTTATAACCCAAGGCTGCAGTGATATTTCTGAGAACCTTTGCACCTGCTCAGAACAACAACAAGTGTCGACAGTGTTTAAGGTGACGGCTAAATGTATTACATGAAAGAAATTGGAGGTTGTGAAGAGGTCACTCACCAAGGACAGTGAGGTTAAATCTCTGTGTCAGGATTCCTGTTTCTGTAAAGACCTGAGCCAAAAATATCCCACTGTCACTGATGGTTAGGTTAGAGATGGAAACTGACGCAGTTTCTACGTGTGTGTATAGCCGGTTTTCAAATCTGGTCCCATTGACACGAGTGACTTCTCCATTGGTGACGATGGTAATGGCTGTAATAGGGTTATCTCGGCCAAAGGTCCAAAGATAATCCTTAACAGGAATCATCGATTTGTTCATCTGTAGGGTCACAGTCTCTCCATCCCGCTTTGTTATCTGTGTCTCTGTAGAAAAGACAGCGCCTGAAATAAGGGAAAAAAGTCTATCAGCACATCGAGACAATATTTAAGAAATTTCTGCTCAAGGTTTTTGAACAGATGAATTTTTAAATCCTACACTATTCCAACAAACATTCTGAACCTTCACAGAGTAAAAGTTACACCAATAAATCTTGTAAGTACCTCAACGTGATGTTAATATTTATTTTGCCTACACAAAGGTTACAACCCTTATGTATGTTTATGCGCTTTGATGAGGGAAAGAATGAGATCTAAACTAAACAAGAACTTAAAAATTAATTATTATTTGTTATTTATTTATCAAGAGTGTATTTTGGTTATCAAGCTGTATCGTGTCCATGATGATAAAACAGAACCAGGCTTACACACAACCTAAATTGTCGAGGCTAAAGGTAAAACAAAATGGAGGACCCAAGCGCAGACACACAGGAACACACACAGGAGGCAGGATAAGGGGAAACGAAAAATGAGCTTTATTTAAATAAAGCTAAAAGTACAAAAACACAAGGAAAGTAGATAAACCAAAAAGGATCACAAGGACCAAAAACAAAGGAGCAACTAAAAGCTAAAAGCACAAATTGCAACAGAAAAGCAAAGTACAAATCAAATGAAAAAAAAAGGAACCAAAATCCAAACATACCAAATGTGGAGACACAGGAGGAGACACTGGAGGAATGATGGAGGACACAGGACACAGAAGAGGGAGTGACAGAAGACAACAGGGAACACCTCAGAGAAATGACAAACACATGAGGGAGAACAAAAACTATATACACAGACACTAACAAGGAGATCAGGAACAGGTGGAGTGAGGAGGGAAGAGGAACAGGTGAGGAAACAAGTGGAAAAGCACTAGGAAGGAAAACACACAGGAGGAACTGAAAAGCAAGAAGAGACACGCAAGGGTAAAACTTCAAAGTAAAACAGGAAACAGAAACAAACAGACACAGAACAATGACATAAATCTGACTAAAAAAATGCGTATGCATATTTCTGTCTTTTTGCATACACAAAGTTATAGTTTATAGTGGAGTTTTATGCATCTGGCCCTGGGTATTCGAAACATCTGTAAAAAAAAATGAGACTTAAGACTTAATGACAGTCTAAGCCCAGATAGTGTGACACCTTCAGTGTTGGGGTGTGTCGGAACCCACAGATGAAGCTGAACTGAACTTCGTTTCCCAGAATTCCCCAGTCTTCACACCTAGGTACAGATTTTGCTTTGAGCTACTGTTGGTCAGGATGACAGACCCCCACTGACCAGATAGTGAAAACTCCAGCTTCTTCCTTTGTTCTCTCCTCTCAACCTCTCTCCCCCTGGGGATTGCTGAGTGTTGCCAGCTGCATTTCCAGCAGGCCCAAAGAACTTCTCCTTACTGCAGCGACACAAGGTCCTGCTAGTATTCCAGCTTAGTTAGCGCCAGCAGCTGCAACACAAAGCTCACCAGCTAACTACACAATCCAAGGAACAAGAAGCAAGTTAGCACTGAGCTGCTATCCTTGCAAAGGACAGGAGCGACCAGTTTCCTCCGTCCACTGTCTTTCATCACACTTTGCACAGCAAGAACAGCACTGTTCAACATTGGAATCACAACATTCTCCTGCTTGGGTCATTAGCCAAGGAACCACCAGCACCTTTTAGTCAAAGACTTGTAACGTTGAACTGTATGGGGTGCCGAATGTAAAAATTCAGTCACACTTTTTAGCTGATATATTTTGAATATTTAGCTCACTTTCCTCACATTTAGCTCATTTTCCTCACATTTGAGGTACACATTAAATGGTGAATCTAAATGGCAAATCTAAATCTAAATGCTAAATCTAAATATTAAATCTAAATCTAAATGTTAAATCTAAGTCTAAATGCTAAATCTAAATCTAAATCTAAATGTTAAATCTAAATGCTGAATCTAAACCTAAATGCTTAATCTAAATCTAAATGTTAAATCTATATGTAAATGTTAAATCTAAATGCTCAATCTAAATGCTAAATCTAAATCTAAATGTTAAATCTAAATGTTTAGAAAATATGCAAATAGCCCACGCTTGTCAGCGTGCACAGACCTGCCCACACCTCTGACCGACCGTGCTGTGGATGCGGAGGTAAAGAGAGGAAGGAGCGGAAATATATTCACAGATTCGAACATCCCGGATCAATAACTCATAAGCGAAACATTGTTACAACACAAACGACGACTCATTCCTACCGTAGTAAGGTAGACAACGAGCTACAACCGTATTTTCATCAAAACGAGCGGTCCTCCGGGCTGGACAAATAACATTGGTCTCTATGGTCAGCCGTCTGTGAGACGAGGGCGCAGGGACCGTCTACAAAGTGCAACCCCGAAAAGAGATGCTACAAAAAATATTCAGTAACTTCACTATTAGTCAGTGTAGTGTTACCAAAATCATTCAACACATCAATGGTCTCCTGCTGGTTATACTACAACTGTTTGTTTGGAAAAAATGTGCTTTGCTATAATTTTGGGAATTTCTATTGGGAAAAATGTCCAATACTTCACTCTTATATAGTGTAGTGTGCCCAAAATTAGTTCAACCACCAGGGCTCACTAATTTTGACCAATGTTATTTGTCCAGCCCGGAGGACCACTCGTTTTGATGAAAATACAGTTGTAGCTAGAACTGGGCCGAGATAGCACACAAGATAGCATAGTACGGTTAAGCACGGGACTGTTTAAAGCTCTGGTCTACGATCTGAGAAATATTTGAAAAAAGCATCCCCCCATCCCTTTGGATCGGTGAGAAGGGCCGCGACGTATTTAACACATGGACTCTTACAACGGCTGAAAGGACACTGCTGAAGACGTACTATGACAGGTTTGAAGCCTATGTGACGCCAAAGCAAACCCCATTTTTGCACGTTATAAGTTTCACGAAAAGACGCAAGGGGAAAATGAGACTTTTGACCAGTTTGTAACTGAGCTAAGGCTGTTAGTGAAAGACTGCAATTACCCCAACAGCGATGAGATGATTAGAGACCGTATTGTCTTTGCCATAAACTCACCAAGAGTGCGTGAAAAGCTACTTTTCCATGGTCTAGACCTCACGCTAGAGAAAGCTATTGACATTCACATGAGCTATCGCAGCAACAACTAAAGACAATGATTAGCCCTGTTGCTAACATGGCCAGTCAGTCCGTACATGCAGTTAGCAGGAGGACAACCAAAACGGAGCAAGCACGCCATGGACGCAAAACGCCCATCGGGTCAGACGGTGACAGTGCCGTTAGGAGCAGAGAGTGTGCATGTGCATGTGGGCGAGAGCACAGCCGCACAGAGGACTGTCCAGCAAAAGGACGCCAATGTAATGAATGCAAGAAATTTAACCATTTTGCTAAGGTTTGTAGGACACAAACACCACAGGGGCAGGCAAAATTTAAGCCCAAAAAAGGGCATGCTGTCTCAGACTGCACAGAGCAGATATCACCTGAGCTGTATATTGACACTATAACAAAACTAGCCTACATGCAAACACAGCCAGAGAACAGGCATTTGCAGAAGTAGAGATAGGCAAAGCAAGGCACAAATGAGTCATAATACTGTATAACAGTGGAGTTATTGATTAGGCTATTATTCTCAATAAAAAATCACCAAAATTATAAAAAAGAATATTTTTCCAAAACAACTGTTGTAGTATGACCACGAGGAGACTGTTGATGTGTGGAGTGATTTTGGAGTCATAATACTGTATAACAGTAAAGTTATTGATTTTTGTTTGCAGCGTCTCTCTTGGAATTGAAATTTGCAGACGGCCATGTGCACTGTTCCGGCCGCCGGCTGCGCGTAGAGATCAATGCCATGCGTCTGGGTCGGAGGACGGCTTGTTTTTGGACAAAACGGGTTTTTGGTTCTTGTAGCTCGTAGTCCATGCTATTACGATGTGAAAGAGGCATCATTTGTGTTTGAACAACATTTCGCCTCTTACTTATTGATCCTGGAAGTCCGAATCTGTGAATATCTTTCCAACTTTACCGAACTAACAATCAACCAGTGATCAGAGTCAAATTATTATCTTTTCCTGTCTTATCTCTTCATTTCAACTTGTGTCAGACTACTTTTAAATGCGTGTTTCGTTCAACAGAGAAAGTGAAACAATTCAAATAACATAATAACAAATAACTGGTAATAAAATACAATGTTGATTAACTCCACAATATGTAGTAAATAGACATTTACCTGTGACTGACAAGATAAAAACTGGTAATATCATTGCTCCAGCTCGGTGGGGACGCGCCGCGCTCTGGATAAAGCAGTCGGGTTACAGCAGGCTCGTTTGAGATGAACTGTGCCTCGCCTGGAAGGTGGACAAGACCAGGGCGCGGTGACAAAAAGCTGCAGTCAAGTCGGACAGTTACCAGCCGCCGTCAGAGAAAATACAGGAAGTCACAGAAGCATTTACATCCTGTTAGATCCATCTGTAGGCTACCTGTAGTTTGCAGAACACGTTCGGATAGCTATGGCTGAAGAAATTGCGTATGCACTGTCATTTATAAATCATACAGTCCCTAAATTTAAGAAATTGAACTACTGAATTAACAGTCCAAACGTTCTCACAGCTATATAGGCTACACATGGGGAGGACAAGCAGCAAGTGTGAGCCTGAGCCTAGTGTGATGTCTGGTAATCTGCGGTACAGGCAGCACAATTAGGGACCGCCTTATAGTTTACCAGCATGTAGTGTGTGAGTTTGAAATTGGACGAAGTAGGAAGTTGCACACTGCAGTCGCTCCCTCTCAGCCCTGTCGATTCAAACACTATAGGCACTTAAAGCAACATGATTTTACATGTAGTCCCCATCCTTTCAAACTCTTTCATTTTTTAGAGACAAATATAAGAAAAATAGCATGAAAATTTGATCTGAGTCAGTTTGTTAGTTTTAAAGCAACATTATGGTGAATGGTGTGTCTGTCCCTTGTTCCTGCAGGATCACAGTGTGTAGCACTCTACAGCAGTAAATAATAATAATAATACATTTTATTTGGAAGGCGCCTTTCTAGACACTCAAGGACACCGTACACAAATGAGATAAAAGAATACATCAAGAATAAACATCAATATCAATAAATGAAAAAATAAAAATAAATAAAAAATACACAAAATAAGAACAATTATAATAGATTAAGGGATGGGACAGGGCAAGTGGCATCAGAGGGAATAGGCAGTTTTAAACAGGTGTGTTTTGAGTTGTGATTTGAAGTGGGGGAGTGATTCAATGTTTCTGAGTTGGGGTGGAAGTGAGTTCCAGAGGCGGGGGGCAGAGCGGCTGAATGCTCTGCTCCCCATGGTGGTGAGACGGGCGGAGGGGACAGACAGGTGTATGGAGGAGGAGGATCTGAGGGAGTGGGAGGGAGTGGGGACATGGAGGAGGTCTGACAGATATGGGGGGGCGAGGTTGTGAATGGCCTTGAATGTTACGAGGAGGACTTTGTATTGGATACGGAAATGAACCGGGAGCCAGTGGAGCCACTGAAGGACAGGGGTGATGTGGTGGATAGAGGGGGTTCTTGTTATGATGCGGGCAGCTGAATTCTGGACCAGTTGAAGTTTATGGAGTGATTTGTGAGGGAGGCCAAAGAGTAGAGAGTTGCAGTAGTCCAGGCGGGAGGTGACAAGGCTGTTACAAGGATGGCGGCAGTGTGGGGGGTGAGGGAGGGGCGGAGGCGGTTGATGTTTCGTAGGTGGAAGGAGGCAGACCGGGTAATGTTATTGATATGGGATTGAAAGGATAGTGTACTGTCAAGGATGACACCCAGACTCTTAACCTGGGGGGAGGGTGAAACGGAGGAGCTGTCAATAGTGAGTGAAAAGCTGTCGGTTTTGGATAGAGTGGATTTAGTGCCAATGAGGAGAACCTCTGTTTTGTTGCTGTTTAGTTTAAGGAAGTTTTGGGTGAACCAGGTATTTATTTCAGAGATGCAGTCGGTGAGGGAGGTGGGCGGGAGAGAGGATGAAGTACATCACACACAGCACCAACCATCAGTGATTTGGTTGAAGCTGGGTCATATTTTTTGATTATCTCTGGCTGCTTGGACTCAACTCTTTGATTTACAGTTTCCTGAAAGCAGCCTGTAACTGCTGCAGCTACATGTTGTTAACAGCTGTTAGCTGACTCTGCTCAGACCAGAGTGTTCACACTGCTGTCACAGCAGCTTTTCACCACTGAGAGGAGGCTTTCAGGTCTGGGGGCCGGATGGGCACCACCATCCACAATCTGCTATCCAGTAAACTGTTTCAATCATTGTTTGAATGTCTTTAAAGCAGCATGCAGAACCCTCAGTTTCACCCCCGCTGTACTTGAGATTTTTTTATTTATTGGAATAAGCCTTCACTGCACACTAAATTATGGGTTTTTTATCCACACTCTGTTCCTGGGGTGAGGCAAGTACTCAACATCAAAACAAAAAAAAGAGAAGTAACTCCACTTTCCTTTCCCTCTGTTGGCTGGCTTTCTTCCCAGTGAAGTCGCCGAAGAGGGAAGTGAACAAATTCCCACCCTTTCCACAAGCCACTCCTTCAGTCTTATCTGGCTGTAAACACATTCCTTCTGCTGCAGATCACACTGCTGGTAAGAACTAACTGCATGAATTTACTTGCAAAGTGTTTCACGTGGCTTCCTTATTTATGACTGCTGTCTGTTTGTGTGTGTCAAAAATACAAGCTCGCACACTTTTGTGTATTTAAGTGAACGGCTCATCTGCAGGGTTGGCTGCATGTTTCTGTGGTGTGCAGTTGTCAGTGGAGTGGACCAGGATCCAGGTGCAAAGTTCAGTTTAGTTGTCTTTTTCTTTGTATGTTGGCATGAAGTTAAAGTCTCAGCCTGACTGACCGACTGATCTCAGTACATGTATGGAACGTATGGTATATTAGAATGAGAACTTATCATAATGCCGTGGCTGCTACTTTAAGTTTGCTTTTGGTTTTACTTCTGCTTTTGTCTTTCAGCGAGCTGCAGGGACAGTATGTTCCAGCTGTTAAACATCAGACGTGTTTGTTGTTGATCCAGTCTGACCTGCATACGTGCTGCACTTGTCATTAGTCGTTACGTTGTTTTTTTTATAGTTGGTTTTTACCCAGCATACAGTGCATGCAAACAATGTGTGTCTGCCTTGGTAATGAAAAAAGCTAATTTCAACAGAATGCTTTATGGGACATAATACAAATCTAAAACACTGATCTCTAAATAGAAAAAATATAAGTAATAGTTATAAAAAGAACCAATATTTTTAAAGAATTCGTCACAAATTCTACAGTAAAAGTCTGAATCTTTTATATATTTAAACTTTTTTAGAGCCTAAAGATGTAAAGATTTCTTTGTGGCTGGCAGCTCTTTGAGTGATCATGACTAAGAAAGTTCTGAAGAAAAATAGATCATGTGAGAAAAAGTTTCAAACTTCTGTTCTGTGGTCAGAGAGGAACCTTCATCACGTTAGAGCTGGAGGTCAACATGACCAAATGACGCGGAGAATAACTTGCACCTCTTCACCACCAGATGGCGCCATTGTTTCAACTTTATACTGAATCATGGCCCCTCACTTCTACAGATTAAATGATGTTCATATTTTAGTCATTTTTTTGTTTTAACTGCTATCATTAGACTCATTAGACTATAATGACACCATCAGCGTTTAGATCAGTTCCCTATAAACGTCACTTTCACTGTGAAATCAGACATGAAATCTCAAAAAAAATTAAGGCTGACTGGAGATTGAGTCAGGCTGGCAGCCTGCTTCATATTAATGAATGAATGAGGTTTTGTTCTGAGATCTGGTTGTCAACAATAATGCCACTTGGCATTGGTGGAGGAAGTTGTCTGTTTCCACTTGAAATAAACACTGTCTTTTAATGTCAGTGAATATGTCTCTCAGCAAATAGCTGGTGCCATTGCTTTAAACCAAGTCTTGAGGTGCTTTCTCACCTGAACACTTCAGTTATATTAATTCTGGTGTTTGCTTGATTAGTTGTTGTTTATTCTGGTGTGAAAGCTTTCAATGGACTTCTGCTGGACTGTAAAGGAGGGTCTTGTTGCCTCCATGAGGACTCTCGTACGGTTTGTTTGTAGTGTGAAAGGAAAGCAGACCAATCACAGGACTGTATGAGATGTGATTTGAGCTAATTTACTATCTACAACCAATATTACCATAAATCCATCTGCTGATCTGTGGCCTTCTGTGGCTCAGTTCGGTTTGGTGGCACCTGAAAGTTGCTTGATGTCCTCACAGATCCATATTCTTTATATATGTTGACAATCTATCATTCATTTTGTCATTCTGATTGTCCATACTTTAAACTTACAACGTTGGTCTACTCTGCACACACATCCTCTATTGCATGTCTGTCCTGGGAGAGGAATCCCTCTTCTGTTGCGCTTCCTCAGGTTTCCTCCATTTTCTCAACGAATCGAGGCTTTAGGGACAGAGGGTGTCATATGCTGTATGTTAGGTATTATAAATCAAATTGTTCTTGACTTGCTGATTATAAACAGTCCTGATCTTTATGAGCAATGCAGAGCCCTAAATTTAATACTGCTTTATGTCCATGGTAACACTGATGTGCATCACTGTGTGAGTGCTGGTGTTTTTCCCTGATGCATCAGAGAAGTCAAAGAGAGTTAAAACAGAAGTTTGTTGAGCTTGTGTCCAACTCTGTATTTTAACAGTTCCCCAATAAAAAGTGAATGAAACAAATGAATTGTAACAACCACACAGTAGTTGTCCCCATCAATATTATGGTACAACATGCATCTTTTTTTCGTCCCATTTCTGTTTGTCACAATTTGTGAGGTCCAGTTGTTCTGAACAGAGGATTTATTTCTCTGTCCTCTATTTGTGACACCAAACTGACTTTGAAACCCCCACATGGCTCCATGTAGTGCTTAAGATGCAGGATGAGATTACCAGAACTGACCAGTGAATGACTTACCTGTCAGACTGTATAAATTAGCTACAGCTCTTAGTTTGTTGAACACAAACCAGACCAACTTGAAAGCAGCAATGTACAGTATTTTTCCCCTTGTTAAGGACCAAATGCCACTAGATGGCAGCATTGTTAACAAGTTTATTAAAGATGAGCTCGGTGACCTTGCTGGTGTTACTTTAGGCAGTCAGTATCATTAATTTCAAACTCCACTTAAAAAAAGTAAAATATAAAGTGTAAATGAGGCTCAGCCTTTCAAAGCTGAAACAACATGCTAATCATCTTAAAGCAGGGCTCTCAAACTCAGATTAACTTGGGGCCACTGCTGGTATTGTCATCTTGTAGGAGGGCCACTACAGCTTTCAGGTACTACAAGAAACCGCAATCATTCTGAAAATATCATTTTTATTTCTATTATTAACATAAAAATACAAAAATGCAAACAGCAGTTTGTATACATTTTTATGTGATTTGTTTTTAACAGGTAGTGCAAATCTTTTTCCCTAAATAACTTATTGAAACTTTATGCTGAACTAACAAATGAAATACAATTGTACTTAATTTCTTGCCAGACACCTGGCAGCACTTCTGCTCATATTTCTTCATATTTAAAAAAACAAACAAAACAAAAAGAAAACAAAAAACATTTTTTTTCAGCCTCTGCAAACCCCTTTTGAGAACACATAAACGGCACATAGGCCCAAAGCACAGAAAAATACCACACACAAAGTCCAAATCAACAGAGGACCTTTGAATGTCTGTACAGTGTACTGCGCCAACCTCTGCTCCTTTGGATAATTTTTGTTGAGGGCAAAAGACGACCAATCACCTTGGCAAGTTCCTCTGCAACCTGCCTGCAGTCACAGTCTGCTCATTTAGAAATGGACAACAGAAACAGAACAATGAGAATCTGCAAATAATGTGTAAAAACAGAAAGCAAACTTAAATATCAGAAACAGCTTTAATTCTTTGGCACGAGATGAGTCATCAAATTCCCTTTTGCTGTAGGTAATACACTAAAAACCTATGCTCACCTACTATGATATATCCCTTTAAGGTTTAAAATGGCACAACAGCTTATATCGTCACCTTATATACAATGTACATACATACATACACACATACATACACACATATTTTGTACAACTAAAAATAAAAGCACTAAGGAAAGTACTCTGCCTGCATGTTTGTACAAACAGACAGATAAACAATACACATTTTGTTCTAATCTCATGAAAATACAGGCATTGATAGGTAAATATAATTTTCAACATCTTATATATATCATTTTAATGAAAATGTTTATCTATTTTTCTTTGCCAGATGCAAGGTAGCTTAACTTTGTTTCAGGACAGTCACCCACCGTTATATAGTTACTATATATACTTTCTATCAAATTCAACATGGTCATAGTAAAGTTTATTGAAGTATATTGTTAAACATTTTTTTCCTATGAAATGTTACTTCCTGTTGCTTAGTTTGTTTGATGTGTGTGTGCGCATTACCCATGATGCACTTCGACAACAGTCGAAAAAACGTTATGACGCAAGCGTTTTAATCCACGCATCCTCCTAACTGACAGCTGGACGTGGATTTTTAATTTAATGTTTATTCTGTAGTTGACACGTGTTAATCTAGTGACTTTGTGTTATCACAACAAGTTCAGTATTTGTTTGTTATCCTGACAGAATAATATGCTAAAATAACAAACAGGCAAAATCCTATTTTACACTGTAAGGTCTCTGTTTAATAAGTGATGAAATTATTAGGTACTTTTACTTTTTTGTAAACAACAGCAGTACTTGACTAGTACTTTGAGTATTTCCATTTTCTGCCAATCTATACTTCTATTCACTACACTATGGAGGCAAATATTGTAAATATTGTATGTACTGTACTTTTTACTTCATTAAATTTATTTGCAAACTTTAGTTACTACACTGAACAAAAATATAAACGCAACATTTTTGTTTTTGCTCCAATTTTTCATGAGCTGAACTCAAAGATCTAAAACTTTTTCTATATACACAAAAGACCATTTCCCTCAAATACTGTTCACAAATCTGTCTAAATCTGTGTTAGTGAGCTCTTCTCCTTTGCCGAGATAATCCATCCCGCCTCACAGGTGTGGCATATCAAGATGCTGATTAGACAGCATGAATATTGCACAGGTGTGCCTTAGGCTGGCCACAATAAAAGGCCACTCTGGAATGTGCAGTGTCATCACACAGCACAATGCCACAGATGTTGCAAGTTTTGAGCGGGCGTGCAATCGGCATGCTGACTGCAGGAATGTCCACCAGCCGGCCTCACAACCGCAGACCACGTGTAACCACACCAGCCCAGGACCTCCACATCCAGCATGTTCACCTCCAAGTAGAGCTTAGATTGGGCCCAAAAAATCCAGCCCGACCCTACCCGAACCCATGCACGTTGTGTCCGAGCCCGGCCCGGCCGGACACATTAACTGTAATTATGAGCCCGAGCCCGATTTAAACCCGACATTTTTTTAATACGTGGTGTAAAAGTCAGAGTTATTCAATGTGTCCTTGTGTCCTTTTGTTTAGTGGGTAATGTAACCTGTACGATGAAGAAGAGCAGGTGTACTTCCGCTCCTCATGAGAAAGGATGCTGCCGACAGAGCGAAGACTCCCCATTTTATTTTGTCTTTATTTTGTAAAGTGTTGGTGCAAGAACCTCGGCCTGTGTTTGTTTGCGTGTATGCCTGTAACATTAGTGACGTAGAGACCTGGCATGGTATGGTCAGTATTACGAATAAAAGTGCCATGCGGAATCCCCCACATGTTGCCTGCCGTCTCTTGAGTAACCGGAGCTACCCGTACTAAAGTGGACCATCACCTTCCCCTTCACCAGCCCACGTTACAGTGGGCTGTTATAACTGACGCTCTCAACTACAATTCCGAGGTGTTTGAACTACAGAAATCTGTTTAGAATTATCTTAATGAATAATGCAACAAGAACGAAGCATGTACACTGCGTTGTTTGTTTATTCAGAATGGAATGGATAGCAAATGAATAAAGTAATGATTAGAAAACAAACAAACACAATGCTTGATCAAGGGCCCGGCCCGAGGATAGTGGCGGGAAATATCGACCCGAACCAGCGGTTCGGGTCAAGTTCGGGATCAGGCTCGGGCAGGGAATCTAAAACTCTACCTCCAAGATCGTCTGAGACCAGCCACCCGGACAGCTGCTGCAGCAATCAGTTTGCATAACCAAAGAATTTCTGCACAAACTGTCAGAAACCGTCTCAGGGAAGCTCATCTGCATGCTCGTCGTCCTCATCAGGGTCTCGACCTGACTGCAGTTCGTCGTCGTAACCGACTTGAGTGGACAAATGCTCACATTCGATGGTGTCTGGCACGTTGGAGAGGTGTTCTCTTCACGGATGAATCCCGGTTGTCACTGTTCAGGGCAGATGGCAGACAGCGTGTGTGGCGTCGTGTGGGTGAGCGGTTTGCTGATGTCAACGTTGTGGATCGAGTGGCCCATGGTGGCGGTGGGGTGATGGTATGGGCAGGCGTATGTTATGGACAACGAACATAGGTGCATTTAATTGATGGCATTGTGAATGCACAGATACCATGATGAGATCCTGAGGCCCATTGTTGTGCCATTCATCCACGACCATCACCTCATGTTGCAGCATGATGATGCACGGCCCCATGTTGCAAGGATCTGTACACAATTCCTGGAAGCTGAAAACATCCCAGTTCTTGCATGGCCAGCATACTCACCGGACATGTCACCCACTGAGCATGTTTGGGATGCTCTGGATCGGCGTATACGACAGCGTGTTCCAGTTCCTGCCAATATCCAGCAACTTCACACAGCCATTGAAGAGGAGTGGACCAACATTCCACAGGCCACAATCAACAACCTGATCAACTCTATGCAGCAAATGGTGGTGACACCAGATACTGACTGGTTTTCTGACTCCCCAATAAAGCAAAACTGCACATTTCAGAGTGGCCTTTGCTGATTCAGATTAAAATAGAATAAAAATCAACTCATGAATTGATGTACTATTATAGATTAAGGTATCCAGCAGTATAAAATAAATCAATATGAGCTCCCCGTAATATGCTGCAACATTAAAGCGATGAACACATGAATCCTTTTTATTAATAATTTTTTTATTGGTAAAATAGCATGTCAAAAAAGAGAGTGACATTGGGAGTTAACAAAAATAGACACAATAGACAGAGAAACAGACAATTACATAAAGCAGTTATAATGGTGTATGTAATGACATGATAAGAGTTCGGGAGTGAAGATTAGTGTGTGTGCGTGTGTGTGTGTCACAGCATGAGTAAGAGAAAAACAGTGTTGATGTTATAGTAGCCCCATTCACACTGCCGTTTGAGTGTATGAAGAGGGATAAAGTATTTGAGTATTGTGACCATACTTTTAATAATTAACTCTGAAATACAGGGCTAACATCAGAGTCATGGAGAATACATGACTTTTTTTTATTTTCAGTGGTGGATTGTATTGCTTACTCAGGTTTACTCAATGTTGGTAAGCACAGTGAGGCACTTCAGCTGCACACGCGCGCACACACACACACACACGCACACACAAAGGATCAGGTGATCAGGTTTCCTGTGTATAAGTGTGAGTATATCTGTTTGGAGCAGACAGGCTGTATTATTATGCAATCCCCTGATACCTCACAGTGGTGAACACATTTATGTCATCGCAAACCCAGGAAATGAAGAACTTTGGCTTCTTGCTGCTGCGGTTTATCACACTTTATTAAACTTACAGTAAGTGGAGGAAGTTGCCCCACACAGATTTACTGTTATGCTTATTCGTATTAATCATCTGTATATGTATCCTGCAGCTTTAGTGCTGCTGCTGCTGCTGCTGAGGGGCGACAGGACAAATTGCCTTACACTTAGGTGGTGTCACAACATACCATTTGCCAAGCACTTTATCGTATTATATACGTTATATGCCATAATGCTGCAGAATTCATTGATTTGAGAACGGTGGTTTGCAGGCAGCGTTATATGTTACTATGTTGTTGTGCGCCTGGCATCTTGATGTTCCACTGCTAGCTTACCTGTCTCAGAATATTTATGGCAGTCGAAGTGGTACCAAGTTGTCATGAATGATGTTGCAATTAAAGGGGAATACTCTTTGATTCATTAATGGTGATTATCAATGTTCATTAAATAGTATGCTTCAGTCTCAAGAACAAGAAATCCACCAAAAATTGTCAATATTCATAAAATACTTATTATTAAATGGGCAGAAGGCGTGAACCTGTGAATATTATTATAATATTGAATGTGCAATAATCACAGAGGACTTTTCTGTTACAGTCAACAATGTTTATTTAAAGTAAACATTGATCGATAAATCAACCTGCTTGAATAAGCAAGCAGCTTAACTAACAACACTACAAACAAAAGCAAACACGAGCAAGTACAGAAATGTTGTTTGTGTGGGCAAGATGGCCGATATGGACAAGATGGATGGTGTGTGTGTGTGTGCGCGTGCGTGCGCGTGTGTGCGTGTGTGCGTGCATGCATGTGTGCGTGTAGGCAGAGAGAGAGAGAAAGGGGAAGAGGGAGCAGTGTCACTCAGAGGCCAGTGGGTGAACTTAGGCTTGTCTACCGGCAGCTGGTCTTTGTTTCAGATAGCAATACAATCAATAGCTTTTAAAGTCTCTGAACCTGTGAAAATATTCTGATCAAATCCCTTCTCTGGAAAATGATTCATGTGTCTTGTAAACACACACAGGACACTCTGTGTCTATTCATCCATCACAGATTATCAGTCTGATGTGTCTCTAAATTAACCTATACATTTTAATCCTTCTGAGATTTAAAATGAATCAACCTATTTGAGTCACATTGGTTCAGTTGGTTCAACATGAACATGTGTGTGACTGCCATAAAACTGAACTGAACTAGATATCATTTACATTGTGAGGTACGTGAGTCAACTGAACTCAGGAATACTGTTTGTTTCCAGAGAGGTATTAGCTTTTAAAGGGACTTTTTGAGCTTAACATTACTATTGCTGCTCTGAAAATATGCAGTCATGTTTGGGATAGGCTAAGTATAAACTTGAGTAAGTTTAGTACAATATGAGAAGTGTGGCTGTACACAGCAAATAAAACAGTAAGGGTGATCTGACACATCATGCTGTGGAATAAATAAGATAAGGGGAATCTGATGTAACGGATAATGATTCACACACAAAGCACAGTCATTGTTTTTCTGCCTATAATCCTACATTAAAGTTTAGTGATTTGAATGTATGTGCTGATATTGTAAACATCTATAATAACATGAGTTCAAGTAAAATTGTATTGTACCACCTGTATTCTCTGGCAAATTGGACATATAGGCACTTAAAGACTCTAAATTAAATGTTTATTACTGCTGCTGACTGACACTTGAGTCTACCTTTTGCTACATGGTCACTGTTTGTCATGTGTATTACTGTTTGTCTGTTAGCTATTGTCTTGTACAGTATGTACTGTGTGTATTTTCTTCCTTTTACTATGCATGCCCCAGGAATGACTTGGAGGTTAAATGTTGACAGGCTGGCTATAGTTTAACAAACAAGGTGTGGGATTCATTTCCTGAATGTCACTGCCCTGCTTTGTTTCATACCACAGACACCAGATACCGTCCTTACCCTAATATTCAAGTTTGGAGTAGGCTTGCCACAAGTATGGTCTTAGTGACCTTGACACCATCTATATATAGTGACAGCCACTAAAGACACTGTGATCATGAAAGCAGTTTGTTTCAAAAAGACCTGGAAGTGGTAGATTTCATGTCAGAGGGTGTAATAACTGAAACACCTGCAAACACACACTGTGGTGTCATGACCATAAAAATGTTGGCAGTGTTCTGAATGAGTGTTGAGTCTAATTTAAACATTGAGGTAAATAGAAAAAGGAGACAAACATGTCAGGGTGTGGTCAGTGTGGGGAACTCCACAATGAAAGCTGCCTGTCAGAAAATCACTCACACTAGTGAACGAGAGTGTTTGATCTGTGTAACCCGTGAAACAATCAACTGATAACTCAGGTGAATGTTTAAGAAGTTTGAAAAGCCCAGCCTCTTTAGCCTGCAGTGTTCACCATAAATTGCTTTATTGCAGCTTTCATAAATAAGTGCTTTTACTGAACTTAAATTGAGTCGATCCTCTCATAGATCCTTGAATAGTTTGATCACAGAGAGTTTGCTTTCATAGGTTAGATGGTAAAAGCTCCATCTTGAGTCATCTTCTGATTTAGGACTGAGGTGCTGACGTGATGAGAGTTCATTGAGTTTACACAAGGCAGAAAAAGACAGATTACTACAGTAGCAGCAAATAGTGTACCACACACACAATGCTACTGTGGCTGCAACCTGTAAATGGCACTCAATCAACTGATGAGTTATCCTTCTCCAGTAGAGTCGACCGATAGTGGATTTTTAAAGGCCGATATAATAATGATAGTTTGGAGCAGGAAAAAGCCGATAGCCGATTAATCGTCTGATTAATATTATATAATATTAATATATTTAATTTAAACTTGTATGTATTCAATCTCTATTAAAATCTACATGGATGATTTAAGTTGCACTTTAATATGGGGGGGGGGGGGGGGGGGGGGGCTGGTTTGTCTCAGCCAGCAGCTAAAGTTTACAAGAAATTGCCAAATTTTAACTAAGATGAACAGACTACACACAGACAGCTTTCATTTTAGCTGTTCTTAACAAGCGGTTAATTGTTAGCTTTTAAACAAGCACTGCGGTCATGTAAGCTAAAACATGCCGGTGGAAATGTCGCTGTTTATGCTGAAATATGATGCACGTTTGTGCTTGTTGAACAAGTGGTACTTATTGCCTCCGCCAAGGAGGTTATGTTTGTTGACTTTCAACTCCTGAAGGTTTTATTGCACTTACAATAACACCTGTCTTCGTCTCGAGTGATCTTGTTCACTTCTCTCCTCTCTCTGCTGCCGCTGCATACGCCCGTCTCTCTCCCTCCCATGCTCTCTCTGTGTGAAGAGCAGCCTCAGGGGTCAGAGCGACAGGGAGCTTTTTTTTTTTCTTTTTTTTTTTTAGAGAGAGACAGAGAGCAGCGCAGGGAAGAAGCAGTTTATGGCGCTGTGGAAAAAAACTGCAGCCATCGGCCACTATCAGAGCCAAGTTCCGCCGATTCCGATAGTTTGTAAAAACGTCCTATTGCCGCGGATTAATCGGCCAAACCGATTAATCGGTCGACCTCTATAATCTCCAGAACCGCTGACACCCACAAGTGTCCTGAACACAGCAAAATACTGAGAGAAGAAGAAAATACAGGTAGAGGGCAGAGTCTGTGCAGATACAGACACAGCTGCACACTTTGAGTGGGCCATATGTGATGACCCAGAGGGATTACTTTGCATTAGTCACTGCATTGTTTTTGTTGTTGTCGTTGTTTTTTTTAACCCTACATAGTATACCTTGAACTTAACCTCATAGTCCCTCTGAATCATTTGGGTTAAAACTGTGGTTCTAATTTAATTTGCTCCATTAAAGTCCTGTGATGGTGTAATCTGAACCTTTAGCACAGCAGTTTGGTGGAGCTGCACGACACTGGAATAAAATGACATTGCGATATTTTGGATTTAGTGCGTTATACTGTATATGCAGCTGCAGGAATGGTGTGTTTCTTGAGGCGAACCCAGAAGTTAGCATTGCCCTGGCTCCACCAAAAGCCTATTGGATTTTTTAACTGGATTTTGGATTATTGCAGAAAATAATCTCTGTGACAGCACAAATTTAAATTTTGTTTATCAAGATAATCTTCACAGATGAACGCCACTTTATGATTTTTGAAGTGTAAATTAAATGTGTAGCAGTAAAAAGCTAATGTTAGGCTACAGACAGGCTACATCACGGTCACATTAAACGTCACCACCTCTAAGCGTCTCACTAAACAATTACTATACAGGTTTTCTATAAAATGATCAATGTACAAATTGTAAAGTTAGAGTAAGAATAGTTTGTAACTAGAGTCGGCCTGTAAAGACGGAGATCTGGGTGATTTTGTAGGGGAGTGCTATCAAAGAACCGAATGAGGCCCTGCTTTGTTTGATTAACTGGCCAAGAATGATTATGATTGGTGGTTCACTGTGCATGCAGAGCATGAATGTCACAGTCCTACTGCATCATTTCAAAATAACACACTGCAAAACATCACATCAACCTAATGATTAATATAAAAAGTCTTATGCAGTCTTACAGCTTCAAGCATCATGTTATTCCTGTGCACTTTTCTTGTGTGGCCAACGTGTCTCCTCCATGGCTGAAAATGTCTCAGCCTGTCTGTACGACCCTGTCCACACAGACACATTCTCACTCACATAAGATCTGCAGATATGGCATGAGCTGAAAACAAATGATAAACATACACAGTAGCCAATGTAACATCTCAGTTAAACAAAAGGAGCACAAAAAGGGACTGCTGGCACTCAAAGTAACACCACAGGATGCCATTTGAGAAGCTTTGTCCACATTTTGATAGTTATGTTTCAAAAAGATGCTCACCTCTGCAGTTTTACTGTCAGACTCACTGTGGCCCAATTTAACCCCTGCTCATAACTAAAACAATATCATAGTGGCTCATTAAAGGATGCAGTTGTCACATTACTCAGGCTGTGTGCTCAGATTAACAAGAAAGCAAACTCCACCTTCTTATATAAAGTGCCGTCTATACTTAATGTCAGCTCGTGGCCTCAATGGCCGACTGAAAGGACACCCAGGCAGCAGGGACGTACCTGAATCTCAATACATTATTTGCAGTCATGCAAATAATGGTTTAATTGGTTTAATTGATGATCAAACTATTAATAATTCCATTGCCCGTCTCCAGTTGGTGCAAAATGCAGCTGCACGTCTTTTAACTGGCACACGTAAACACGAGCACATTTCCCCCATTTTAGCCTCACTCCGCTGGCTGCCCATTCAATTTAGGATCCATTTTAAAATTCTTTTATTTGCTTTTAAATCCCTGAATGGTCTTGCCCCGCCCTACCTCTCTGAGCTTCTACACCCTTATACCCCCTCCCGCTCTCTCAGGTCAGCTGATCAGCTGCTCCTGAGTGTGCCTAACACCAAGCGGAAGCTCAGAGGGGACCGGGCCTTTGCTGCGTCGGCTCCTAAACTATGGAACGATCTGCCTCAGCATGTTAAACAGGCCTCTTCTCTGTCTGTTTTTAAATCACTTCTTAAAACCCATCTCTTCTCCTTGGCCTTCGACACCCAATAAGACGTTGATTTTATCTCCTTGTTTTTATTGCTTTGTATTGTGTGGCTTTTATTATTTTTTACTCATGTTTTTGTTGTCTTTTAATTTATTTTTGTATTTTATATGTAATTTTATTCTTCTGTACAGCACTTTGGTCAACTTTGGTTGTGTTAAAGTGCTTAACAAATAAAGTTGGATTGGATTGGATTGGATAATAACATCGTCGATCTATTATAGATTCATTTATTCCACTGAACTCCTTGGCATATTTTATTTTTATTTCAATTTCATTTACTTTATTGTTTTTGTATCTACATGTTACTGTATGATTTAATCTGTGTGCAAGGCAAGTTGTTGCCCCTGGTGGGACTGATAAGCTTGTCTGAATATGAATCTGTATGTAATGGAAACAGATTTTTCTTCCACCCAGAGGTGTTGTTTCTAAGGTCAGCTCCATGACTAACATGACTGCATCAGCTATGATGTTTCTTCAAATCTATTTATATCATGGTGGATGACCTCAAGATAGATATGTCCATTATTTATCTGTAGTCTGACCTGACATATTGGAAAAGCCCTGGAGTTTTGTACGTGTGGGGTTCCTCTTAAGAGAGCTATGTATGTTGCACATACCAGTGTACACGGAAACATCAAGTTCAAGTTCCATCCAGTACAGAGTAAAAACAAAAGTGACATTAAAAAGTCCTGATACCCTGTGTAACAATAAAAAAAGGGAAAGGCTTCTGGTGTGTCTGCGGCTGCAGGAGGAAAGACATGGCAGAGCTGTCACAGACCTTTGTTCTCCCTCTCTCCTGCATAGACCCTTTTCTTTTCTAGGTCACTTGTTTAACACATGCTAAAGAATGTGAAGATCACAATAAGAAGAGGGATGCAATAGGTTTGGAGGAATTACTTTGTCAGCCACCATTTAGCCAGGCTGAGGAGTTGTAGTACAGCCCCAGGGATTGGACTTGTTCCCCTTCCAGCTTCGTCCGTCATAAAAACCAGTCAGCCCTTCTGTGATGACTCACAACAGTACAGGCTTCAACTACTTAGGAATTTAATCATTTCTTAAAAGCTTCAAAGGACAGCAAGTGACTTACAATGTGCACTTGTGTTAGACATGATATCTGAGGTAATACTCAGATTGTGTGATATGCTTGATGTATGTACAAGCATATCACACAACATAAATGAACCCACTTCCTCCCTTCCTTGTTTCATAAATGCGTGGTGTCCTTCTTTTTCCTTTCAGTCTCTAATATTTCTCACTAACAAACTAACAAACCTGTGTACCTTAAAAACTGAAGTTGATGATAATATAACTCAGTTTAATGTTTAAGAAGTTTGAATAGCCCACCTATTAACAGCCAGTATGACATTCAGTTCAAATCAGCTTTTTGACCAGACTAACAACCCGACAAGCTGAACTGCTGACCCAGAGCTCTGAAAACAGTGGTTACATACAGACATGATAACCTCCATGATGATAATAATTTATTAAGCCTGTTCTGCTGCTGACCAAAATAATGACTCTAAATAAAGTCACTGCACAGAGCAGAGGAATGCGCCTGTCCTATAGTGGTTTTTATCTGCAGGCAGACTCCAGTTGATCCTCTTATAGTTTGATCACAGAGAGTCTGACAAACTCACACAGCTACTAAAGCCTGTTTCAGTCTTCACAATTTTTTTTCAGTTTGCTTTCATATGTTAGATGGTAAAAGCTCCATCATGAGTCATTTAGTGTCATCTTCTGATTTAGGACTAAGGAAAAAGCTCTGCTGATGTGATGAGAGTTCAGTGAGTTTACACAAGGCAGAAAAAGACAGATTACTACAGTAGCAGCAAGAAACTTGAATGTCAAATGTCGTATCTTCAGTGGGGATGCAGTCGAAGATGTTTGAAGAAAAACTCCGCCGACACTGTCTTAGTTGTATAACAAATTTATTACAATAAGTTCAGTATCGAAAACAAGTAACACGTTACTTGGAGAGTCTCCAGCCGAATAATGAAACTCTGACGACAATATGCAGACAGCTTCTTATATACCAAGCTTGTTTTGGTCAAAAACCTGTTTTTAACATATGGTTCATGTTATGAGAGAGAGACAGAAAAACAGGAGAGGCCCCTCAATTTGGGTGCATCCACCTCTGACCTAGGGACTCCATGCCTCTACTAATCCACATCTGGTATATGTATTAACTTTGACAACAACACCATCATGTCAATATCCTGGTACCCCTGATCAAACAACCTCTAAGTCAGAGAGGCCCAAACAGCAACTAACATTCCAATATATTCTCCTAATACATACCATTTGTATAAATATGCTGCATCGAACAGCAGACACCTCACAAACTTTATAGATATAAGTTGATTTGTATCGGAAATAGTGTACCACACACACTGCTGCTGTGGCTGCAAGGTGTGTGAATAAGACTGTGTGTGTAAAACCTGTTATACACACAGTCTTATTCACACACCTTTCACTCTTTCATTCACTCTGACTGCCTTGGAAGACTATCGCGGCATCGACCTGGTAATAAGTTTTTAAATAAGAGTTCATTCCATCTGAATGCCTTGTTATGGAACTCTTTCCACTTAGGATGCTCTGAGACCTTAACACATGTAATTTTACCATAAGTGCTGCAATGTCTTCATCCAGTTTGAGCTGCTCCTTTTTCCTTTTCAGGCATTCCTCCTGTTCCTCCAGCTCATGTTTGTCCTTTAACAGTTTCTGTCTTGCCATTAATGCTGCCAAGTCAGCCCGTTTTCAGACGTGCAGTAGAAACAGCAGACCTTCTTCCAGTAGCAGAGTTTTTGTTCCCACATTTGACGCACTGTCACTTGGTGTTATGTCATCTTGCATATCCTCTGTACAGAGTATTGATGCAGCTTTAGTTGAAACTTGAGGTTCATCTTCTGTTGGACATCGAAGCATTTCCTCATTTATTGCAGTTGGATCATATTGGGGCAAACTGAGGCTGTTATTTTGTTGTGATTCCTCCAATTCACTCAGCCACCTTTTAACATTCTCTTTAAATGTGTTGCTGTATTTATGATGCTGGAAAACCATTCATTTTGTCTATTTTGTTCATCCTCCACGAGTAAAGGAAACCTCATGTGACATAGTAGCATTTTCACAAAGTTGATTTAATTTCTCAAAATGAGATTGAACATGTGAAACATTTTCCTTTGTTTTCACGAGAGCTTTCATTTCTGGTATGAGTGCTTTCATTTTATCCACAGTGATTTTGCGTTCATGTTGAAGCTTTTGGATTGTATTTGCCCGTGCCTTGGCTGTGAGTGTGGTTTGTCTTTTCCCACGCTCGATTTCAACTTCATTTCTTTCACTCATTTTCCTCTTTAATTTCCTTTTGATTTTTTCCTCAACATAGTGTTTGTGCATTTGAAACACATCCACGGAAATAAACGAAATTCATCCAACAAATATCATCCATATTACAAACAGCAGCGGAGCAGCAGCAACTTCAGAGACAGAGCGTTGATTCATATTTCACAGCATGAAGTAAATTCGGCATCGGAATGCATTGCGCCGAGGAACCCCAATCCTCAGTCGACCAGGCAATTGTTCCCAATGAACAAACAGCAGTCAATATGCAAGCCGCAATCCTTCCATTAATATAACAGCTTCGATGCGCACATCCACAGGTGAGCTCACCTGGCTGTAGTTCGCGAACGAAGGAGTCCCTGAGAGACTGAAGGTTGGGCCTAATTGTCTGACAGCGCTTCCTAAAAGAAGTCACTGATATTCGAAAATGAGTTTAACTTTTTAACGATGATCAACTCATGATAAAGTGCATCAAAGTAATTACAGTGATCAACGAAAAATAGCGGTCCAACAAAAAATACGGCAACCCAGCTCGCCCTCTCTCATCACTCTGACAATGAGAAATGAACAGGGTGCCTATATTAACTAATAACCCCACCCACATCATGTGACCCGCTATCCCCCTACTCAATATAACCACATAATAAATATCATAACCAAAGCAAACACCAAAAGATAACAATATCCTCCACCTTATTACTAATAGAAAAAAACACCTACTAACTATTCATGGCTCCTACAGAAACTGATAAATGATGAGTCTGACTCACCAATTGCAGAGACAACGTACAGGAAGCCAGCCTGTCACAATGCTGACCTAAAAATAACACTAAATATAGCCACATGTAGCGAATGTGGGTACGGAATAGGATTCCTCCTTGAGCTCAAAGCTTCACCTCCCCGTCCGACTCTCAGACCCCCCACACCCAGACACTCAACCCCCCCCCCCCCCCCCCCCCCCCCCCACACACACACACACACACAAGCAGCACAGGCTCGCAGCAGGTCAGTCGCTTCTTTCTGTCAGTGAAGGAGCAGTCAGCCTCTTTGTCCTGCAGTGTTCACCATGGATTGCTTTATTGCAGCTTTCATATGTAAGTACTTTTACTGAACTTTTTCTTCTTTTAAATTGAGTTGATCCTCTTATAGTTTGATCACAGAGAGTCTGACAAACTCACACAGCTACTAGAGGCCTGTTTCAGTCTTCACATTTTTTTTCAGTTTGCTTTCTTAGGTTAGATGGTAAAAGCTCTATCATGAGTCATTTAGTGTCATCTTCTGATTTAGGACTGAGGAAAAAGCTCTGCTGATGTGATGAGAGTTCAGTGAGTTTACAGATTACTACAGTAGCAGCAAGAAACTTGAATGTCAAACTTTATAGATATAAGTTGATTTGTATCGGAAATAGTGTACCACACACACACTGCTGCTGTGGCTGCAAGGTGTGTGAATAAGACTGTGTGTGTAAATACACACACAGTCTTATTCACACACCTTTCATTCTTTCATTCACTCTGACTGCCTTGGAAGACTATCGCGGCATCGAACTGATCCAGTACTGATGAGTTAGAAGTGTTAATGTGTGTCCTGTGGTTCGTTGTATGAGGTAGTGCCTGTCTGTCCCCATGTCTGCAAGGTCTGCTCTGGGTACTCTGGATTTTCCCCCTTGACCTTGAGTGTAAATTCTACATTAGCATGCTGATGTTTAGCGGGTATAATGTTTTCCATGTTCCCCATCTTAGATTGGCACATTAGCATGATAACATATGTTAATAGCGGCTAAAGTATAGCCGAGGCTGAGGGGCATGTTATTAGTTTAACAGGAATTTGGTCAGAAAAACTACGGAAACCAAGAACTCTTGTGCTTACAATAATTGTTCTTTAATGGCATTATTTTGAGTGAGTGAAATTAATTATTTTGTTATTTTGGGATAACAAAGCTCGTCTTCTCGTGATAACGGGTTAATTGATCTCATTATCCTGAGAAAACAAAAGGCAGATTTCGAGATAACAGGATCATTTGTCACAAGGAAATGACTTCATGAATAAGATTCACAAGAGTGGACCATGAAACACACACCTGCTCTGTGGTTTGGAATCAGATGTTTCAAATCAAATGATTATTAAAATGAAATGATGAACTTTTTGATGTCAGAATCTTTTTCCTGGTGATTTGATTTGAGAGTGTTCATGTAATAGCTCATTATTGTAGGGATAGGCTAGAGCCATGCTTCTAATGGGTGCTAGTAACTCAGTGACTGTTACGAACAAGTTTGCACATGTTCTGATGTCTGGTGGGGGCAAATGACCCTGTGTTGCTTATGCTTTTTCTTTTGAGTTGGGCAGACTAATAATTCACAGTTTTCTGAAAGATATGAGAATCCTTGTTAATTTGATTCATTCATGTTTATTAGTGGGTGTGCCACTACAGTCAGTGATGAAGAGAGCTCAACAAACAAAGTCTCATACCAGTCATGACTATAAGGTGATGAAATCTTATTGGCTTCCTCAAAAGAAAAAGAGGAAACACACACATGTGCTTTCACTGTTGAAGGAGAGGAGAGTGCTGGAAAATTTTACTGAGATGAAGTAAGGATAGACAACATGGGTAGGGTTGTGTGTGTGTGTGTGTGTGTGTGTGTGTGTGTGTGTGTGTGTGTGTGTGTGTGTGTGTGTGTGTGTGTGTGTGCAAACGGGGCAAACTCTCACAGGAGTTGGTATTCCCTGAGAGCTACAACATCACACTTCTGTGCTCTTTGAATCACTTAATGCCACATTGTAACAGATTGCTCTCATTGTAAATAGCCTTGAACAGTTAGAGTGTGTGTGTGTGTGTGAGACCATGTCTGATATGTAGCAGATGGTTTATTTGTATTTCACTGCTGTATGTAGAGCAGTCTGCTCCTTTATCATTGGAAAATTATAAAAATATGTCACTTAACTGGTTTCCCTACCACATGCTCATGATTTCAAAAGTCAAAAGTTAATAACTACAGATGCTGTTTCTCCTGTATGTTGGGGACAGAAGGGGACTGTGGCATATTTTGACCCTGTTCCAAACCTGTGTATAATACCCAGTGTGGTAAAAGGAGGAAACTGATAAGTGATGACTCATCAATTGCAGAGGCAACCGTCCAGAAAGCCAGCCTGTCACACTGCAAAGATAACACTAAATATAGCCACATGTAGTGAATGTGGGTACGGAATAGGATTCCTCCTTGAGCAGAAAGCTTCACCTCTACTTCCGACTCTCAGACCCACCCACACCCACACACACACGCAGCCCAGGCTGGCGGCAGTTCAAGTCGCTTTATTTTGAAGTGAGGGAGCCGTCAGCCTCTTTGTCCTGCAGTGTTTGAATTGCTTTATTGCAGCTTTCATATGTAAGTACTTTTACTGAACTGTTTCTTCTTTTAAATTGAGTTGATCCTCTTATAGTTTGATCACAGAGAGTCTGACAAACTCACACAGCTACTAAAGCCTGTTTCAGTCTTCACATTTTTTTTCAGTTTGCTTTCTTAGGTTAGATGGTCAAAGCTCCATCTTGAGTCATTTAGTGTCATCTTCTGATTTAGGACTGAGGAAAAAGCTCTGCTGATGTGATGAGAGTTCAGTGAGTTTACACAAGGCAGAAAAAGACAGATGACTACAGTAGCAGCAAGAAACTTGAATGTCAAACTTTATAGATAAGTTGATTTGTATCAGAAATAGTGTACCACACACACAATGCTGCTGTGGCTGCAAGGTTCACACACCTTTCATTCTTTCATTCACTCTGACTGCCTTGGAAGACTATCGCGGCATCGAACTGATCCAGTACTGATGAGTTAGAAGTGCTAATGTGTGTCTGTGGTTCGTTGTATGAGGTAGTGCCTGTCTGACCCCATGTCTGTCAAGGTCTGCTCTGGGTACTCTGGAGTTTCCCCCTTGACCTTGAGTGTAAATTCTACATTAGCATGCTGATGTTTAGCAGGTATAATGTTTTCCATGTTCCCCATCTTAGATTGGCACATTAGCGTAATAACATTTGTTATACGCACTAAAGAGAAAGTACAGCCGAGGCTGAGGGGCACGTTATTAGTTGAACAGGAATTTGGTCAGAAAAACTACGGAAACCAAGAACTCTTGTGCTTACAATCATTTTTCTTTAATGGCATTATTTTGAGTGAGTGAAATTAATTATTTTGTTATTTTGGGATAACAAAGCTCGTCGTTAATTGATCTCATTATCTTGAGAAAACAAAAGGCAGATTTCGAGATAACAGGATCATTTGTCACAAGGAAATGACTTCATGAATAAGATTCACAAGAGTGGACCATGAAACACACACTGCTCTGTGGTTTGGACTCAGATGTTTCAAATCAAATGATTAATAAAATGAAATGATGAACTTTTTGATGTCAGAATCTTTTTCCTGGTGATTTGATTTGAGAGTGTTCATGTAATAGCTCATTATTGTAGGGATAGGCTAGAGCCATGCTGCTAATGGGTGCTAGTAACTCAGTGACTTTTGCGAACAAGTTTGCACATGTTCTGATGTCTGGTGGGGGCAAATGACCCTGTGTTGCTTATGCTTTTTCTTTTGAGTTGGGCAGACTAATAATTCACAGTTTTCTGAAAGATATGAGAATCCTTGTTAATTTGATTCATTCATGTTTATTAGTGGGTGTGCCACTACAGTCAGTGATGAAGAGAGCTCAACAAACAAAGTCTCATACCAGTCATGATTATAAGGTGACCATGAAATCTTAGTGGCTGCCTCAAAAGAAGAAGAGGAAACACACACATGTGCTTTCACCGTTGAAGGAGAGGAGAGTGCTGGAAAATTTTACTGAGATGAAGTAAGGATAGACAACATGGGTAGGGTTGTGTGTGTGTGTGTGTGTGTGTGCAAACGGGGCAAACTCTTGCAGGAGTTGGTATTCCCTGAGAGCTACAACATCACACTTCTGTGCTCTTTGAATCACTTAATGCCACATTGTAACAGATTGCTCTCATTGTAAATAGCCTTGAACAGTTAGAGTGTGTGTGTGTGTGTGAGACCATGTCTGATATGTAGCAGATGGTTTATTTGTATTTCACTGCTGTATGTAGAGCAGTCTGCTCCTTTATCATTGGAAAATTATAAAAATATGTCACTTAACTGGTTTCCCTACCACATGCTCATGATTTCAAAAGTCTATTTAATAACTACGGATGCTGTTTCTCCTGTATGTTGGGGACAGAAGGGGACTGTGGCATACTTTGACCCTGTTCCCTGATGACTCATCACAGGCAGCTACAACCGGTTCTATCGTGTTTCTGTCCAAAGACATGAGTTTAAGATGTGGCCCCTCTGTAAGACAGAGTGATTTAAACACACAGTCAAAGGTAGAATAACTTTAGCTGCATGACGAGTGTAATTGTGTTGCCTCAATACTAACTGAGATCAGAGCAGATAGTTCATTAAATCTACAGTATGTCTCTTGCAGGCACTTGTGAGTGTTTGCTGGATGAGTAGAGAGTGTTGTAGACTGACAGGCCAGTCTGTTCTACTGCTGACCAAATTAATGACACTAAATATGGCCACAAGAGGAGAATGTGGATTCAGAGCATTTTTGCTCAACAGAATTCCTCCTGTTGAGCAGAGAGGGTGAAGGTGTCTGTAATTGGAGAATTGGAGTAGCGGCAGACCGGCCCCCACTCCCCCTTCAGACTCTTTGACTGGTGCCCCACCCAAGTACACAAACACACACACAGGCAGCAGCTCAGTCTTCCTTGCACTCTTCCTGAAGTGAGGGGGCATCCAGCCTCAGTGTCCTGCAGTGTTCACCATGAAATGCTTTATTCCAGTGTTCATATGTAAGTACTTTTACTGAACTTTTTCTTTTTTTAGATTGAGTTGATCCTCTCATAGTTTGATCACAGAGTGACAGACTCACACAGCGGCTGGGAAGACTATTTTTTTTTTTTAATCAGATTTGGCATCAAACTGATCCAGTACTGATGAGTTAGAAGTGTTTCATTGTTAATTGTGATTTTGTGGTTAGGTGTATGAGGTAGTGCCTGTCCTCGGCACCATTACTGTTACTGTTTCTATTTCTGTGTCTGGGACCCAGAGTTACAACTGTACTCATATCTCTGTTGTATCTCTGATCCTGTGTCATTACATTCACCAACTTTAAGATCCACTCAGCCTTATGCAAACTGTACTTTCTCACCATTTGTGTATGTGTATGATTCTGTTATCTTACACATCAAGATGCCTCAAATTATTTACTTTTTCAAACCATGCCATGCTCTTTAAATGAACTGAACCTGTTCTAGCCTGAACCTGAACTAGACCTGCTCAAAGTAGAAAGTGTCATGAGATGACTTATGTTTGTGAATTGGTGCTAAGCAAATGACGACTGATTGATTGATCGATGAGACTGCATGCATGCAGAGCCTGAATGTCACAGTCCTACTGCATCATTTCGAAATAACACACTGCAAAACATCACACCAACCTAATGATTAATATAAAAAGTCTTATGGAGTCTTACAGTTTCAAGCATCATGTTATTCCTGTGCACTTTTCTTGTGTGGCCAACATGTCTCCTCCATGGCTGAAAATGTATGATAAACCTACACAGTAGCCAATGTAACATCTCAGTGAAACAAAAGGAGCACAAAAAGGGACTGCTGGCACTCAAAGTAACACCACAGGATGCCATTTGAGAAGCTTTGTCCATATTTTGATAGCTATTATTTGTTTCAAAAAGACGCTCACCTCTGCAGTTTTACTGTCAGGCTCACTGTGGCCCAATTTAACCCCTGCTCAGAACTAAAATAATATCATAGTGGCTCAGTAGAGAAGGCAGTTGTTACATTACTCAGGCTGTGTGCTCAGATTAACAAGAAAACAAACTCCACCTTCTTATATAAAGTGCCGTCTACACTTCATGTCAGCTCGTGGCCTCAATGGCCGACTGAAAGGACACCCAGGCAGCAGGGATGTACCTGAATCTCAATACATTATTTGAGAAAGTACAAATCATGTAACTGATCATGGTTTAATTGATGATCAAACTATTAATAACATCGTCGATCTATTATAGATTCATTTATTCCACTGAACTCCTTGGCATATTTTATTTTTATTTCAATGTCATTTACTTTATTGTTTTTGTATCTACATGTTACTGTATGATTTAGTCTGTGTGCAAGGCTGTTGTCTGAATATGAATCTGAATGTAATGAAAACTTCTTCTTCTACCTTCTACTTCTTCTTGTTGTTTCTAAGGTCGGCTCCATGACTGACATGACTGCATCAGCTATGATGTTTCTTCAAATCTATTTATATCATGGTGGATGACCTCAAGATAGACATGTCCATTATTTATCTGTAGTCTGACCTGACATATTGGAAAAGCCCTGGTGTTTTGTATGTCTGGGGTTCCTCTCAAGAGAGCTATGTATGTTGCACATACCAGTGTACACAGACACATCTTTTGTATCAAGTGTTGTACTTTGATACAGTTCTGGTTCAATCCAGTACAGAGTACAAACAAAAGTGAGATCAGACCAAATTACCAACAGTTGTTTAGTGACTAACATCTGGAACTGATGGTGTCACTTCTGTGACAGCCGAGGGAGACATATGATGAATAGACAGCTTCTGGATCTTCTGGATCTCACCAAAATTTCCTCATATTTTTTTCCTGTCCAGCACAAATGTCACTGCATATAATCAGAAAATGATCATGTAAAAAACACTTAGGCACAATGAATTTATTCATTTTTTAAAAACTTCAACGGATGGCAAGCGCTTGACAATGTGCACTTTGATGTGTCAAACATGATATCTGAGGTAATACTGGCCATGTTTTCAGTCATCCTGCTGTACTTATCACACAAAGGAGCCCGCTTCCTCCCTGAAACCAGTTATATATGAAACAAACATTTGTGGTTTATTTCTTTTTCCACTCAGTCTGTCTTTTCTAATGTTTCTCACTAACAAACTAACAAACCTGTGTACCTTAAAAACTGAAGTTGATCATAATATAACTCAGTTTAATGTTTAAGAAGTTTGAATAGCCCACCTATTAACAGCCAGTATGACATTCAGTTCAAATCAGCTTTTTGACCAGACTAACAACCCGACAAGCTGAACTGCTGACCCAGAGCTCTGAAAACAGAGGTTACATACAGACATGATAACCTCCATGATGATAATAATTTATTAAGCCTTTTCAAGGCTTCTGGTTGGTCAAACCAGAAGAAACCTCAGAGCAGAGGAATATGCCTGTCCTGTATGTGTCATCTGCTGACTCCACCCACACCCCCACACACACAAGCAGCACAGGCTTGCAGCAACTCAGTCGCTTCTTCTTTCTGTCAGTGAGGGAGCAGTCAGCCTCTTTGTCCTGCAGTGTTCACCATGAATTGCTTTATTGCAGCTTTCATATGTAAGTACTTTTACTGAACTTTTTCTTGTTTTACATTAAGTTGATCCTCTTATAGTTTGATCACAGAGAGTCTGACAAACTCACACAGCTACTAAAGCCTGTTTCAGTCTTCACATTTTTTTTCAGTTTGCTTTCTTAGGTAAGATGGTCAAAGCTCCATCTTGAGTCATTTAGTGTCATCTTCTGATTTAGGACTGAGGAAAAAGCTCTGCTGATGTGATGAGAGTTCAGTGAGTTTACAGATTACTACAGTAGCAGCAAGAAACTTGAATGTCAAACTTTATAGATATAAGTTGATTTGTATCAGAAATAGTGTACCACACACACACTGCTGCTGTGGGTTAGGGTTAGGTTCCGGGTTCGTTGCATGAGGTAGTGCCTGTCTGTCCCCATGTCTGTCAAGGTCTGCTCTGGGTACTCTGGAGTTTCCCCTTGACCTTGAGTGTAAATTCTACATTAGCATGCTGATGTTTAGCAGGTATAATGTTTTCCATGTTCCCCATCTTAGATTGGCACATTAGCATGATAACATATGTTAATAGCGCTACAGAGAAAGTACAGCCGAGGCTGAGGGGAATGTTATTAGTTTAACAGGAATTTGGTCAGAAAAACTACGGAAACCAAGAACTCTTGTGCTTACAATAATTGTTCTTTAATGGCATTATTTTGAGTGAGTGAAATTAATTATTTTGTTATCTTGAGATAACAAAGCTCGTCTTGTCATAATAACGGGTCTCATTATCTTGAGAAAACAAAAGGCAGATTTCGAGATAACAGGATCATTTGTCACAAGGAAATGACTTAATGAATAAGATTCACAAGAGTGGACTATGAAACACACACTGCTCTGTGGTTTGGACTCAGACATTTCAAAGCAAATGATTATTAAAATGAAATGATGAACTTTTTGATGTCAGAATCTTTTTCCTGGTGATTTGATTTGAGAGTGTTCATGTAATAGCTAATTATTGTAGGGATAGGCTAGAGCCATGCTTCTAATGGGTGCTAGTAACTCAGTGACTGTTGCGAACAAGTTTGCACATGTTCTGATGTCTGGTGGGGGCAAATGACCCTGTGTTGCTTATGCTTTTTCTTTTGAGTTGGGCAGACTAATAATTCACAGTTTTCTGAAAGATATGAGAATCCTTGTTAATTTGATTCATTCATGTTTATTAGTGGGTGTGCCACTACAGTCAGTGATGAAGAGAGCTCAACAAACAAAGTCTCATACCAGTCATGATTATAAGGTGACAATGTAATCTTATTGGCTTCCTCAAAAGAAAAAGAGGAAACACACACATGTGCTTTCACCGTTGAAGGAGAGGAGAGTGCTGGAAAATCTTACTGAGATGAAATAAGGATAGACAACATGGGTAGGGTTGTGTGTGTGTGTGTGTGTGTGTGCAAACGGGGCATACTCTCGCAGGAGTTGGTATTCCCTGAGAGCTACAATGTCACACTTCTGTGCTCTTTGAATCACTTAATGCCACATTGTAACAGATTGCTCTCATTGTAAATAGCCTTGAACAGTTAGAGTGTGTGTGTGTGTGTGTGAGACCATGTCTGATATGTAGCAGATGGTTTATTTGTATTTCACTGCTGTTTGTAGAACAGTCTGCTCCTTTATCATTGGAAAATTATAAAAATATGTCACTTAACTGGTTTCCCTACCACATGCTCATGATGTCAAGGTCTGCTCTGGGTACTCTGGCTTTTCCCCCTTGACCTTGAGTGTAAATTCTACATTAGCATGCTGATGTTTAGCAGGTATAATGTTTTCCATGTTCCCCATCTTAGATTGGCACATTAGCGTAATAACATTTGTTATAAGCACTAAAGAGAAAGTACAGCCGAGGCTGAGGGGCATGTTATTGAACAGGAATTTGGTCAGAAAAACTACGGAAACCAAGAACTCTTGTGCTTACAATCATTTTTCTTTAATGGCATTATTTTGAGTGAGTGAAATTAATTATTTTGTTATTTTGGGATAACAAAGCTCGTCTTCTCGTGATAACGGGTTAATTGATCTCATTATCTTGAGAAAACAAAAGGCAGATTTCGAGATAACAGGATCATTTATCACAAGGAAATGACTTCATGAATAAGATTCACAAGAGTGGACCATGAAACACACACTGCTCTGTGGTTTGGACTCAGATGTTTCAAATCAAATGATTAATAAAATGAAATGATGAACTTTTTGATGTCAGAATCTTTTTCCTGGTGATTTGATACGAGAGTGTTCATGTAATAGCTAATTATTGTAGGGATAGGCTACATACAGTGGTCAACTTCAAGCAGATGTGCTCCTGTTCAGGAAGTTACAACCAAAATAATTATTGTTGGCATCAGAAAAAGAAACTACCAACAATGGTGGGTAGTATAATCAAATATGTATGTAAATAAGTCAGATTTAAGTAGAGTCTGATGGTTTGATCAATACTGGGTTCACATTTTCAGCTTAAATCAGTTGCTACCGTTGTTAAGACACCATCTATGCATGCTTGATGTAACAGCTGGTGTCTGACAAAGTAATAGGAGGAAAAGACCTTTTGTTTCTCGTGATAATGATTATTACATAATCTCAAGATAATTAAATAATTAATTCTTGATCTCAAGATAACAGCAACCATGGCCATTCTCAGCTTCTGTAAAAACAAAGTATTAAAAACCAGACCTGATGATGACACTAGATTAAAACAACATTTTTAAGGGTTCATCCAGAGGGGATCTGTATTAAATGGCATGGCCATCTGAAGAGCCATGCTGCTAATGGGTGCTAGTAACTCAGTGACTGTTTCATACAAACAAGTTTGCACATGTTCTGATGTCTGGTGGGGGCAAATGACCCTGTATTGCTTGTGCTTTTTCTTTTGAGATGGGCAGACTAATAATTCACAGTTGTCTGAAAGATATGAGATTCCTTGTTAACAAACAAGGTGTCAAACCAGAACCAGTCATGACCATATAAGGTAACGATGAAATCTTAGTGGTTTCCTTGTTGAGCTGAAAGATGAAAAGAAAAGGAGGAAACACACATATGTGCTCTCACTGTCTACGGAGGGGAGAGTGCTGAGGTGAAGTTAGAATAAAAGGGGGGGGGGGGGGGGGGATGCAAACGGGGCAAAGTCTTGCAGGAGTTGGATGGTGGCAGATGGTTTATTTGTATTTCACTGCTGAAATTAAATTATAAAAATATGTCACTTAACTGGTTTCCCTACCACCTGCTCATGATTTCAAAAGTCTAGTTATGGTATGTTGGGGACAGAATGTGTGTGAGTGTGTTATACTTTGACCCTGATCCCTGATGACTCATCACCGGTAGCAACAACCGGTTCTATCGTGTTTCTGTCCAAAGACATGAGTTTAAGATGTGGCCCCTCTGTAAGACAGAGTGATTTAAACACACAGTCAAAGGTAGAATAACTAGAATAACAGACTTTGATCAAACAAACCATCTACTGCAGGCTTTCTATTGCTCTGCTACTGTACCACAGCAGATAGTTGAATATTGAATTAAATCTACAGTATGTCTCTTGCAGGCACTTGTGAGTGTTTGCTGGAAGAGTAGAGAGTGCTGTAGACTGACAGGCTGAGGGAATGATCTGCTAATTGCTCAACAGAATTCCTCCTGTTGAGCAGAGAGGGTGAAGGTGTCTGTATTAAGCGTTTCCTGGAAGTTTGGAGAATTGAGTAGTGGCAGACCGGCCCCATCCCCCCTTTGACTAATGCCCCGCCCACCAACACTCACACACAGACATACACACGGACACATACAGGCAGCAGCTCAGTCTTCCTTGCACTCTTCCTGAAGTGAGGAGGCATCCAGCCTCAGTGTCCTGCAGTGTTCACCATGAAATGCTTTATTCCAGTGTTCATATGTAAGTACTTTTACTGAACTTTTTCTTTTTTTTAGATTGAGTTGATTCTCTCATAGTTTGATCACAGAGTCTGACAGACTCACACAGCGGCTGGGAAGACTATTTTTTAAATCAGATTTGGCATCAAACTGATCCAGTACTGATGAGTTAGAAGTGTTTCATTTTTAATTGTGTGTTTGTGGTTAGGTGTATGAGGTAGTGCCTGTCCTCGGCACCATTACTGATACTGAGGAGAGCAGAGTTACAACTGTACTCATATCTCTGTTGTATCTCTGATCCTGTGTCATTACATTCACCAACTTTAAGATCCACTAAGCCTTATGCAAACTGTACTTTCTCACCATTTGTGTGTGTGTATGATTCTGTTATCTTACTTACTTCACAATGCCTCAAATTATTTACTTTTTCAAACCATACCATGCTCTTTAAATGAACTGAAGAGTATGATCTAGACCTGCTCAAAGTGGAAAGTGTCATGAGATGACATACCGGTATGTGTGTGAATTGGTGCTAAGCAAATGACAACTGATTGATTGATCGATGAGACTGATTCAAACCAATAAGGGAAATTTGCCCCATCAACTTTATGTTTTAACGATTACTCCATCACAGAGGTGTCCCAGTATTCAGTATTTGTTTTGTTAAAGATGGATAACATAATATTTATGTCATTTCTGTGTTGGTCTGAGAGGCTGGAAGATGAATAGGAGGAGGACAGGCTGCACGCTGGTGCAGTTGTTAGCTGCTGTGGCTGTATGTCTCTCCTCTGGTCTGACAGGGGTTTCTCTGGGTGCTCTGGCTTCCTTCTTTGCATTAATGCTAGCATGTTGATGATCAGCATGTATGATAAGGGATGGATGACCATACTTATCTTGTACAAGAAAATCACAGGAGCATGAAGAAACAAAAACACACGGGTGAAGTGCTGCTGGTTATCTTAAGTGAGGAAATAAGTGTTCAGTTTGTATAATCTGGTTGAATGTTAAAATATCAAAGTGATGAATTGATGAATCTACTTAGTTGTGTTGCATGTTTGAACAAAGGTTGCATCTTGTCATCATCAAAGCTGAACAGCTCTGTATGTCCAGCTTGTTACATGATGTGACCTGTAACATGTTTCTTTAACACGTTCAGTATCATCCTGTCAGTCACTCTGTGTGAGGGCCGAGGGGCTGAACTTCACCAACCTACACACTCAACACAAGAAACTAAGAGTCACAGCACAGGAACAGAAGCAGCAGCTGTGTTTAGACCTGAGTCAACACATTATTAACATGTATTCATTTAAAACGTGACATGTCCTCTGATCACAGAGTCAGTCAGGAGTTTCTGCTCTGACATTTTCAGAGGTAAAAATATTCACTGTGTGAAAAACATGATGACAAAAGTTAGAGTGAACAGCAGCAGCTGTGAATAAAGTCTCAGCCTACCTGCTGCAGTCAGGCTGTCTGTTGTCAGCCACTCCTGCAGTGTCTGTGCCAGGCTTTACACCAGGTTCACAGTGATACATATGGAAGCCTGTTAGCGCCCATTAAAGAAAAGGATCAGGTGAAAACTAAGCTTGATGAATAAATAATCCCACGGTTAGTCATCTGTGTGTACGCATGCATGAGTGCGTCTTAGGTGCGCTTCAGTACTGAAACATATACTGTAGCTCCTCACCCCTGATTAAAACTGACTGTAGTAAATATTTCCCCCTGCTGTTAATGGTACACAACCTACATAATGCACATTGTTTATTAGCAGTATGTTAGTTTCACTGAAAAGAAATGCTGCCTCGTATCATGTTAAATGTTAGCACACCGTAGCCTCACAGAGAGCTGGTGGTAATGTAGCGTTAGCAACATTTATTTAGGTTTATTTCTTGTCTGTCACAGTGAGACAACACATGGAGCGATAACTAAGATATTTAGGGCTGGGAGTGAGCCAAAGGCAGACAAAGTAATGAGTCCATCTTTAGAAAATGAGTTTCTTGTCTGTGAGGGCCACCGTAGCTTCTGGAGCTTCTCCAACATCTTCAGAAAGTAAGGGTGAGTGAGGCAGTGTTGCAATCTAGAACCTCACTGCTAGATGCCACCAAATACTCCATATATTACACACTGTACCTTTAAGTTCTGACAGCTACAAAATGAAGCAAGTGGAAGGGCAGAAAGCGACAGAAGGGGATGAACGCTGTGAGATCAACAGACTTTGGAGTAGTTAAAAAAAAGTTGTCTGATTTCAAGCGAGCTGCCAAGAAGCGCCTCTCTGCTCACAGTGACATGTGAGCTGTTGGAGGGGGAGAGCGGATCCCTGTGCTCTCTCCTCTTGATGAGTGGTCGTCATCACGGGCCAGAACAAAAGTACGGTTCCTGAAAACTCACTCAACAGGTCACAGCTTAATGTATTCTTTCTCCCCAATAATACAGGAAAATAATCTTTATTTATATAAAGATCATTATAATTATCATAATGCATACTGACAAACAGAAGACAGTAAAAACAAGGGTAACAACTCACGCTTCACTGTGTAATCATAGTGAAGGTTTTTTAATCTATAGATATAATCTGAACATAATTTAATGAAAAAAGCAGCTCTAAATAAAATGTCATCCTAATTCACACTTTTCTTCTCCTTGTATGCCAGCAACACTAATCAAACTGAACAAACTGTGCATGGTACGCATGGTGATAAAGATGTGCACCAGTACAGACATTCTCACCGTCTGTGGATTCTATACAATCAGAAATCTGCATAGAAATTGGTGTAAATATATTTTTCTTGTGTACTCATGGTTTATACATTTGGCCACAGGTGTGTTAAGATTGAGGGAAGAGCAGTAGATATGAAATCTTCTGTGGATTTGTTGGTTCTGAAAGCATACTGGTCCTCACCAGTATGCTGGACCCTCGTCCAGGCTGGCAGGGATGTTGTCTTTGATGTGCTGGAGAACCAGTTTCTCGAAACACTCCATCAGGATGTGGTGACAGCCACAGGACAGTTGTCTTTAAGACTAGACACAGCAGACATTTTAGGTACATGATGATCCTGTGTCTCACATCTCCTGTGATAGTGAGATGTTCAAAATGTCAGTAATAACATCAGCTAGATGTGATAAAATAAGGAATCCTGCAGCCAGGACAGCACTGACTGGTAATGTTTTCAGTCTGTGTGTATTGTCATGGTTAAATGTGTTCCTGGAGACACCTTTTGTTGCAAAAACTTCCACAAAGGCAGTTTTGAGTATTTCTCCAGGTGTTATTATGTCAGTCTGTCTGTCTGTGGACAGATATTTGTCACCGCGAATGCGTCACAACTCTGCAAGATACAGTCCCAAAACTTCACAGCTGTGTAGTTGGGCTCATAATGAAGGCTGAAGTAGAAGATTAGTGTGGTCTGAGCATGGGGGATGGAATTAGGTGATGCCCCCCTCACACTTGACGCCCTTGACCCACATTTGTTTTGGTTCAGTCATGACAGGTGTGTAGTTGAAATCAAAATGAAGGCTGTGTGCGAAGATGGGTGTAGTCCAACTGAGTTGTCATGTTATAATGTAGTAATACTGCTAAGTAGTCATGGGTAGTAACGTAAACAAGCTGATGGTTGTTGCAGCTGGTGTGATCCAATCGCAAGTCCGCTAATTGTGTTCTGGTTCCAGTTGCTGCTTGGTAAGAGGTTTAGGGAACAAAAATAACTTGGTTGGTATTGTAGTCTTTGCTTGTCTTTGTTGTAAACTTTTGTAATATATAGAATAATTTGTATCTGAATAACTGATGTTTAAAAACTCACCCTCTCTCTCTCTCTGTCTCTCTCTCTCTCTCTCTCTCAGTGGGACTTGCTTTAGGAGGTGTACTGAGGGAAGCCAAAACAGTGACAGGCACAGCTGGTCAGAGCATCACTCTGCACACTGAAGTTACTGGACTACATGGTGACTATCAGATCCTCTGGTCTTATGGTCCCAGCCAATATGTCCTAGTCAACTACGATAATGGAACACTGGAGCAGATTGAATCAGAAAGATTCCAGCTGGACAGAGAGACCGGACGCCTCACCATTCTCTCTCTAAGCCCAGAAGACGCTGGTTCCTATACGGGACAGATTATCAATGGGAATGGATATACGTCTACGCAATCCTTTAACCTGACTGTTGAGAGTGAGTAATTGGAAATGTGTGTGTGTGTGTGTGTGTTTGTGTGTGTGTGTGTGTGTGTGTGTGTGTGTGTGTGTGTGTGTGTGTGTGTGTGTGTGTGTGTGTGTGTGCGCGCATGGAGGTGCAGGCAGAAAAAAAAGCAGCAGGAGCAGTAACAGTCTAAAAGAGCTTTGTTTCAGCAATGTTTTCAGATTCCTACCATTATTTTTATTTTAAAAATAATTATTATTTATTTTTAAAAAACAGGAAAAACCTTTTTCAGCATGGGAAGCTAGGTTAAGATAGATATGGAATAGTGAAAATATTACACACTATTATTATTTATTTCTTTTGTTTGTGCTGCACAGATAATCAGATACTGTTTTTGGCATGTTGTGAACAATACACACACTTTGTGTCCAAACTGATTTCTGCTCAAAATCAGCCTCTGTGTGTCTGCTTGTGTTTGAATTCTCTCACCTCCTGTGATGAAGACAACCAGAATATTTCATTCCTTAACACTAAATCTGGCATCCTGTTGGTTGGGGAATTTTGACAAGGTTATTACACAAAAAATCTGACACGATATTTCAGAAATGCCTTGAGGGAGGCAGACATATAGTACATATTTGGCCATTACTCAACAATTCATATGATAATTAAGAAAACGTTTCACTCAAATGTCTTATAGGATAAAGTGATGAAGTAATGGTGTTTTTCATCCAAAAGGTCAAAGGTCAACTTCACTGTGACATCATAATATTCAGCTCAGGACAAGCAACTTGCCTGGTGTGCATACAACAGCGAGGTGTTAATACTAGTCTTATTTCTATAGTGAACCTGAAACTGCTGGAGTGTATTTCATTACTGTCAGCTGTATGGAGCTCATATGACACATCTCCACATAGTCCAGTCCAGGGTTCTTCTGTTCATCTTAGTTCCACAGCTGCTAAAGAAGTGTGTTGTCTCCTGTTGTTTCACAGAGCCTGCTGAACCGTCCACTGACACTGAAGGATCTTCCCCTGACAGTGCTGCTGACCAGAAGACTCACGTGGTGGCTGTCCTGGTTGTTGCTGTAGGCGTTGTGCTGTTTGCCTGAGCAGAAAAACTTGAGGTCAGTTCTGGGCCAGTATGAATAAAGGCCTATATCTTATAGAAGCTTAATTCACAAGTGTAAAACATTTTTTAAAGAAAGCTTTATAATGTACATATTTATAACAGTAAAAATCTCTCTGAACTACTGTATGGCCTCTGTTTGATCATTATCAGGAAACTGGGCCTGAACTTTATATCCAGCTATTGAAAGACCCTCACCACAGTCTATCTGTGTTTGTTTTCCACATAATGCTTTCAACATGTGGTCCATAATGTGATCAGCAGTGAGAGTGTATGTTTTCTCTCTTCACAGGAAGTTGGTGCTTGTCTGCCTGCTTCGCAATCCTTTGACATGGAAGATCATCTTCTCACCCCACCTCACCCAAGTGCTTCTGAGAACAGACGGACATATTTGAAAGAGTCCCCCCGTGTCTTATTGAAATATGATATTTGATGACAGGGTTTCCTCCAGGATTTTTTTAAACTGTGGGGGAGGTCTGCCCAGGTGGAAGACGGGGGGTGACGACGACAACAACAACATGAATTTTGAAATGTGAAATTATGACTATTTCAAACTGAATGTTTTTCTAAATACATTATTTACTACAGGGTTTCCGGTACATGAATTGAAAATAATAATTGAAAATAAGATCTTGCAGTATCACTAGGCCAAAACAACAAACACAACAACAACAAATTAAAGATATATTTCAAAGTTAAATAACTAAACTAGTCTATACTGAAATGTTAGGAATATTTAAATATTACACTTATCACGGTACACATCATTATCATTTCTATTGACTTGAGGGAATAACATCAGGATAATAAATCAAGAACATTGAGCCTCTCCTTTATGTAACGTTACCTGACTCTCTTCCTCTGGAACCTTTCTCTTCTTTTGAAAATAGTTTAATATACTCATCTGAAAATTTAACCAGAAAAGAGTCATGGCAGAAAATTACCTGGGCATTACCTAAGCTAACGTTATGTCGTGCTGTTCAAAACGTGTATCTGAAACGTAACGGGTTTCCTCTATCAATAGAAAATTAAGTTTTACAGTTAAAAATTAATCTACAACAAAATAATATCTCTCTCTACTGTATAACCAAAGACTCGACATGCTTTATTAGGCCTAAAGTAATCTCTCTTTAACAAGTGTCAATGGTACAAAAATAAAATAAAAATAAGAATCTCTCTGAAATAATGATAGAAATAATGCGTATCCTGTATTAACCAATCAATAACACAGATTCCCGACTCAGGATTTTTTGTAGCCTAATCCATCTGTATCATTAGGGTCGTTTTCACGGGTTTGAACAAAACTGTATCAAATATAACGTAGCTTAGGTACCTTTCTTTCACCCTTTTCTCTCCCTCCACGTCGGACTGTCGTCTCTACTCTCTTCGTCTTTCGCGCGCCGCAGCCAGACAGGCAGGTGGTGACTCCGGTGTTGGTTTTTCAAAATAAGGGTATTTGCAGCGTAGCGTCACATTTCATGAAAAACACCATGTCTTGTGCCAAATTCACATTTCATACAATAATTTACATTAACATAAACATAAAACAACATAAAAACAAGGTAAACAAACAAACAAACAAACAAACAAAAAAACATTATTCTGAAGGTGTGGCGGCTTTTATTTTGCCGTGGCGGTGCGCCACAATCAATTACATGTAGAGGAAACCCTGGATGAGTTCACACGTTTGCACTACTTGAAGAGATTTGCCACTCTGGTAAACTCCCTGTTTTACACTGTTCCTATGGTGCCTTCAGAGTCATTCCACTGTATTAATACTGGAATTAGTTAAAGCTGCTGTAAGTGTTATCTTTTTATTAAAATAAGTGTTAACAGCTCTACATTCCAACAGTAATCACTGTTACAGAGTGTTTGGTCAGTAACCCATGTATCTCCTCCTGCTAATGCAGTAAATGAGAGAAGAGATTTTCTGGTATCCCTGGCCACTTTATCCAATCAGAACAGAGAACTCCATAGAGAGGCAGTCCTGTCTGCTTGTGAACACACAGAGAGCAGGATCCTCCTGTCTGCTACCATGTCTTGTGATTACCGCTCCGTGTTCATATGGTGACGTAGAGAGGAGGGAGGGAGTTGCAAAATGGACAGGAAGGTAGCTAAAACAACAACAATGCTTATAGCAGCTTCAACATGTTGGGTTCATGTTTATACTGATACTATTGCTGATCAACATGCACTCCACCAGACCTTATAATGCAAATTATCAGAATGTTTCCAATTATTTCTTTATGTTACATTCATGTGGATATTATTTCAAAGGACCTATGGGCTGAAATTTTTACTAATGCACGATACTGAGTAACTGTTGGTCCAGAGGACTACAGCCTCTTTCTCTTAGAACTGAGCTCCTCAGAAATAAATCCGCTCTGGGACACACTGAAATAAATCCTGAGAATATTCTGGGTTTTTCTCACTAATTCAGTCGTTTAGAGTTTAGGTTTGCACACCTGTGCTGGTGAAAACGTGCAGTGTGGGACTTTTACATATAAATAAACGTCATTATTCAAGTTACATTCAAGCCCTTGCCAAATTAATCTACACAATGCTAATAAAACCTAATACAGCCAGAAATCTGGAGTCACATGTAGTAATGTGTTTTATGAAAAGCTGAAACAGGTGTAGTGTTAGAGTACGCTGCAGCAAATAAGAGTATGGTGTAATCTAGACTGTTAACGGCCCCTCCATAGTGTTTGTTTACTTACTCTCACTGCTGGGGAAGGATGGACTGAATCGTAAGTGAATGTGTTTTTATGAAATTTTACAAATAGTTTTTTCCCCGATATTTGTCTCATCTTCATTAAATTTTTAGATTGAAAATAAATTGCTGCCTTCTTTACAACCCTTGAAGCCATGAAATGCTTTGTCCTCTTCCCTTTCTCTGATACCTTTCATTGTAACTTAAAACAATGACATTTTGAAATTTAAACTTTGACTGATAAAAAGTTATCATATGAAGTCAGAAATGAATAATAATAATAATAATAATAATATTAATAATAATAATAATAATTGTTATTATTATTATTATTATTATTATTATTATTATTATTTATAGAAAGACTAAGAATAAGGATCTCGAACAAATTACAATTGAGTTAAGGTTTAGCGTTTAGATGACCAAACATGAACCATGGCCCTGTTCATCATCTATTTCTCTCCTATAATGTTTTCAGAAACATAGCATAGTGGCCCGTTTAGCTGTAATACCATGTTGTTTGTCACCAGATGGGGAAAAACACAGCCCCCTTTCTCTGTTTTCTCTGGTTATGTAGCAACAATTCAAAGATATTTGTGCCTTTTTACTGAATACAGGGTTAGAGTTATGTGGGAGCCAATGGGGGCTGAGATCCCATGATGTAGGATCTGAGCTTCCAAGAAAGCAGTAAAATCACAAAGCTGTGGGGGTATTTTTACATTAATGATATAAATATGTTAAAAGAAACAGAGTAACTACGCAACATATTCTCTTGTGAATCACAGTGACAATGACCATGTCACTGTGATTCACTCTCTGTCTGGGGTGTGTGCTGTCATACCTTTTTTGCTGTGTGTGTGTGTGTGTGTGTGTGTGTTTGTGTGTTTGTGTTACATGCTCCCCCTCTGCTGGCAGGATATGCAACTGTGGCTGACGCTCGGCCTCCTGCCATTCCAGGTGAAAGCGGTCTGGCTGATAATGAACCAATAAGAGAGGGTGGGGCACCAGGCTCTGGCTCCCTCTCCATTCATCAGCCTGGAGGCTGTTGCAAAAAAGCCTTCATACTCAACACCAAGCCTTGTGTCTCTGCTTCTGGGTGTGCCCGCAACAAAAACTCCCTCACAAATTGCGTGATTTAAGACTTACAAGTTGCATTAGGGAAAATGTAACTTTTTTGAAACTGTTGCAGTAAATTCTAAGTCATTGGTGCCTTTTTGTGAATTTGGCATTAAATACAACACATTAAGATGTTTCTTTCCTTGTAAAACCTGTCTGTTTTTCATGTTTAAAATGCATCCTGTCTGTTTTTCATGTTTAAAGTGCATCCTGTCTGCTTCCATATCTAAAGTATGTCCTACCTACCAGCAGCTGTTTGAACCCACTGTTACAACTGATTTAGCTATTTACACCAAATTTATGAAAAAATAGCATATTGACAATAAACAATGTCCAATTTTACAAATCCAGTAAACGGTAACTAATATAGGCTACTTACCTGGTCAAAGATGACTGTGGTGAGCATCAGCAGAAACCCTTACGAAAACGCTCAATTTTAAGACTTGTGTTAAGAGAAAATGTGTAAACTTTGTGAAACGTTGTACACAACACATTCTTAACTATTTGGGCCCACTTGTTAATTCTGCCAACGTTATACATGAATATATTTCTCTCTTTGAGTAATAAACGTATCCGTTTCTTCCAGTGATGTAGGTGTGTATTTGCATGTAGAGTGGGGAAGTCAGATCAGATCTCAAGTGGTCACGAGACGCATGTTGAGACGCGTTCAAGGTCAGGTGTGAATTTACCGGCATGAAGAAGTCCACATATGATCCGATCACTCAGGATGGATGGTAAAACCAAATGTGGCCAGTTTCCCTCTTTCAGGACGCACCTGTTCGGCTATCAACCTATTCTTAAGTCTCCGCCCTAAACATTAGTCAAGGTTAGGGGGTTAGTTAATTTAGAGACCCCCACAAAACTCAGAAGAGAACTCGAACTCTGACTGAATAGACAGCCCACTTATATGCAAGGGCCATCTTTGTGGCGGTTAAGTACTTCTTTAAGTAGAAGTACCACAAAAGTAAAAGTGGGCCTACTCATTAAAAGAGCACTCTGTAGTTCTGAGGAAGACATTTTAATCAGAAGAGAAAGATCTTCATTGACTGATTTTCTATGCCTAAACAAATTATATAACCACACAGTCACTTTGTCTTCATGACTGAATAAACTGAATAAACAAATGGTCCATTTCAGAATAATAAATGTATAGTATATTCTCAAGTTCTAACTATTGATGCATTAACGTGTTCATAACTTTAGGGCTGCAGCAGGTAAAGGATGAACTCATTTTCATAACTATATACTGCTGACAGCTCGACCTATAATAATATAACCTAGTTACAATTTAAGATTATTGATATAAATATAAATTAAGTAAGTAAAGTAATGAAACCAGTAGGTCTAATGCTAACTCACCTAACTAAAGCTTTAAAATAAATGAAGTGGAATAAAAGTGTAATATTTGCCTCTGAGATGTAATGGAGGAGAAGAAAAAGGTTTAGGTTTCATGGGTATTTATCCTGTATATGTTTTTTGTGAGGGGGGCACCATCTCATGGTGACATCCCGCAATTGAATGAATGGTGTCTTCACAGTGGAATCTAGGCAAACCCCCAGGAGGTGGGGGAGGGGGTGTGGGGGGACTCCCGGTGGCTGGTAATTGAATGGGACCCTAAAGGTCTTTTGGTTGGGAGGTGAACATTGAGATGGCTGTAACTGTATGTGTACTCTTAACCTCACCAATCACTTTTTTTCACTGGATTGGGTTGACATTTGTCCTGAACATCCAGGGACCCTTGGTTATTGCTGAATGGTTACAGGATTTTTTTTTTCTATTTATTTTCTATTTAACTTTATGCATATTTGTCTGATTCTCCTGTACTTGTTGCATCTTGAGCTGTTGTAACAAGTGAATTTCCCCGTTGTGGGATAAATAAAGCCAATCTAATCTAATCTAATCTAATCTAATCTAATTAATAATCATAATCATACCTCCATTAGCTTTTACTTTCTTGCAACCACGTATTGTTTCTGTGTAGTTTTAATGTAGCTCTATCACATTTAGAAGTTATTTGCTCCTGCATAAAAAAGATAGAGTGACCCAGAGCTTGTTAAATATAGCTTCAGAGCTGAGGTTATTTTGACTGTTGATTTTCCTAAGAAGGATTATTTTGAATTTACTTGAAACTTTAGTGTGTGAAAGTGTGATATTCATTGCATATATGTAAAAACTTCAAAGATGTTATATCACTCGTTCATTGTTTATAACATTTTTTAAATGAGCTAATTTTTAGTGCTTTTCACTGGCTGTAATATCACCTTCAGTGTATTCATTTCATCAGTAGATATTTGTACTGTGTTCATGTCAAGGTTTCTATCTGTCTGATATCTACTGAGCCTGTTTTTCATTGGGTTCTGGAAATTTGCAAGTTACAGTTTGTAATGGCTTGATTTGTTGAATAAAGGTGATGTGCTGTGTGTCAGGACAAAATAATAAAATTAGTTCCTTAGCTCAATACACATATATTATTTCACAATTTCAAACTCTGTGAGCTAAGAGTTAGGGTTAGGTTGAGGAAGTGGTTCTTAAATTGCCACATTTGTGGATCCAGTGCACTGGCAACAGAGGTCTGAATAAAGTCGCCATTACTCAAATGCCCCACCTGGGTATAGAGATCCTGCAAAGTATGTATGAGTGTAGCTGTGTAGTCAGATCCTGCAAGGCAGTTATCATAGTGACTGGCCAACAGTGACCCTTAAAGTCTGGAGTAAACAGCTGGGGTAAACTATGACCCCTACAGGTCAGTGCTCCAGATGAGCGCTATTACATGCAAAATACAATAGTCATATAATTCACACACAATTTCCTCCTTTCACATACTGGAGAACGCACATATCTCCATATTTCATGCATATTATATATAATATGCCACAGACTGTTTGTACCGCTTCCATCGGGAAAGCGGTACAGGAACATCCGCACCACCACCAATAGACTGAGGGACAGCTTCTTCCCCAGAGCTGTCAAAGCTATCACCCCCTGCACTGCAGGAAAATAGACTATAAGCTGCTGCACACTGCACTTTGTCCAACAGACTATTTAACTGCACCTTAGTGTATATATTACCACCCAACCGCACCAAATGTATATATATATATACAAACATACGTATATACACATACAGTTCCTATGTACATACTCTTTATTATATTTATACATATTCTATTTTTTTTGTTGCATGCTCTTTCTTATTTTACTATTTTATTATCTTATTACACGGGGGTTGCAATGAAAATTTCATTGACATGTTAATGTCCAATGACAATAAAGGCAATCTTGAATCTTGAATCTTGAATCTTGATAATAGCACTCAAATGTAATACATAAAAATATCTGTAAATAATAGAATTAAATATTTGGATAAATGAATAAATAATAAATAATTGAATAAACAAACAAAGATAATTTGTAGTTTTAACCCCATGTATATTACATGCAGACAATAAGGGGGTTGTATAAGTTAGAAGTGCTAAGGTTAAAACCACAAGGGGGCACTGTTGAGTCAAAGTAATAAGTTTTAGTGTGTATAGTTCATCAGACTCAATAAATGACTTTGTAATGTTATTATAAACAATCATAAGAAACATTAACATTCTCAGCTGTCTGTCAGTTAATTTCATATAACTGCTTATAAATGTCAACAAACATGTTCAAACTGCTTTTATTAATACTTAAATAGTCTTATTAACGCATGGTAATGTTAATAGGCAACAAAGGACTTTAAGGGCCTAAATAAGACAGTATCTGTCATATTCTGACTGGTTTCTCATTGTGTTTTCAATAAATACCCTTCTAAATCACTCCCTGATCCGCTTCTGGGTCCTATAACAACCAACTACAAATCATCACAGTAAAATCAGAATTGTAGTGTGGAGGGGAGTGCATATTGACATGTGACATGCTTACTATGGACTCTGTATGGATTCATTGATTTACATTTGTAGAAATAGAAGGACGTGCTTTGTGAGGTTGGTAATTTTGACATAAAACAAAACAAACAAAAAACCCACTAATAAATGCTGGTAATGTGGTTTGACCTTCACTGTTAACATGGTCATCATACTGTATGATAAATGACTGTAATCTGTGTATTTCCTACCACTTGATATTGTGGATATTATTGATTTGTCAGAAGGTTTTAGGAGTACATCAGGTACTATTAGTTTGCTCATTAGTAGATTTTGGAGAGATGAAATGAAGAGTGGTAAAACCTTATGACCGTATTAAATAAAATGACTCAATACAATTATTAATATTGCACATGTTCTCACAGCAAAGCCCCTATGTGTACAAAAGAATTACTCTGGTGAGTCCAAAAACTGGACAGCTGGGAAAGAGCAGTCGATGCGGCTTTTTTCTTTTAAACAAAATAATTGTTAATTGCAGTAATCACATGGTATTTCTACACACATGGGTACAAATAACACAGTAGTAAAAAGCACTAATCAATGTCACACTTTGACACTTCAAATTTTCCATTCTGAAATGTACTTATGCTTCTCAAGTGTAATATTAAATACTATTTAAAGATGAAATAAAAACACCTCAGCATAGTTTCTTTGCCCATGTCCTCTAAAATTCCCTCTGTGGAGTCAGCCTTGCATTGTGCTCCATCTGACTGACATGTAAAGGCAAAAAAAAGGAATATGTATGTAGTAACAAATCACTGGTCTTCATTGCTTCAACGCTCTCTTTTTTAGGGACGCCCTGATCATATTCACAGTTACACATTCACACCTGGAAGCCACTGGGCAGCTCCACTGGAGCAGTTGGGCTTATGGGCCTTGCTCAAGGGCACCTCAGTGGTGGCAGTGAGGGTGGAGCAAGCACTGGCTTTCTCTTTCCCCACCCAGAAAGATCCTGTTGGCCCGGGGGCTTGAGCCAGCAACTCTCTGGTCACAGCTCAGTTCTCTAACCTTTAGGCCACCACTGCCCTTCAACCTCCACCTGTCTTTGCACTGTTATGAGCCTGGCTCCATTTGTGTGGGTTTTCATATAACCCATATCTTGATTTTCTTTGAAATGTAGGGCAAAATGGGACAAAGTGAAGTGTTTGCAGACAGAGAGCCTAGTAGTAATGCATTTGATTGATTGTACAATTAAAATCGACATTAATAAACTAGTTCACAAATTAATGTATTAATCTATTAATGAATAGACTAAATTACAAAGTAATTAATTATTTGATATTTTAATGGCCAATAGAGAGAAGAATTATAAATAGAATTTATAACTGAAATATGAATCATCATAAATACTTATGGGATTTACAAAAACAACAACAGTCAATAAGTACATCATTTAAAAATACATAAATTCATTGATAAATAAATAATCAAATTTAAAAATCTATTTGAAAATGCAGTTTAAAAAGACCAATAAATAGCTGGATTCACAAATTGAATCAAGAATACAGATTTAATCAGGAGTTTAAAAGAGCAGTTTCCTTTCCTATCTGCATTTCCATTTAAACGCTGCTAGCCATTCAATATGCTGAGTCATTAAGCTTCTCCATTTAGCCTTTCCGTGACACTTTGGTCCTTGAGCTGGTAAAACGAGGTAAAACAATGCAAATTAGACATGGGATGTAACAAGCTCTCTGATTGGTTGTTGCCATCTGCATGTCTGAAGCGAGTGCACTAGAGACTTCCATCGACTGAGCCGGCTAACTTCTGGTTTAGCTTAGGCTAAAATAATTTAATCGTGCGACTCTTCTGGACTTTCCAAATGTTACTGGACCGATGGCTCCAGTCATTTATTGGGGGTTGTGACGCTCAAAAAAATGTATCGAACCATTAGTCCAACACACTGGTTCACACTCTGGTTGTGAACAATATGCTGAGTACATTACCTGCTTTCTTTTCAGCAGACACAGCAGTTTTACATTGACAAATACATCCTACAAAAAAGACTATATGGTGACAGCTCCTGTGTGTGAAGCTTCCATTTTGGGGGCGAGGGCTCACATGAAGTTTTAAAAGACATTCAGCAGTTTCCAATCCACTTCTGAGAGAAATAAAATAATGAAATTGTATTCTACAAGTTACACTGGAGTTTAACATTGTAATTTGTTCCAGCAGAATGATCTATATTTATCCATCCATTATTTATAACTGCGCATCCTCGCCAGTTCATCACAGGGCTGACACAGAGACAAACAACCATTCACACACACTTTATGGGCAGTACATCACCAATTAACCTGCATGTCTTTGGACTACAGGAGGAGGCTGAAGCTTGCAGAGGAAATCCACGCAGACACAGGGAGAACATGCAAACTCCACATAGACACCAGGCCCTGGTCATTTTTCGTTTTCATACAATCGGGAGTCTGCACAGGGTGTTTTATTTTGAAAATTTACTGGATGCTCTATGCTGTTCCTGTGTCTCTGACTTCCTGCCGGCGCGATCTGCTCTGTGTAGCTTGTTGCGGCTTGTTTCCCAAAGCAGCTGTGCACGGCTTGACTCCACTGTGTGCCGGAGCTGATCGCGGCCGCTTGTGATTAGTAACACACTATCTGCTACTAGGGGATGGAGAGTGATGGCAGGTTAACAAGGGGGATGCTTTTTGGTAATTTTGCTAACAAGGGGGATGGCATCCCCCCTCATCCCCCCTCAAATCGCCTACTGGTTACAGCTATGTAATAAGTTACTATTTATCAACAGCTAAGTTAGCCACTTCTAAAAGTTATTGAGGGCCAAGAGACTAAAAGATGCTGCCGTCAGCTTTAATCACAACAATTGCTTACACATTGTGGCTGAAAACTAAACCTACATGAGCCTCAGGCCCAGCTGTGTCCCAGCTGTTGTCTGAGTAGCACCAGACCGTGACACAAACGTGCCCCGTAAACCGTAATCTCTTGCATCTGCATCTCCCGTAAACCGTAATCTCTTGCATCTGCATAAAAACTTACATCTCTGGTATGCCTCGGAGTCTAACTGCCCTCTCTGTGACGCTGAGAACCCCAACTTGCAGCACATACTATCTGCATGCAAATCAGCTCTGACCCGGTACAGGTGGCGTCATGATCGGGTACTCCGAAAACTGGCAGAAGTTTTGGAGGCACGAAGACTCGAGGCAAATACGACCAACCCGTCAACATCCCCCCAGAGCATTCACTTCGTCAGGCAAGGAGCTGAGGCTCAGAAGAGCATCACCAGGAAAAAGTGGTCAGTCCTGACACCAGGCTGTGAGTGGAACATGAGAGTCAACTTGGACCGACAACTCCAGTTCCCACATGAGATTGCTACAACTTCTCTATGGCCTGACATTGTTTTTGTGGTCCACCTCTGCAAGGTCTGTGATCATGGTTGAGCTCACTATTCCATGGGAGGAGGGCATGGAGGCAGCCTTTGAAAGAAAGAAGGAGAAGTACAGCGAGCTGGCTGCGACATGCATGGAGGCTGGGTGGAAGGCGGCCACCTACCCAGTGGAAGTCGGCTGTCGAGGTTTCGTTGGAAAATCCACACAACGATTCCTGAAGGCTCTCGGAATCACAGGATCCAGGCAGAAGGCGGCGCTCAGGCAGTTGGCCGAGGAGGCAGAGCAAGGAAGCTTCTGGCTTTGGCTTCGAAGAAAAGATGTGGCGTGGGGAAAGCAAGGATCTTAGGGTCAGCCGCAGGGAGCGGTAGGGAGACGTCCCTGTTACCGCTGCCCCACCACCCAGAGATGTTCTAGGATCAATGGGGCGAAACATCAGTGACGGGTGGCTCCCAGCTGACGACCCTGCAGCTGGCCCGATGGCACTGGCAGAAGTGCGACAAGCAGCAATGCTTTGCAGGTAGGATATACCTGTGCTTCCATTTTATGACAGATAAGACACACAAATACACACAACGTAACGCCTATACGATAATCCATCATATTGATTTAGCAAAGGCTTCGTTGAAAACAAACGGACAAGACCGGGAGGAGGTTTAGCAAAACAGTTGAGTAGTGACCGACGAGAGGTTTTTATGGAGAAATAAATCCGGACAGGATGAATGAAACCCCAACGTGAAGCGGAGGGTCCCCCCCTCTTCCTCAACCTCTGTATGTGAGACTTTCTCAGCAGCAGCAGACACACCTTTACAAAACAGAGGGTGCCCAGCTGCCCACATGGCAACATGACGTGTAAATGAGCAATACAATAACCAGATGAAATGAATGCAAACAACTGTAAGGCAGCCGGTACGGGTCGGCGCCGTTGGCGATCCGCCGACATGAGATAAGCCCAGGGGCGGCTGCTACATAGCCGGTTGTGGGCGACCGTCCGCTCTCCCTTTGTTTTGCGGGCGCTCATGCTGCCCCTCCACAATGCCGCCCTGGGTGGTTGCCCATACGAGGAACCGCCCCTCAGTAGTAGGCTACTCCTCCTGCTTGGAACAACATGGCATTTGATGCAGAATGCACGTGACGCACAAGAAATTCAGGTAGCACTAGTTTTGGGCAGTGATGCAAACTGTAGTTTAACAAGTTAAATATTAAAAACTGCCAGACTCATTGTTTCTAACAGATGTTGTGTTTTTTTTATAATGATGATGGAAATAGTCCCACAGACTGATTTGTTGTCTTTCACACGACTAAAACTAACCTTTTATCAAAGACCAATGACGCATGAAAGTGAAAGTAAGTAGCTAGTTCTGTTAAACTTTGTTATTTTTTCTTTCGACACAGTGAAGGCACGTCAACAATCAGCCAGTGATCAGTGTCAAATTATTATCTTTTCCTGTCTTATCTCTTCATTTCAACTTGTGTCAGACTACTTTTAAATGCGTGTTTCGTTCAACAGAGAAAGTGACACAATTCAAATAACATAATAACAAATAACTGGTAATAAAATACGATGTTGATTAACTCCACAATATGTAGTAAATACACATTTACCTGTGACTGATAAGATAAAAACTGGTAATATCATTGCTCCAGCTCGGTGGGGACGCGCCGCGCTCTGGATAAAGCAGTCAAATTACAGTGTGATGTCTGGTAATCTGTGGTACAGGCAGCACAATTAAGGACCGCCTTATAGTTTACCAGCATGTAGTGTGTGAGTTTGAAATGGGACGAAGTAGGAAGTTGCACACTGCAGTCGCTCCCTCTCAGCCCTGTCGATTCAAACACTATAGGCACTTAAAGCAACATGATTTTACATGTAGTCCCCATCCTTTCAAACTCTTTCATTTTTTAGAAACAAATATAAGAAAAATAGCATGAAAATTTGATCTGAGTCAGTTTGTTAGTTTTAAAGCAACATTATGGTGAATGGTGTGTCTGTCCCTTGTTCCTGCAGGATCACAGTGTGTAGCACTCTACAGCAGTAAATAATAATAATAATACATTTTATTTGGAAGGCGCCTTTCTAGACACTCAAGGACACCGTACACAAATGAGATAAAAGAATACATCAAGAATAAACATCAATATCAATAAATGAAAAAAATAAAAATAAATAAAAAACACAAAATAAGAACAATTATAATAGATTAAGGGATGGGACAGGGCAAGTGGCATCAGAGGGAATAGGCAGTTTTAAACAGGTGTGTTTTGAGTTGTAATTTGAAGTGGGGGAGTGATTCAATGTTTCTGAGTTGGGGTGGAAGTGAGTTCCAGAGGCGGGGGGCAGAGCGGCTGAATGCTCTGCTCCCCATGGTGGTGAGACGGGCGGAGGGGACAGACAGGTGTATGGAGGAGGAGGATCTGAGGGAGTGGGAGGGAGTGGGGACATGGAGGAGGTCTGACAGATATGGGGGGGCGAGGTTGTGAATGGCCTTGAATGTTACGAGGAGGACTTTGTATTGGATACGGAAATGAACCGGGAGCCAGTGGAGCCGCTGAAGGACAGGGGTGATGTGGTGGATAGAGGGGGTTCTTGTTATGATGCGGGCAGCTGAATTCTGGACCAGTTGAAGTTTATGGAGTGATTTGTGAGGGAGGCCAAAGAGTAGAGAGTTGCAGTAGTCCAGGCGGGAGGTGACAAGGATGGCGGCAGTGTGGGGGGTGAGGGAGGGGCGGAGGCGGTTGATGTTTCGTAGGTGGAAGTAGGCAGACCGGGTAATGTTATTGATATGGGATTGAAAGGATAGTGTACTGTCAAGGATGACACCCAGACTCTTAACCTGGGGGGAGGGTGAAACGGAGGAGCTGTCAATAGTGAGTGAAAAGCTGTCGGTTTTGGATAGAGTGGATTTAGTGCCAATGAGGAGAACCTCTGTTTTGTTGCTGTTTAGTTTAAGGAAGTTTTGGGTGAACCAGGTATTTATTTCAGAGATGCAGTCGGTGAGGGAGGTGGGCGGGAGAGAGGATGAAGTACATCACACACAGCACCAACCATCAGTGATTTGGTTGAAGCTGGGTCATATTTTTTGATTATCTCTGGCTGCTTGGACTCAACTCTTTGATTTACAGTTTCCTGAAAGCAGCCTGTAACTGCTGCAGCTACATGTTGTTAACAGCTGTTAGCTGACTCTGCTCAGACCAGAGTGTTCACACTGCTGTCACAGCAGCTTTTCACCACTGAGAGGAGGCTTTCACGTCTGGGGGCGGGATGGGCACCACCATCCACAATCTGCTATCCAGTAAACTGTTTCAATCATTGTTTGAATGTCTTTAAAGCAGCATGCAGAACCCTCAGTTTCACCCCCGCTGTACTTGAGATTTTTTTATTTATTGGAATAAGCCTTCACTGCACACTAAATTATGGGTTTTTTATCCACACTCTGTTCCTGGGGTGAGGCAAGTACTCAACATCAAAACAAAAAAGGAGAAGTAACTCCACTTTCCTTTCCCTCTGTTGGCTGGCTTTCTTCCCAGTGAAGTCGCCGAAGAGGGAAGTGAACAAATTCCCACCCTTTCCACAAGCCACTCCTTCAGTCTTATCTGGGTGTAAACACATTCCTTCTGCTGCAGATCACACTGCTGGTAAGAACTAACTGCATGAATTTACTTTGCAAAGTGTTTCACGTGGCTTCCTTATTTATGACTGCTGTCTGTTTGTGTGTGTCAAAAATACAAGCTGGCACACTTTTGTGTATTTAAGTGAACGGCTCATCTGCAGGGTTGGCTGCATGTTTCTGTGGTGTGCAGTTGTCAGTGGAGTGGACCAGGATCCAGGTGCAAAGTTCAGTTTAGTTGTCTTTTTCTTTGTATGTTGGCATGAAGTTAAAGTCTCAGCCTGACTGACCGACTGATCTCAGTACATGTATGGAACGTATGGTATATTAGAATGAGAACTTATAATAATGCCGAGTGGCTGCTAGTTTAAGTTTGCTTTTGGTTTTACTTCTGCTTTTGTCTTTCAGCGAGCTGCAGGGACAGTATGTTCCAGCTGTTAAACATCAGACGTGTTTGTTGTTGATCCAGTCTGACCTGCATACGTGCTGCACTTGTCATTAGTTGTTACATTGTTTTTTTAATAGTTATAAAAAGAACCAATATTTTTAAAGAATTCGTCACAAATTCTACAGTAAAAGTCTGAATCTTTTATATATTTAAACTTTTTTAGAGCCTAAAGATGTAAAGATTTCTTTGTGGCTGGCAGCTCTTTGAGTGATCATGACTAAGAAAGTTCTGAAGAAAAATAGATCATGTGAGAAAAAGTTTCAAACTTCTGTTCTGTGGTCAGAGAGGAACCTTCATCGCATTAGAGCTGGAGGTCAACATGACCAAATGACGCGGAGAATAACTTGCACCTCTTCACCACCAGATGGCGCCATTGTTTCAACTTTATACTGAATCATGGCCCCTCACTTCTACAGATTAAATGATGTTCATATTTTAGTGGAAACTTGAGAATATCTATATGTTATGAATGATGGTCTGCACTCAGAAAATAAAACTAAAATAAACTGGCAGACATTTTTATTGTTTTAACTGCTATCATTAGACTCATTAGACTATAATGACACCATCAGCGTTTAGATCAGTTCCCTATAAACGTCACTTTCACTGTGAAACCAGACATGAAATCTCAAAAAAAATTAAGGCTGACTGGAGATTGAGTCAGGCTGGCAGCCTGCTTCATATTAATGAATGAATGAATGAATTGTTTCAAATGAATGAATGAGTTTTTGTTCTGAGATCTGGTTGTCAACAATAATGCCACTTGGAAACACTACGGGTGGAGGAAGTTGTCTGTTTCCACTTGAAATAAACACTGTCTTTTAATGTCAGTGAACATGTCTCTCAGCAAATAGCTGGTGCCATTGCTTTAAACCAAGTCTTGAGGTGCTTTCTCACCTGAACACTTCAGTTATATTAATTCTGGTGTTTGCTTGATTAGTTGTTGTTTATTCTGGTGTGAAAGCTTTCAATGGACCTCTGCTGGACTGTAAAGGAGGGTCTTGTTGCCTCCATGAGGACTCTAGTGCGGTTTGTTTGTAGTGTGAAAGGAAAGCAGACCAATCACAGGACTGTATGAGATGTGATTTGAGCTAATTTACTATTAAATCCATCTGCTGATCTGTGGCCTTCTGTGGCTCAGTTCGGTTTGGTGGCACCTGAAAGTTGCTTGATGTCCTCACAGATCCATATTCTTTATATATGTTGACAATCTATCATTCATTTTGTCATTCTGATTGTCCATACTTTAAACTTACAACGTTGGTCTACTCTGCACACACATCCTCTATTGCATGTCTGTCCTGGGAGAGGAATCCCTCTTCTGTTGCTCTTCCTCAGGTTTCCTCCATTTTCTCAACGAATCGAGGCTTTAGGGACAGAGGGTGTCATATGCTGTATGTTAGGTAATATAAATCAAATTGTTCTTGACTTGCTGATTATAAACAGTCCTGATCTTTACGAGCAATGCAGAGCCCTAAATTTAATACTGCTTTATGTCCATGGTAACACTGATGTGCATCACTGTGTGAGTGCTGGTGTTTTTCCCTGATGCATCAGAGAAGTCAAAGAGAGTGAAAACAGGAGTTTGTTGAGCTTGTGTCCAACTTTGTATTTTAACGGTTCCCCAATAAAAAGTGAATGAAACAAATGAATTGTAACAACCACACAGTAGTTGTCCCCATCAATATTATGGTACAACATGCATCTTTTTTTCGTCCCATTTCTGTTTGTCACAATTTGTGAGGTCCAGTTGTTCTGAACAGAGGATTTATTTCTCTGTCCTCTATTTGTGACACCAAACTGACTTTGAAACCCCCACATGGCTCCATGTAGCGCTTAAGATGCAGGATGAGATTACCAGAACTGAAAAAAGTAAAATATAAAGTGTAAATGAGGCTCAGCCTTTCAAAGCTGAAACAACATGCTAATCATCTTAAAGCAGGGCTCTCAAACTCAGATTAACTTGGGGCCACTGCTGGTATTGTCATCTCGTAGGAGGGCCACTACAGCTTTCAGGTACTACAAGAAATATCATTTTTATTTCTATTATTAACATAAAATACAAAAATGCAAACAGGAGTTTGTATATATTTTTATATGATTTGTTTGTAACAGGTAGTGCAAATCTTTTCTCCTACTCTTAAATAACTTATTGAAACTTTGAGCTGAACTAACAAATGAAATACAATTGTACTTAATTTCTTGCCGGACACCTGGCAGCATTTCTGCTCATATTTCTTCATATTTTAAAAAAAAACAAACAAAACAAAAAGAAAAAGAAAACAAAAAAACTGTTTTTTTTTCAGCCTCTGCAAACCCCTTTTCAGAACACATAAACGGCACATTAGGCCCAAAGCAAAGAAAAATACCACACACAAAGTCCAAATCAACACAGAGGACCTTTGAATGTTTGTACAGTGTACTGTGCCAACCTCTGCTCCTTTGGATAGTTTTTGTTGAGGGCAAAAGACGACCAATCACCTTGGCAAGTTCCTCTGCAAACTGCCTGCAGTCACAGTCTGCTCATTTAGAAATGGACAACAGAAACAGAACAATGAGAATCTGCAAATAATGTGTAAAAACAGAAAGCAAACTTAAATATCAGTAACAGCTTTAATTCTTTGGCATCAGATCCCCTTTTGCTGTAGGTAATACACTAAAAACCTATGCTCACCTACTATGATATATCCCTTTAAGGTTTAAAATGGCACAACAGCTTATATCGTCACCTTATATACAATGTACATACATACATACATACATACATACACACATATTTTGTACAACTAAAAATAAAAGCACTAAGGAAAGTACTCTGCCTGCATGTTTGTACAAACAGACAGATAAACAATACACATTTTGTTCTAATCTCATGAAAATACAGGCATTGGTAGGTAAATATAATTTTCAACATCTTATATATATCATTTTAATGAAAATGTTCATCTATTTTTCTTTGCCTGATGCAAGGTAGCTTAACTTTGTTTCAGGACAGTCACCCACCGTTATATAGTTACTATATATACTTTCTATCAAATTCAACATGGTCATAGTAAAGTTTATTGAAGTATATTGTTAAACAATTTTTTCCTATGAAATGTTACTTCCTGTTGCTTAATTTGTTTGATGTGTGTGTGCGCATTACCCATGATGCACTTCGACAACAGTCGAAAAAACGTACACGCACCCTCCTAACTGACAGCTGGACGTGGATTTTTAATATAATGTTTATTCTGTAGTTGACAACAAGTCACAAGTTCAGTATTTGTTTGTTATCCTGACAGAATAATATGCTAAAATAACAAACAGGCAAAATCCCATTTTACACTGTATGGTCTCTGTTTAATAAGTGATGAAATTATTAGGTACTTTTACTTTTTTGTAAACAACAGCAGTACTTGACTAGTACTTTGAGTATTTCCATTTTCTGCCACTCTATACTTCTATTCACTACACTATGGAGGCAAATATTGTAAATATTGTATGTACTGTACTTTTTACTTCATTAAATGTATTTGCAAACTTTAGTTACTACACTGAACAAAAATATAAGCGCAACATTTTTGTTTTTGCTCCCATTTTTCATGAGCTGAACTCAAAGATCTAAAACTTTTTCTATATACACAAAAGACCATTTCCCACAAATACTGTTCACAAATCTGTCTAAATCTGTGTTAGTGAGCACTTCTCCATCCCACCTCACAGGTGTGGCATATCAAGCTGCTGATTAGACAGCATGATTATTGCACAGGTGTGCCTTAGGCTGGCCACAATAAAAGGCCACTCTGGAATGTGCAGTTTTATCACACAGCATAATGCCACAGATGTCGCAAGTTTTGAGGGAGCGTGCAAAATGCACGCTGACTGCAGGAATGTCCACCAGCCGGCCTCACAATACAAACTATCGGAATCGGCGGAACTTGGCTCCGATAGTGGCCGATGGCTGCAGTTTTTTTCCACAGCGCCATAAACTGCTTCTTCCCTGCGTTGCTCTCTCTCTCTCTCTCTCTCTCTCTCTCTCTAAAAGAAAAAAAAAAAAAAAAGCTCCCTGTCGCTCTGATCCCTGAGGGGCGGGGCTGCTCTTCACACAGAGAGCATGGGAGAGAGAGAGATGGGCGTATGCAGCGGCAGCAGAGAGAGGAGAGAAGTGAACAAGATAACTCGAGACGACGACACCTGTTGTTGTAAGTGCAATAAAACCTTCAGGAGTTGAAAGTCAACAATCATAACTGAGGAGTACTCCTGGCCACTAGGGAGCAGTATCTTATTAGTGCTACACTGGCTCAGTTAGTAGTCGGCCATTTTGTGAGTATCTGTTTATTATGTTCCTGCTATGGTGGTTGGAGGTTCATCTCTGTTCATATTCCTGTAAGTCTTAGTATTTTATTTTCATTACTATCAAGCTTGGTTAAGCTCATACTGTTACCTTTGCTACACAGTATCACATATTAATTAGCTATTTGTTTTAGCTTATGTTGCTATTCTGTGTATTGCTGCAGGGCTCCTTCATCGTTGTCATTAAATACCTGACCTGACATCGAGGAGTGTGTTTCTTCATGAAGGAGCCATGGTGATCATTCAGTGCTCTGTTCCCAACTGCACGTTCAACACCGGTGACGTGTCTGAAGCACTCGCCATTGCTGTGTTGACAAATCATGGACTTGCCCATCAGAACCCACCGCCTGTCATGGCTGCGCTGGCCCAAGCCCCAGCTCCTCAAGGCCCGAAGCTCGATCGACCTAAAGTTGATGTTGGCGTATCGATAGAGGAATGGAACGTGTTCATCCGTCGCTGGGAGGTCTTTTGCACCGGCTCAGGCATAGGAGCGGCCCAGGCCCCTTTCCAGTTGTTTCAGTGCGCTGGGCCTACACTCGGAGATAACCTATTGAAAGCTAACCCCAACGCCACTTCTGGGACCTTGCCGGATTTGATCGCTGCCATGCGTTCACTAGCAGTCATTCCAGTCGCTACATGTGTCCTGCGCACCGAGCTGCTTCAGTTACACCAGGAACGCGACGAAGCATTCCGCGCCTTCACCGCCAGGGTGCGGGGTAAAGCAGAGACCTGCGCCTACAAGGCGGTATGCGAGTGTGGCAAGGATGTAGACTACACCGACCACATCATCCGTGACGTTTTGATCAACGGGATTTATGACTCGGACATACGCCGCGACATACTGGGGACGCCTGACATCCTGACAAAACCAGTGAACGAGGTGGTCGCACTCGTTGAAAACAAAGAAATGGCCCGCAATGCGCTCCCGTCGTCCACCCTATCAGCCATGTCGTCATTCCAGCGCCTGAAGAAAAATCCACAAACCAGCCCCGCCCCGACCCAAGCCCCTGCAGACAAGGCTAAGCGAGCCTCGTGCCCAGACTGCAAGAGCACCTTTAAGGTCTTCACGGAGGGGCCTCGTGGATGGAATACCAAGCCTCACCAAGTTTGTATCGACTGCTACAGAACCCGCAGACGAAAGAGGCGGGAACAGCCATCGACTGACAGTCAACAGGCCGCCATTGAGTCAGAGCCGATCTCCCAGATTTCTTCAGTCCAATCTGGAGCCCGCCCTGGCCCACACTACAGGAGTCATCGTCGATGCCGTACTCAAACGACACTCAGCAATGTCAACAAACCCACACCCGTCAGGCTCGAGCACCACATTTTCTCTAAGGGAGGATGGAGGCGGGCCAAGCTGAGGGACCACCCCCGTGTGTCGATCACCATCTCGATCGACGAGCCTGTTGGACCGGGAAGCCGACCCAACACCCGGGGCCCGGACCACGAGGCGAACATATCTGCCATTGCAGACACCGGGGCGCAGTCTGACCTTTGGTCTCTGGAGGAGTTCCTTGCCTGTGGGTTCTCGCACGATGACCTGTGTCCAGTGAAACTCAGCCTGTCAGCCGCCAACCGCTCCCCCATAGCAGTTGAAGGAGCGTTCTTTGCTAGGCTCTCTACAGCTCCCTGCAGCGGTGGCGTGAAATCCTGCCGCTCCATGGTCTACGTGAGCAGCTCGGTCCGTGCCATGTACCTTTCCTATGAGTCATTGCTCGACCTCGGCCTCTTGCCTAAGGACTTCCCGTCGAGTAACAGCGCAGGAGGACCCAGAGACGAGCACGGCCCTGGCGCTCCTGACTCAACAAACAAGCCCTCGTCTGTCAATGCTACAAGGTCCACCAACAGCGGCTGTAAGTACCCGAAGGATCTCCATGACGACCAGTGCTCATGTCCCCTGCGTGCAGTCCCCCCGCTTCGCCCAGTGACATTACCATTCCCTTGCACTCCAGAGAACAATGGCCAGATGAGGGATTGGCTACTTGAGAGATATGCTTCATCTACATTCAACACTTGCCCTCATCGAGCTTTGCCATGCATGGATGGGCCTCCCATTGAAATACATGTGGACTCTGGAGCCACACCCAAAGCATGCCACACCGCGGCCACCGTGCCTCTGCACTGGCAGCAGAGAGTCTATGACGACCTCCTCCGGGATGAAGCCCTTGGTGTCATCGAACGTGTCCCGTATGGTGAACCGGTGACATGGTGCCATCGTATGGTAGTCACTCGAAAGCACGATGGTTCCCCCCGTAGGACTGTGGACCTCTCACCTCTCAACAAGTTCTGCCTACGTGAGACTTTTGCCACCGAGTCCCCATTCCACCTCGCACGTCGCATCCCAAAGGACACCTGGAAAACCGTCACGGACGCCTGGAACGGCTATCACAGTGTGCCTCTCCGCGAATCGGATCGTCATCTGACCACCTTTATCACGCCCTTCGGCCGCTGGCGCTACACCAGGGCTCCGCAAGGTTTCCTATCGTCGGGTGATGGCTACAACCGCCGTTTTGATGCCATCCTCTCGGACTTTGAGTGTAAGGAACGTTGTGTGGATGACACTATCCACTATGACTCTGACCTGGAGCAACACTGGTGGAGGACCATCGACCTTCTGGCATGTGTTGGCCGGTCGGGCATCGTGTTAAACCCGGATAAGTTTCAGTTCGCGGAGAGGTGCGTCGATTTTGCTGGTTTCCGGGTATCAGACACTACCATCGAACCACTCCCGAAGTACTTGGACGCCATCCGTGACTTCCCCACCCCGGACTCTACGACGGATGTCAGAAGCTGGTTCGGCCTTGTCAACCAGGTGGCCAACTACGCCCAGTTGCGCGACACGATGGCACCATTCAAGCCGTTCCTGAGCCCACGCTGTAAATTCTCGTGGTCCCCTGACCTGGAGGAAGCCTTTCGGACGTCCAAACTAGCCATAGTTGAAGCCATCCGTGAGGGCGTGGAGATCTACGACATGCAGAGACGCACCTGCCTCCGCCCTGACTGGTCCAGGCGCGGCATTGGTTACTTCCTACTCCAACAACATTGTGGATGCACCTCTGGGGTGCCAGACTGCTGCACGGGTGGATGGAGGATCACCCTTGCAGGTTCACGTTTCCTGTCCTCGGCAGAGCAACGCTATGCGGCCATCGAGGGAGAGGCCCTGGCCGTGGCCTGGGGCCTGGAGCAGACTCGGTACTTCACACAGGGATGTGACAACCTCGTCATAGTCACTGACCATAAGCCTCTGGTGAAGATTTTCGGCGACCGTACGCTGGATGAGATAACAAACTCACGCCTGTTCAGACTTAAGCAGCGTACCCTCCCATGGCGCTTTGACATCGTGCACCTGCCCGGCAAGAGTAACCATGCCGCTGACGCGACTTCAAGACATCCCTCCCCCTCAGGCTCGGCGAATGGCCTCTCTCTGGGATCACCAAGCGTGCCCGACGCCGTAGAGTCAGCACTTATGGCTTCCATCCGTGATGATGCGCAGGACCTTGGGGCTATCTCGTGGTCCCTTCTCGCACAAGAGACGTCGGCTGATGCATGTCTTGGCCACCTTCTGCACCTGATTGAGCACGGGGGCGGGATCGACGCGAACGACCCTGCTCTGATGGGTCTGTCACCGGTATGCGAGTCCGTCTACGCGCAGGATGGCGTCCTACTATTCTGCGACCGTGTTGTGGTTCCGCCATCGCTGCGTGAAAGGGTCCTTCGCCACCTTCATGCCGCCCACCAAGGGATTTCTACGATGGAGCAGCAGGCTCGCGCCATAGTCTACTGGCCCGGGATGTCGAAGGACATCCAAGCCACCAGGCACGGATGTGCAGACTGTAACCGCAATGCTCCATCACAGGCAGCCACACCCCCCCTACCATCCTCGCCACCGTCGACCCCATTCGAGGCGGTGTTTGCTGACTTCTTCGACTACGGGGGCCGGCACTACCTGGTTGTTGGAGACCGACTCTCAGGCTGGGTAGAGGTCCTGAGCTCTACAGCGGGCACCGATCTGGGAGGCTCGGCTGGCCTGGTTCGCCACCTGCGCACGTTCTTCGCCACCTTTGGCGTACCGGAGGAACTTTCAAGCGACGGTGGCCCGGAGTTCAAGGCAAGCCATACAGAGGACTTCCTCCACCTGTGGCACATCAAGCATCGCATGTCCTCTGTTGGCTTCCCACAGTCGAATGGAAGGGCGGAAGTTGCAGTGAAGGCTGCTAAGCGCCTCCTGATGTCCAACACTGGCCCGACAGGCTGTCTTGATAATGACCGTTTCCTGCGTGCCATGTTGCGGTTGCGAAATACGCCTGACCCCGACTGCAACCTCTCACCAGCGCAGATCATCTTTGGTCGACCTCTTCGAGATTCATTATCCTTCATCAACAGACTCGAGAAGTTCTCAAACCCGCATGTCCGACCGCTCTGGCGCCAAGCATGGGCGGCGAAGGAAGATGCCCTTCGGACCCGGATGTCCCGCACCACGGAGTCTTTGAGAGGGTGAGAGGGTGTTCCTCCAGAATCAGCAAGGCCCGAGCCCTCGCAAGTGGGACAGGTCGGGCGTGGTGGTGGAGTCGCTGAGTCATGATCAGTATCGGATTAAGGTCGACGGGTCGGGGCGCCTGACTCTGCGCAACCGGCGATTCCTCCGCGGCTACACGCCAGCCTCCTCGTACACCCGACAGCAGCCAGCTGCGCCGTTGCCGCTGCCGCTGGCCCTGGAACACCAGTCCGTGCCTGTCCACCCTGGACCTGTTATGCCCCAGGGGGTCGTCCCACGGATATTGGATGGACCCTGCGACACCGCTTTGGACACCTCCCCGCTGGCGTCCCCTGATGAGACATCCCCTGGCCTCGGGACCCGAGGTGACCCCGTTCCTGCAGATGTCACCCCGCAGGCGTCTCCTACGGTGTCACAGTCCCCACCATCGCTGCCCCTGCTCGTGCAGCCGGGCCGCACGAGGAGGCCGCCCAGGCGCTACGAGCCTGAGACTGGTCATTGGATAAGTGACTGAGTCCGTTAACCTATTCCTGTTCATAGCTTTACGGACTGGGGGGGATGAGGAGTACTCCTGGCCACTAGGGAGCAGTATCTTATTAGTGCTACACTGGCTCAGTTAGTAGTCGGCCATTTTGTGAGTATCTGTTTATTATGTTCCTGCTATGGTGGTTGGAGGTTCATCTCTGTTCATATTCCTGTAAGTCTTAGTATTTTATTTTCATTACTATCAAGCTTGGTTAAGCTCATACTGTTACCTTTGCTACACAGTATCACATATTAATTAGCTATTTGTTTTAGCTTATGTTGCTATTCTGTGTATTGCTGCAGGGCTCCTTCATCGTTGTCATTAAATACCTGACCTGACATCGAGGAGTGTGTTTCTTCAATAACCTCCTTGGCAGAGGCAATAAGTACCACTTGTTCAACAAGCACAAACGTGCATCATATTTCAGCATAAACAGCAACATTTCCACCGGCATGTTTTAGCCTACATGACCGCAGTGCTTGTTTAAAAGCTAACAATTAACCGCTTGTTATGAACAGCTAAAATGAAAGCTGTCTGTGTGTAGTCTGTTCATCTTAGTTTGCCATGAATCCCCCCCCCCCCCCCCCCGATTTGTTTCCAGATATTACTGAGTTTATATAGTGACTTTGAGTGAGTGATATCGGCTGATTAATCGGCTATCGGCTTTTTCCTGCTTCAAACTATCGTTATTACATCGGCCTTTAAAAATCAATTATCGGTCGACCTCTACTCCACATCCAGCATGTTCACCTCCAAGATCGTCTGAGACCAGCCACCCGGACAGCTGCTGCAACAATTGGTTTGCATAACCAAAGAATTTCTGCACAAACTGTCAGAAACCGTCTCAGGGAAGCTCATCTGCATGCTCGTCGTCCTCATCGGGGGTCTGGACCTGACTGCAGTTCGTCGTCGTAACCGACTTGAGTGGACAAATGCTCACATTCGATGGTGTCTGGCACGTTGGAGAGGTGTTCTCTTCACGGATGAATCCCGGTTGTCACTGTTCAGGGCAGATGGCAGACAGCGTGTGTGGCGTCGTGTGGGTGAGCGGTTTGCTGATGTCAACGTTGTGGATCGAGCGTGGAGCGTGTTCCAGTTCCTGCCAATATCAAGCAACTTCTCACAGCCATTGAAGAGGAGTGGACCAACATTCCACAGGCCACAATCAACAACCTGATCAACTCTATGCAGCAAATGGTGGTGACACCAGATACTGACTGGTTTTCTGACCCCCCAATAAAGCAAAACTGCACATTTCAGAGTGGCCTTTGCTGATTCAGATTAAAATAGAATAAAAATCAACTCATGAATTGATGTACTATTATAGATTAAGGTATCCAGCAGTATAAAATAAATCAATATGAGCTCCCCGTAATATGCTGCAACATTAAAGCGATGAACACATGAATCCTTTTTATTACTAATTTTTTTATTGGTGAAATAGCATGTCAAAAAAGAGAGTGACATCGGGAGTTAACAAAAATAGACACAATAGACAGAGAAACAGACAATTACATAAAGCAGTTATAATGGTGTATGTAATGACATGATAAGAGTTCGAGAGTGAAGATTAGGGTGTGTGCGTGTGTGTGTGTCACAGCATGAGTAAGAGAAAAACAGTGTTGATGTTATAGTAGCCCCATTCACACTGCCGTTTGAGTGTATGAAGAGGGATAAAGTATTTGAGTATTGTGACCATACTTTCAATAATTAACTCTGAAATACAGGGCTAACATCAGAGTCATGGAGAATACATGACTTTTTTTTATTTTCAGTGGTGGATTGTATTGCTTACTCAGGTTTACTCAATGTTGGTAAGCACAGTGAGGCACTTCAGCTGCACACACACACGCACACACACACGCACACACAAAGGATCAGGTGATCAGGTTTCCTGTGTATAAGTGTGAGCATATCTGTTTGGAGCAGACAGGCTGTATTATTGTGCAATCCCCTGATACCTCACAGTGGTGAACACATTTATGTCATCGCAAACCCAAACCCAGGAAATGAAGAACGTTGGCTTCTTGCTGCTGCAATTTATCACACTTTTTTAAACTTACATGAGGAAGTTGTAAGTTACCACATCATTATTAACACTGACACTGTGGTCAGAACACAAGCCAGAAAGTTCAGCACAGTGTTTCAGTATGTGGCCCAGATAACATCTGTGGCCACATATCGAAACACTGATTAAACAGCTAGAATGGGTACTCAGTAACTATTCCAGCTCTTGAAAGCTGAAGGCACAGTCTGACAAAATATTTACTGTCACCCCCGAAAAGAGCAGCCCCAAGGTCCTGAATGACCTCAGACCTGTAGCCCTCACCTCCGTGGTTATAAAGGTCCTCAAGAGAATCATAAAAATTCAATTACCATTGTAACAGTAACACAGATGAACCCTCTCCAGTTTGCATATCATGCCAGAAGAGGGGTGGACTGGACGCCTAGAGGGCACAAATACATCTGCTCTGCTGCTGCTCATGAGCTTCTGCCTTTACCACCCTACAACCCCACATCATCTTGGCCGAAAAACATATAAACTGCCTCCACCTGGACCACCAGCTAATTCTGTGGATCACAGATTTCCTCACTCTTAGAGCACAGAAGGTGCTGCTGACAGAAGATGCACCGATAGCAATTTTCTTGACACATTCCAATTTCCGAATTTTTAAAAGTCTGGCCTTCATTTGCTCTGTTGGCGGATTGATCATTTTACACAAACAACATCCAACTTCATAACCTAATATACTGGAGATATACTGTTATTGTAGCCTTACTAAGTCTGCTATAGTGCATTCTGTACCACTTTGTTATTCACAGTGTATTTTTCTAAAAATAGCATAATTTCCAATTCATGCTGAATGGACTTGCATTTCTGTAGTGTTTATCCAGTCTACTGACTGCTCAAAGTGCTTTACAACACTTCACCCATTCACACACACATTCATACACTGATGGCAGACACCCACGCCCACCTGCTCAGCAGGAGCAATTTTGTGTTCAGTATCTTGTTCCAGGATACTTCAACATGCCAAATAAAGGACATAAGTAATAAGCAAATAAGTATACCTTCAAAACTATCATTTATTTTCACAAATATGAGGACATTGTCAAAGTGCACACCATGTGGCACTGCTTCTGACACTAAATCAGATCTAAAGTCAAGTCTTCTGTCCTTACAAAAGTCTTCTAATCATCTTTAAGTCAAGTCAGTTTTACTTATATAGCCCCAAACCATAGAGCTATCTCTGGGCACTTTCCTTATAGAGCAGGTCTAGACCTTACTCTTTATAATATTTACATTGACTGAGCAAACCTAACTGCCCGACCTGGAGCTATGGGCTCATGGCTGCTGCTGGGAACTGGCTCTTCTTCACTGTCACTGCCAGCAGCAGGCTGGTCTAGTGCTGCTGCTGCTGCTGAGGGGCGACAGGACAAATTGCCTTACACTTAGGTGGTGTCACAACATACCATTTGCCAAGCACTTTATCGTATTATATACGTTATATGCCATAATGCTGCAGAATTCATTGATTTGAGAACGGTGGTTTGCAGGCAGCGTTATATGTTACTATGTTGTTGCGCGCCTGGCATCTTGATGTTGCACTGCTAGCTTACCTGTCTCACCGTCTCCATCTGGCGCTTATTCTACGATGTTACTTTCACTCTCAAACTGCGAGCTTGTTTTAATTTCAAAGTTAATGAGTTTGGCATATTTACGCACATCAGCGTGTCGAGCTTTTCCTTTTGTTATTCAGGTCTTTTCAGCGCCCCCTTGCTCTCTCTATTATCCATCTTGTACTGTTTTATGTTCTAATTGCTTCTTTCACCACAATGCACCCCTCACACAGTGTGTAATTGAGGGTGGCGTGACTGACTGAAGACAAGAGTCAAACGAAATCGTGTCAACAATAAGGGGACCAATCGTAACCTCCTGGGCTCAAGTGCAGGCTGCATGATCTATTTCTCTTTACTGACCCTGTCACTGGACACAGGCCCTCACCGTCAAACAAAAAGCCTACTGCCCACTGGGAATCGTCCTGGTGCTCAGGGTTAGCCACTCCAGGCCTGAATTGCAGTATATCCCACTTTATTAAACGTGGTGTAAGCTATGCTATTCAGTGACCTGTGAATTTAAGTTAAGTTAAGCATTTATGCAGTGTATACTGGTATCTGGGACTCTCATTGTGAAAGGTAAAAACGGGAGGAGTCTGTCTCTGATGTGCTGCAGTAAAAGATTGGCCCTAGTTCAGACAACAGAGCCCCCATGTTGTTATTTGGCATTTATAACCCTCGACTACAATGTTTTACTTTCCCATAAGAAAACTGATGCAGCACAGATTCTCACTGAGCTGAAATGAGATCACATAAATGAGGTAAATAACACATATTCTCAATTAGTGAAATTAACTGTCTGATTCCGATCCCTGTCCAATTGATGTGCACATCTCTACAAAAGACTCTCCGACCTCTGGTACACATCCACTGGCTCCACCCAGGGTTATGTCCTCTCAGCCGTGCTGTTCATCCTGAGCACTAATGACAGCAGAAACATCCATCCAAATCACCATCAGCTGAAGTTTGCAAATAATTCTGTTCCCCCTTCTCCGTACTCCAACTGAAGATCACAGACCTGTCCTCAGTGAGTCTGTGGAATGATGTGACAGCTCTCACTTAGAGCCAGATGTTACCAAGACCAAAGAGATGTTTGTGGACTTCACCAAACACAATGTGTAGAGGACTCCAGCCTTAATTCATGGGGAATCTGTACATCAGTACAAATACCTGGGCATCATAGCTGGCTATGGCTCAGCACCAGGATGTAAAGTATTGGGAGCTGTTGTCCCAAATCCCTAATCCGGTCAGACAAACTAAACGAAAGCTGTCTGTATGCTGTGACTTGAGATTTAAAGGAAATAATGGAACTGGGAACTGCTGACTTGGTGACAGTAATATTGAACACATTGTGCATTTTGAAGTGGTACCAAGTTGTCATGAATGATGTTGCAATTAAAGGGGAATACTCTTTGATTCATTAATGGTGATTATCAATGTTCATTAATCATTACTGAAGCACCACCCTGGAATTAGGGATCAATAATCAAATAGTATGCTTCAGTCTCAAGAGCAAGAAATCCACCAAAAATTGTCAATATTCATAAAATACTTATATACAAAATACTTATTATTAAATGGGCAGAAGGCGTGAACCTGTGAATATTATTATAATATTGAATGTACAATAATCACAGAGGACTTTTCTGTTACAGTCAACAATGTTTATTTAAAGTAAACATTGATCGATAAATCAACCTGCTTGAATAAGCAAACAGCTTAACTAACAACACTACAAACAAAAGCAAACACGAGCAAGTACAGAAATGTTGTTTGTGTGGGCAAGATGGCCGATATGGACAAGATGGATGGTATGTGTGTGTGTGTGTGCGTGCGCATGTGCGTGCGTGCATGCATGCGTGTGTGCGTGTAGGCAGAGAGAGAGAGAAAGGGGAAGAGGGAGCAGGCATTCAAGGTAAAGCAACAAACAACAAACTACTAAACTAGCACACAATTTCCTGTCACTCAGAGGCCAGTGGGTGAACTTAGGCTTGTCTACCGGCAGCTGGTCTTTGTTTCAGATAGCAATACAATCAATAGCTTTTAAAGTCTCTGAACCTGTGAAAATATTCTGATCAAATCCCTTCTCTGGAAAATGGTTCATGTGTCTTGTAAACACACACAGGACACTGTGTCTATTCATCCGTCACAGATTATCAGTCTGATGTGTCTCTAAATTAACCTATACATTTTAAAATGAATCAACCTATTTGAGTCACATTGGTTCAGTTGGTTCAACATGAACATGTGTGTGACTGCCATAAAATTAAACTGAACTAGATATCATTTACATTGTGAGGTACGTGAGTCAACCGAATAAAACAGTAAGGGTGATCTGACGCGTCATGCTGTGGAATAAGTAAGATGAAGTGAATCTGATGTAACGGATAATGATTCACACACAAAGCACAGTCATTGTTTTTCTGCCTATAACCCTATATTAAAGTTTAGTGATTTGAATGTATGTGCTGATATTGTAAACAACCATAATAACATGAGTTCAAGTAAAATTAAATTATAATATATGACCAATCATTCTACCCTCCAGTAAGAATACAAGGTGGCTGTTATGGGGGGCTGGTTAAAATCATTGTGCCCAGCAGCCATGTCACCATCTTGATTCTGCTCAAGTCATTTTTTCCAGCACAGCCCCACATATTTTAGGTGTATGTTTGAGGACACTTTATAATGTAATCTATAATTATGTTAATAAATAAATAAATGAATAAATAAAGGGTTTGGATCCCCCCCACCATAGTTTCACAAAATAGGAGCCCCCAAGAAGAAAGAAACTTGACTGTCAGTGATGACAAGCTGTGTTTTGAAGCCAATACAGAGGTGATCATCAGTCAGTACGCCCGGGGGAAGCTAAACTCCTTTGGCGTAAGCAGAAATATCCTTATGATAATTCAGTGCATTATCAGCAAACGCTCCAGAAAACCCACTCCATCCTTCAGGACACCACCTGTATTCTCTGGCAAATTTGACATATAGGCACTTAAAGACTCTAAATTAAATGTTTATTACTGCTGCTGACTGACACTTGAGTCTACCTTTTGCTACATGGTCACTGTTTGTCATGTGTATTACTGTTTGTCTGTTAGCTATTGTCTTGTACAGTATGTACTGTGTGTATTTTCTTCCTTTTACTATGCATGCCTCAGGAATGACTTGGAGGTTAAATGTTGACAGGCTGACTATAGTTTAACAAACAAGGTGTGGGATTCATTTCCTGAATGTCACTGCCCTGCTTTGTTTCATACCACAGACACCAGATACCGTCCTTACCCTAATATTCAAGTTTGGAGTAGGCTTGCCACAAGTATGGTCTTAGTGACCTTGACACCATCTATATATAGTGACAGCCACTAAAGACACTGTGATCATGAAAGCAGTTTGTTTCAAAAAGACCTGGAAGTGGTAGATTTCATGTCAGAGGGTGTAATAACTGAAACACCTGCAAACACACACTGTGGTGTTATGACCATAAAAATGTTGGCAGTGTTCTGAATGAGTGTTGAGTCTAATTTAAATATTGAGGTAAATAGAAAAAGGAGACAAACATGTCAGGGTGTGGTCAGTGTGGGGAACTCCACAATGAAAGCTGCCTGTCAGAAAATCACTCACACTAGTGAACGAGAGTGTTTGATCTGTGTAACCCGTGAAACAATCAACTGATAACTCAGGTGAATGTTTAAGAAGTTTGAAAAGCCCAGCCTCTTTAGCCTGCAGTGTTCACCATAAATTGCTTTATTGCAGCTTTCATAAGTAAGTGCTTTTACTGAACTTTTTCTTTTTTTAAATTGAGTCGATCCTCTCATAGATCCTTGAATAGTTTGATCACAGAGGGTTTGCTTTCATAGGTTAGATGGTAAAAGCTCCATCTTGAGTCATTTAGTGTCATCTTCTGATTTAGGACTGAGGTGCTGATGTGATGAGAGTTCATTGAGTTTACACAAGGCAGAAAAAGACAGATTACTACAGTAGCAGCAAATAGTGTACTACACACACAATGCTACTGTGGCTGCAACCTGTGAATGACACTCAATCAACTGATGAGTTATCCTTCTCCAGAACCGCTGACACCCACAAGTGTCCTGAACACAGCAAAATACTGAGAGAAGAAGAAAATACAGGTAGAGGGCAGAGTCTGTGCAGATACAGACACAGCTGCACACTTTGAGTGGGCCATATGTGATGACCCAGAGGGATTACTTTGCATTAGTCACTGCATTGTTTTTGTTGTTATCGTTGTTTTTTTTAACCCTACATAGTATACCTTGAACTTAACCTCATAGTCCCTCTGAATCATTTGGGTTAAAACTGTGGTTCTAATTTAATTTGCTCCATTAAAGTCCTGTGATGGTGTAATCTGAACCTTTAGCACAGCAGTTTGGTGGAGCCGCACGACACTGGAATAAAATGACATTGCGATATTTTGGATTTAGTGCGTTATACTGTATACGCAGCTGCAGGAATGGTGTGTTTCTTGAGGCGAACCCAGAAGTTAGCATTGCCCTGGCTCCACCAAAAGCCTATTGGATTTTTTAACTGGATTTTGGATTATTGCAGAAAATAATCTCTGTGACAGCACAAATTTAAATTTTGTTTATCAAGATAATCTTCACAGATGAACGCCACTTTATGATTTTTGAAGTGTAAATTAAATGTGTAGCAGTAAAAAGCTAATGTTAGGCTACAGACAGGCTACATCACGGTCACATTAAACGACACCACCTCTAAGCGTCTTACTACACAACTACTATACAGGTTTTCTATAAAATGATCAATGTACAAATTGTAAAGTTAGAGTAAGAATAGTTTGTAACTAGAGTCGGCCTGTAAAGACGGAGATCTGGGTGATTTTGGGAGTGCTATCAAAGAACCGAATGAGGCCCTGCTTTGTTTGATTAACTGGCCAAGAATGATTATGATTGGTGGTTCACTGTGCATGCAGAGCATGAATGTCACAGTCCTACTGCATCATTTCAAAATAACACACTGCAAAACATCACATCAACCTAATGATTAATATAAAAAGTCTTATGCAGTCTTACAGCTTCAAGCATCATGTTATTCCTGTGCACTTTTCTTGTGTGGCCAACGTGTCTCCTCCATGGCTGAAAATGTCTCAGCCTGTCTGTACAACCCTGTCCACACAGACACATTCTCACTCACATAAGATCTGCAGATATGGCATGAGCTGAAAACAAATGATAAACCTACACAGTAGCCAATGTAACATCTCAGCTGATCAGCTGCTCCTGAGTGTGCCTAACACCAAGCGGAAGCTCAGAGGAGACCGGGCCTTTGCTGTGTCGGCTCCTAAACTATGGAACGATCTGCCTCAGCATGTTAAACAGGCCTCTTCTCTGTCTGTTTTTAAATCACTTCTTAAAACCCATCTCTTCTCCTTGGCCTTCGACACCCAGTAAGACGTCGATTTTATCTCCTTGTTTTTATTGCTTTGTATTGCGTGGCTTTTATTATTTTTTACTCATGTTTTTGTTGTCTTTTAATTTATTTTTGTATTTTATATGTAATTTTATTCTTCTGTACAGCACTTTGGTCAACTTTGGTTGTGTTAAAGTGCTTAACAAATAAAGTTGGATTGGATTGGATTGGATAATAACATCGTCGATCTATTATAGATTCATTTATTCCACTGAACTCCTTGGCATATTTTATTTTTATTTCAATTTCATTTACTTTATTGTTTTTGTATCTACATGTTACTGTATGATTTAATCTGTGTGCAAGGCAAGTTGTTGCCCCTGGTGGGACTGATAAGCTTGTCTGAATATGAATCTGAATGTAATGGAAACAGATTTTTCTTCCACCCAGAGGTGTTGTTTCTAAGGTCAGCTCCATGACTAACATGACTGCTTGAGCTATGATGTTTCTTCAAATCTATTTATATCATGGTGGATGACCTCAAGATAGATATGTCCATTATTTATCTGTAGTCTGACCTGACATATTGGAAAAGCCCTGGTGTTTTGTATGTCTGGGGTTCCTCTCAAGAGAGCTATGTATGTTGCACATACCAGTGTACACAGACACATCTTTTGTATCAAGTGTTGTACTTTGATACAGTCCAAGTTCAATCCAGTACAGAGTACAAACAAAAGTGAGATCAGACCAAATTACCAACAGTTGTTTAGTGACTAACATCTGGAACTGATGGTGTCACTTCTGTGACAGCCGAGGGAGACATATGATGAATAGACAGCTTCTGGATCTTCTGGATCTCACCAAAATTTCCTCATATTTTTTTTCCTGTCCAGCACAAATGTCACTGCATATAATCAGAAAATGATCATGTAAAAAACACTTAGGCACCATGAATTTATTCATTTTTTAAAAACTTCAACGGATGGCAAGCGCTTGACAATGTGCACTTTGATGTGTCAAACATGATATCTGAGGTAATACTGGCCATGTTTTCAGTCATCCTGCTGTACTTATCACACAACATAAAGGAGCCCACTTCCTCCCTGAAACCAGATATGTATGAAACAAACATTTGTGGTTTATTTCTTTTTCCACTCAGTCTGTCTTTTCTAATGTTTCTCACTAACAAACTAACAAACCTGTGTACCTTAAAAACTGAAGTTGATGATAATATAACTCAGTTTAATGTTTAAGAAGTTTGAATAGCCCACCTATTAACAGTCAGTATGACATTCAGTTCAAATCAGCTTTTTGACCAGACTAACAACCCGACAAGCTGAACTGCTGACCCAGAGCTCTGAAAACAGTGGTTACATACAGACATGATAACCTCCATGATGATAATAATTTATTAAGCCTTTTCAAGGCTTCTGGTTGGTCAAACCAGAAGAAACCTCAGAGCAGAGGAATATGCCTGTCCTGTATGTGTCATCTGCTGACTCCACCCACACCCCCACCCCCTCCACACACAAGCAGCACAGGCTGGCAGCAGCTCAGTCGCTTCTTTCTGTCAGTGAAGGAGCAGTCAGCCTCTTTGTCCTGCAGTGTTCACCATGAATTGCCTTATTGCAGCTTTCATATGTAAGTACTTTTACTGAACTTTTTCTTCTTTTAAATTGAGTTGATCCTCTTATAGTTTGATCACAGAGAGTCTGACAAACTCACACAGCTACTAAAGCCTGTTTCAGTCTTCACATTTTTTTTCAGTTTGCTTTCTTAGGTAAGATGGTCAAAGCTCCATCTTGAGTCATTTTGTGTCATCTTCTGATTTAGGACTGAGGAAAAAGCTCTGCTGATGTGATGAGAGTTCAGTGAGTTTACACAAGGCAGAAAAAGACAGATTACTACAGTAGCAGCAAGAAACTTGAATGTCAAACTTTATAGATATAAGTTGATTTGTATCGGAAATAGTGTACCACACACACACTGCTGCTGTGGCTGCAAGGTGTGTGAATAAGACTGTGTGTGTAAAACCTGTTATACACACAGTCTTATTCACACACCTTTCACTCTTTCATTCACTCTGACTGCCTTGGAAGACTATCGCGGCATCGACCTGGTAATAAGTTTTTCAAATAAGAGTTCATTCCATCTGAATGCCTTGTTATGGAACTCTTTCCACTTAGGATGCTCTGAGACCTTAACACATTTAATTTTACCATAAGTGCTGCAATGTCTTCATCCAGTTTGAGCTGCTCCTTTTTCCTTTTCAGGCATTCCTCCTGTTCCTCCAGCTCATGTTTGTCCTTTAACAGTTTCTGTCTTGCCATTAATGCTGCCAAGTCAGCCCGTTTTCAGACGTGCAGTAGAAACAGCAGACCTTCTTCCAGTAGCAGAGTTTTTGTTCCCACATTTGACGCACTGTCACTTGGTGTTATGTCATCTTGCATATCCTCTGTACAGAGTATTGATGCAGCTTTAGTTGAAACTTGAGGTTCATCTTCTGTTGGACATTGAAGCATTTCCTCATTTATTGCAGTTGGATCATATTGGGGCAAACTGAGGCTGTTATTTTGTTGTGATTCCTCCAATTCACTCAGCCACCTTTTAACATTCTCTTTAAATGTGTTGCTGTATTTATGATGCTGGAAAACCATTCATTTTGTCTATTTTGTTCATCCTCCACGAGTAAAGGAAACCTCATGTGACATAGTAGCATTTTCACAAAGTTGATTTAATTTCTCAAAATGAGATTGAACATGTGAAACATTTTCCTTTGTTTTCACGAGAGCTTTCATTTCTGGTATGAGTGCTTTCATTTTATCCACAGTGATTTTGCGTTCATGTTGAAGCTTTTGGATTGTATTTGCCCGTGCCTTGGCTGTGAGTGTGGTTTGTCTTTTCCCACGCTCCATATCAACGTCATTTCTTTCACTCATTTTCCTCCTTTAATTTCCTTTTGATTTTTTCCTCAACATAGTGTTTGTGCATTTGAAACACATCCACGGAAATAAACGAAATTCATCCAACAAATATCATCCATATTACAAACAGCAGCGGAGCAGCAGCAACTTCAGAGACAGAGCGTTGATTCATATTTCACAGCATGAAGTAAATTCAGCATCGGAATGCATTGCGCCGAGGAACCCAATCCTCAGTCGACCAGGCAATTGTTCCCAATGAACAAACAGCAGTCAATATGCAAGCCGCAATCCTTCCATTAATATACAGCTTCGATGCGCACATCCACAGGTGAGCTCACCTGGCTGTAGTTCGCGAACGAAGGAGTCCCTGAGAGACTGAGGTTGGGCCTGATTGTCTGACGCGCTTCCTAAAAGAAGTCACTGATATTCGAAAATGAGTTTAACTTTTTAACGATGATCAACTCATGATAAAGTGCATCAAAGTAATTACAGTGATCAACGAAAAATAGCGGTCAACAAAAAATACGGCAACCCAGCTCGCCCTCTCTCTCACTCTGACAATGAGAAATGAACAGGTGCCTATATTAACTAATAACCCCACCCACATCATGTGACCCGCTATCCCCCTACTCAATATAACCACATAATAAAATATCATAACCAAAGCAAACACCAAAAGATAACAATATCCCTCCACCTTATTACTAATAGAAAAAACACCTACTAATTCATTCATGGCTCCTACAGAAACTGATAAATGATGAGTTTGACTCACCAATTGCAGGGACAACGTACAGGAAGCCAGCCTGTCACAGCCCCCCCCCCCCACACACACACACACACACAAGCAGCACAGGCTCGCAGCAGCTCAGTCGGTTCTTTCTGTCAGTGAAGGAGCAGTCAGCCTCTTTAGCCTACAGTGTTCATCATGAATTGCCTTATTGCAGCTTTCATATGTAAGTACTTTTACTGAACTTTTTCTTCTTTTAAATTGAGTTGATCCTCTTATAGTTTGATCACAGAGAGTCTGACAAACTCACACAGCTACTAAAGCCTGTTTCAGTCTTCACATTTTTTTTCAGTTTGCTTTCTTAGGTTAGATGGTCAAAGCTCCATCTTGAGTCATTTAGTGTCATCTTCTGATTTAGGACTGAGGAAAAAGCTCTGCTGATGTGATGAGAGTTCAGTGAGTTTACACAAGGCAGAAAAAGACAGATTACTACAGTAGCAGCAGAAAATTGAATGTCAAACTTTATAGATATAAGTTGATTTGTATCAGAAATAGTGTACCACACACACACTGCTGCTGTGGCTGCAAGGTGTGTGAAAAAGACTGTGTGTGTAAATACACACACAGTCTTATTCACACACCTCTCATTCTTTCATTCACTCTGACTGTCTTGGAAGACTATCACGGCATCGAACTGATCCAGTACTGATGAGTTAGAAGTGTTAATGTGTGTCTGTGGTTCGTTGTATGAGGTAGTGCCTGTCTGTCCCCATGTCTGTCAAGGTCTGCTCTGGGTACTCTGGCTTTTCCCCCTTGACCTTGAGTGTGAATTCTACATTAGCATGCTGATGTTTAGCAGGTATAATGTTTTCCATGTTCCCCATCTTAGATTGGCACATTAGCATGATAACATATGTTAATAGCGCTAAAAAGAAAGTATAGCCGAGGCTGAGGGGCATGTTATTAGTTTAACAGGAATTTGGTCAGAAAAACTACGGAAACCAAGAACTCTTGTGCTTACAATAATTGTTCTTTAATGGCATTATTTTGAGTGAGTGAAATTGTCATGATAACGGGTCTCATTATCTTGAGAAAACAAAAGGCAGATTTCGAGATAACAGGATCATTTGTCACAAGGAAATGACTTAATGAATAAGATTCACAAGAGTGGACCATGAAACACACACTGCTCTGTGGTTTGGACTCAGACATTTCAAAGCAAATGATTATTAAAATGAAATGATGAACTTTTTGATGTCAGAATCTTTTTCCTGGTGATTTGATTTGAGAGTGTTCATGTAATAGCTAATTATTGTAGGGATAGGCTAGAGCCATGATGCTAATGGGTGCTAGTAACTCAGTGACTGTTACGAACAAGTTTGCACATGTTCTGATGTCTGGTGGGGGCAAATGACCCTGTGTTGCTTATGCTTTTTCTTTTGAGTTGGGCAGACTAATAATTCACAGCTCAACAAACAAAGTCTCATACCAGTCATGATTATAAGGTGACCATGAAATCTTAGAGGCTGCCTCAAAAGAAGAAGAGGAAACACACACATGTGCTTTCACCGTTGAAGGAGAGGAGAGTGCTGGAAAATTTTACTGAGATGAAGTAAGGATAGACAACATGGGTAGGGTTGGGTGTGTGTGTGTGTGTGTGTGTGTGTGTGTGTGTGTGTGTGTGTGTGTGTGTGTGTGTGTGCAAACGGGGCAAACTCTCACAGGAGTTGGTATTCCCTGAGAGCTACAATGTCACACTTCTGTGCTCTTTGAATCACTTAATGCCACATTGTAACAGATTGCTCTCATTGTAAATAGCCTTGAACAGTTAGAGTGTGTGTGTGTGTGTGAGACCATGTCTGATATGTAGCAGATGGTTTATTTGTATTTCACTGCTGTATGTAGAGCAGTCTGCTCCTTTATCATTGGAAAATTATAAAAATATGTCACTTAACTGGTTTCCCTACCACATGCTCATGATTTCAAAAGTCAAAAGTTAATAACTACAGATGCTGTTTCTCCTGTATGTTGGGGACAGAAGGGGACTGTGGGATATTTTGACCCTGTTCCAAACCTGTGTATAATACCCAGTGTGGTACAAGGAGGAAACTGATAAGTGATGACTCATCAATTGCAGAGGCAAGCGTACAGAAGGCCAGCCTGTCACACTGCAAGATAACACTAAATATAGCCACATGTAGTGAATGTGGGTATGGAATAGATTCCTCCTTGAGCAGAAAGCTTCACCTCTACTTCCGACTCTCAGACCCACCCACACCCACACACACGCAGCCCAGGCTGGCGGCAGTTCAAGTCGCTTTATTTTGAAGTGAGGGAGCCGTCAGCCTCTTTGTCCTGCAGTGTTCACCATGAATTGCCTTATTGCAGCTTTCATATGTAAGTACTTTTACTGAACTTTTTCTTCTTTTAAATTGAGTTGATCCTCTTATAGTTTGATCACAGAGAGTCTGACAAACTCACACAGCTACTAAAGCCTGTTTCAGTCTTCACAATTTTTTTTCAGTTTGCTTTCTTAGGTTAGATGGTCAAAGCTCCATCTTGAGTCATTTGTGTCATCTTCTGATTTAGGACTGAGGAAAATGCTCTGCTGATGTGATGAAAGTTCAGTGAGTTTACACAAGGCAGAAAAAGACAGATTACTACAGTAGCAGCAAGAAACTTGAATGTCAAACTTTATAGATATAAGTTGATTTGTATCAGAAATAGTGTACCACACACACACTGCTGCTTTGGCTGCAAACGGGGCAAAGTCTTGCAGGAATTGGTAATCCCTGAGAGCTACAACGTCACACTTCTGTGCTGTTTGAATCACTTAATGCGGTATTGTGGTTTCCCTACCACATGCTCATGATTTCAAAAGTCTAGTTAATAACTACGGATGCTGTTTCTCCTGTATGTTGGGGACAGAAGGGGACTGTGGCATACTTTGACCCTGTTCCCTGATGACTCATCACAGGCAGCAACAACCGGTTCTATCGTGTTTCTGTCCAAAGACATGAGTTTAAGATGTGGCCCCTCTGTAAGACATAGTGATTTAAACACACAGTCAAAGGTAGAATAACTTTAGCTGCATGACGAGTGAAATTGTGTTGCCTCAATACTAACTGAGATCAGACTTTGATCAAACAAACCATCTACTGCAGGCTTTTCTATTGCCCTGCTAATGTACCACAGCAGAATCTACAGTATGTCTCTTGCAGGTACTTGTGAGTGTTTGCTGGATGAGTAGAGAGTGTTGTAGACTGACAGGCCAGTCTGTTCTACTGCTGACCAAATTAATGACACTAAATATGGCCACAACAGGAGAATGTGGATTCAGAGCATTTTTGCTCAACAGAATTCCTCCTGTTGAGCAGAGAGGGTGAAGGTGTCTGTAATTGGAGAATTGGAGTAGCGGCAGAACGGCCCCACTCCCCCTTCAGAGTCTTTGGCTCGTGCCCCACCCAAGTACACAAACACACACACAGGCAGCAGCTCAGTCTTCCTTGCACTCTTCCTGAAGTGAGGGGGCATCCAGCCTCAGTGTCCTGCAGTGTTCACCATGAAATGCTTTATTCCAGTGTTCATATGTAAGTACTTTTACGGAACTTTTTCTTTTTTTAGATTGAGTTGATCCTCTCATAGTTTGATCACAGAGTGACAGACTCACACAGCGGCTGGGAAGACTTTTTTTTTTTTAATCAGATTTGGCATCAAACTGATCCAGTACTGATGAGTTAGAAGTGTTTCATTGTTAATTGTGTGTTTGTGGTTAGGTGTATGAGGTAGTGCCTGTTCTCGGCACCATTACTGTTACTGTTTCTATTTCTGTGTCTGGGACCCAGAGCTACAACTGTATTCATATCTCTGTTGTATCTCTGATCCTGTGTCATTACAATCACCAACTTCAAGGTCCACTCAGCCTTATGCAAACAGTACTTTCTCACCATTTGTGTGTGTGTATGATTCTGTTATCTTACACATCAAGATTCCTCAAATTATTTACTTTTTCATACTTTTTCAGATGAATAGAAGGAGGACAGGCTGCACGCTGGTGCAGTTGTTAGCTGCTGTGGTTGTATGTCTCTCCTCTAGGGTTTTCTCTGGGTGCTCTGGCTTCCTTCTTTGACCTTGAGCATGAATGCTAGCATGTTGATGATCAGCATGTATGGTGTTACTATGTTCACCATCTAAGGTTAGCACTTTAGCATGATAACTTTTGATAAATAGCCCTAAACAGAAAGTAAAGTGGAGGCCGATGGGAATCTTATTAGTTTTTAAAACTCCAGCAACATCTGTAGTTTATGGAACAACTTTAATGTTTGATCCTAATGTTTTCTGCTTGTGGCCTTCATCAGGATGACTCTGACAAACCTGACACTAGTGAGGGCCTTTTGTGTTTTTAAATGTAGTGGGTGGGTGAAGAAGAAAAGTGAGTGGATGCTGTGTCCAGCAAAACAATTAGTATAGTGGGAAGTTTGAAACCACAATCTGATAAGGCAGTGGTTCCCAAACTTTTTCTGCAGGGCCCCCCTTTTGTAGATAAAAAAAAAATTCAAGCCCCCCATACACACACACCTACATGCACCCACATAAACACACTCTCAGATACATCCTTTGCTTGCACACTCCTATAGAATTTATTTAAAACTATTAATACAGAACTGCAACTTCAGTCTTTGGAAAGGTGGGGTGTAACCATTTTGTCTTGATTAAGGCAACTGCAGAAAAACCTATCTCACACAAGTAGGATGTGTCAAAAGGAAGGAAGGAATGTGGCCAGAGCTCTCCTGCCTAGCAGTGGGTAGTCCTTTTTCCACTCCAATCCAAAATGCAGCCAATGTCTTGGACTTAAACTGCAGCCTCATTGTTGAATCAGATGTGACGTCAATGAACTGTTCCTCTTCTGTGGTGCTAAAGTCAGCAGCTGGTGTTGCACTGAAGGGGTCTCTGATCCAGTCATATTTTGTGGGATCCTGCACTGGGAAATACCTCTGGAAATGCTTTTGTAGGGCAGACATAAAATGAGTATTGAATATTCTCAAATGAGTCTATATTCCCCTCTTTCACTCGCTGCTCCCACAGTTTTCTAGTGAATGATGTGTTTTATCTGCCAGCTGTGGAAAGTGTGTGCTGCTGCCCTGCATCTGCAGATTTAGTTCATTGAGTTTCTGAAACATGTCACTGAGGTATGCAAGTTTCATGAGGAAATTGTTGTTGTTGTTAAACCTGTGGGCAAGTTCATCACCCTCTTCCTCACAGAAGATTCTGCTCTCAACCAGCAGTTCAAACACTCTGGATTAAACCTTCCCATGTGACAGCCTTCTGGACTCGCTGTGAAACAAAACAGCTGTGTAGGCAGATCCCATTTCCTCAAACAGCGCAGAAAAAATCCGGGATTTGACAGGTCTTGTTTAGATGTAGTTTACAGTGGCAATGATGTCTGTCATTACATCATTCAGCTCGGGGCTCAGCTGTTTAGATGCTAGCGCCTCTCGGTGTATCATACAGTGTGTCCACTTGTACATTGGGGGAGACGTGCTTGATTAGCGCTTGCAGCCCTCTTCGTTTCCCGGCCATTGCCTGAGCCCCATCTGTGCAGATCCCCACACAGTCCTCCCATTTCAGATCAGCCTCTGTCAAGTGAGTGTGAATGATTTTGAACAACTCGTCAGCAGTGGCTCTGGCAGTTACACGTTTGCAGAAAAGCAAATCCTCCCTCAAATCTTTGCCATCAATGAATCTGACATATGCCATTAATAAACAGTCTTTGTTACTGTCAGTCGCTTCATCCATCTGCAGAGTAAAACAGTTGTGTCGTATCTTCTCATTAAGCTGCTCCTCTACGTCTTCTGACATGTCATAAGTGCGCCTCGCGATAGTATTGTCTGACAGTGGAACAGCCTTTAGTTTGCTGGCTGTTGCTTCATCAGTCATAGTTGAAACCATATCAATAGCGGAAGGTAGTATTAATATCTGCTATTGTGTGCGGCTTTTCACACTGAGCAACTCTGTAGCTACTTTGTAGGAGGCGAGTTGAGCATTTGAAAGCACAGATGCTGCTTTAGTAAAGCAACTCTTTTCTTTTCTTTCTGAAGAAATCAATGGGCTTCTCTTTGTGCTCGGGATGTGAAGTCTCCAAGTGGCGTCTTAACTTGCTGGGCTTCATACTGTCAGAAGCTAACATTTTGAGACACACAACACACTGTGGTCTCTCCTCATTACCCACCGTTGTACTGATGAAGCTGAGGGCGAGATATGCCTCGTCATATTTTCTTCTCTTTGTTTTGGTAGTTGTGACATTTGGTGTAGATTCATCTTCTGCTTTACGTTTACCTGGCAGTCCTTTCACAAACTTGTCTATGATTTGCTAGCTAGCAGTGCAGAAGAACGATGCATCATCTATATTTAGCCTTGCCGCGCACCCCCTGTCATAACTCCCCCAGTTTGAAAACCACTGTGATAAGGGATGGATGATCATACTTATTTTGTACAAGAAAATCACAGGAAGGTGAAGAAAGAAAACTCCAAGACACTTAAAAGTGACAGCATTAATATGAATAAATATTGGAGTTCCCCCTTTCCAAGATGGAAACACAACCATGGGTGAAGTGCTGCCGGTTATCTCCCAGTGAGGAAATAAGTGTTCAGTTTGTATAATCTGGCTGAATGTTAAAAAAGTCAAAGTGATGAATTGATGAATCTACTTAGTTGTGTTGCATGTTTGAACAAAGGCTGCATCTTGTCATCATCAAAGCTGAACAGCTCTGTATGTTCAGCTTGTTACATGATGTGACCTGTAACACGTTTCTTTAACACGTTCAGTATCATCCTGTCAGTCACTCTGTGTGAGGGCCGAGGGGCTGAACTTCACGACCTACACACTCAACATAAGAAACTAAGAGTCACAGCACAGGAACAGAAGCAGCAGCTGTGTTTAGACCTGAGTCAACACATTATTAACATGTATTCATTTAAAACGTGACATGTCCTCTGATCACAGAGTCAGTCAGGAGTTTCTGCTCTGACATTTTCAGAGGTAAAAATATTCACTGTGTGAAAAACATGATGACAAAAGTTAGAGTGAACAGCAGCAGCTGTGAATAAAGTCTCAGCCTACCTGCTGCAGTCAGGCTGTCTGTTGTCAGCCACTCCTGGAGTGTCTGTGCCAGGCTTTACACCAGGTTCACAGTGATACATATGGAAGCCTGTTAGCGCCCATTAAAGAAAAGGATCAGGTGAAAACTAAGCTTGATGAATAAATAATCCCACGGTTAGTCATGTGTGTGTACGCATGCATGAGTGTGTCTTAGTTGCGCTCCAGTACTGAAACATATAGCTCCTCACCCCTGATTAAAACTGACTGTAGTATATATTTCCCCCTGCTGTTAATGGTACACAACCTTCATAATGCACCGTGTTTATTATCAGTATGTTAGTTTCACTGAAAAGATTATTATTAATTATTATCATTAATTTTTATCTGAATAAATGATGTATAAAAACTCACCCTCTTTGTCTCTCTCTCTCTCTCTCTCTCTCTCTCCCTCTCTCTCTCTCTCAGTGGGACTTGCTTTACAAGGTGTACTGAGTGAAACCAAAACAGTGACAGGCATAGTTGGTCAGAGCATCACTCTGAACACTAGAGTTACTGGACTACATGGTGACGATCAGATCCTCTGGTCTTATGGTCCAAAGCAACATGTCCTAGTCAACTACATGGATGGAGAACTGGTACGGATTGAATCAGAAAGATTCCAGCTGGACAGAGTTACTGTATGCCTCACCATTCTCTCTCTAAGCCCAGAAGACGCTGGTTCCTATAAGGGACAGATTATCAATGGGAATGGGTCTACGCACTACTTTCACCTGATTGTTGAGAGTGAGTAATTGGAGACATGTACGTGTGTGTGTGTGTGTGTGTGTCTCTGTTCTGTTCATCTTAGTTCCACAGCTGCTAAAGAAGTGTGTTGTCTCCTGTTGTTTCACAGAGCCTGCTGAACCGTCCACTGACACTGAAGGATCTTCCCCTGACAGTGCTGCTGACCAGAAGACTCACGTGGTGGCTGTCCTGGTTGTTGCTGTAGGCGTTGTGCTGTTTGCCTGAGCAGAAAAAGTTGAGGTCAGTTCTGGGCCAGTATGAATAAAGGCCTATATCTTATAGAAGCTTAATTCACAAGTGTAAAACATTTTTTAAAGAAAGCTTTATAATGTACATATTTATAACAGTAAAAATCTCTCTGAACTACTGTATGGCCTCTGTTTGATCATTATCAGGAAACTGGGCCTGAACTTTAAATCCAGCTATTGAAAGACCCTCACCACAATCTATCTGTTTGTTTTCCACATAATGCTTTCAACATGTGGTCCATAATGTGATCAGCAGTGAGAGTGTATGTTTTCTCTCTTCACAGGAAGTTGTTGCTTGTCTGCCTGCTTCGCAATCCTTTGACATGGAAGGTCATCTCCTCACCCCACCTCACCCAAGTGCTTCTGAGAACAGACAGACATATTTGAAAGAGTCCCCCTGTGTCTTATTGAAATATGACATTTGATGAGTTCACACGTTGGCACAACATTTGCACTACTTGAGGAGATTTGCCGTTCTGGTAAACTCCCTGTTTTACACTGTTCCTATGGTGCTTTCAGGGTCATTCCACTGCATTAATACTGGAATTAGTTGAAGCTGCTGTAAGTGTTATCTTTTTATTAAAATAAGTGTTAACAGCTCTACATTCCAACAGTAATCACTGTTACAGAGTGTTCATGTTTATACTGATACCATTGCTGATCAACATGCACTCCACTAGACCTTATAATGCAAATCATCAGAATGTTTCCAATTATTTCTTTACGGTACATTCATGTGGATATTATTTCAGAGGACCTCTGGGCTGAAATTTATACTAATGCACGATACTGAGTAACTGTTGGTCCAGAGGACTACAGCCTCTTTCTCTAAGAACTGAGCTCCTCAGAAATAAATCCACTGTGGGACACACTGAAATAAATCCTGAGAATATTCTGGGTTTTTCTCACTAATTCAGTCGTTTAGAGTTTAGGTTTGCACACCTGTGCTGGTGAAAACGTGCAGTATGGGACTTTTACATATAAATAAACATCATTATTCAAGTTACATTCAAGCCCTTGCCAAACTAATCCACACAATGCTAATAAAACTTAATACAGCCAGAAATCTGGAGTCACATGTAGTGATGTGCTTTATGAAAAGCTGAAACAGGTGTAGTGTCAGACTACGCTGCAGCAAATAAGAGTATGGTGTAATCTAGACTGTTAACGGCCCCTCCATAGTGTTTGTTTACTTACTCTCACTGCTGGGGAAGGATGGACTGAATCGTAAATGAATGTGTTTTTATGAAATTGTACAAATAGTTTTTTCCCCGATATTTGTCTCATCTTCATTAAATTTTTAGATTGACAAATAAATTGCTGCCTTCTTTACAACCCTTGAAGCCATGAAATGCTTTGTCCTCTTCCCTTTCTCTGATACCTTTCATTGTAACTTAAAACAATGACATTTTGAAATTTAAACTTTGACTGATAAAAAGTTATCATATGAAGTCAGAAATGAATAATAATAATAATAATAATAATAATAATAATAATTATTATTATTATTATTATTATTATTATTATTATTATTATTATTTATAGAAAGACTAAGAATAAGGATCTCGAACAAGTTACAATTGAGTTAAGGTTTAGCGTTTAGATGACCAAACATGAACCATGGCCCTGTTCATCATCTATTTCTCTCCTATAATGTTTTCAGAAACATAGCATAGTGGCCCGTTTAGCTGTAATACCATGTTGTTTGTCACCTGATGGGGAATAACACAGCCCCCTTTCTCTGTTTTCTCTGGTTATGTAGCAACAATTCAAAGATATTTGTGCCTTTTTACTGAATACAGGGTTAGAGTTATGTGGGAGCCAATGGGGGCTGAGATCCCATGATGTAGGATCTGAGCTTCAAAAGAAAGCAGTAAAATCACAAAGCTGTGGGGGTATTTTTACATTAATGATATAAATATGTTAAAAGAAACAGAGTAACTACGCAACATATTCTCTTGTGAATCACAGTGACAATGACCATGTCACTGTGATTCACTCTCTGTCTGGAGTGTGTGCTGTCATACCTTTTTTGCTGTGTGTGTGTGTGTTTGTGTGTTTGTGTTACATGCTCCCCCTCTGCTGGCCAGGATATGCAACTGTGGCTGACGCTCGGCCTCCTGCCATTCCAGGTGAAAGCGGTCTGGCTGATAATGAACCAATAAGAGGGGGGGCACCAGGCTCTGGCTCCCTCTCCATTCATCAGCCTGGAGGCTGTTGCAAAAAAGCCTTCATACTCAACACCAAGCCTTGTGTCTCTGCTTCTGGGTGTGCCCGCAACAAAAACTCCCTCACAAATTGCGTGATTTAAGACTTACAAGTTGCATTAGGGAAAATGTAACTTTTTTGAAACTGTTGCAGTAAATTCTAAGTCATTGGTGCCTTTTTGTGAATTTGGCATTAAATACAACACATTAAGATGTTTCTTTCCTTGTAAAACTGTCTGTTTTTCATGTTTAAAATGCATCCTGTCTGTTTTTCATGTTTAAAGTGCATCCTGTCTGCTTCCATATCTAAAGTATGTCCTACCTACCAGCAGCTGTTTGAACCCACTGTTACAACTGATTTAGCTATTTACACCAAATTTATGAAAAAATAGCATATTGACAATAAACAATGTCCAATTTTACAAATCCAGTAAACGGTAACTAATATAGGCTACTTACCTGGTCAAAGATGACTGTGGTGAGCATCAGCAGAAACCCTTACGAAAACGCTCAATTTTAAGACTTGTGTTAAGAGAAAATGTGTAAACTTTGTGAAACGTTGTACACAACACATTCTTAACTATTTGGGCCCACTTGTTAATTCTGCCAACGTTATACATGAATATATTTCTCTCTTTGAGTAATAAACGTATCCGTTTCTTCCAGTGATGTAGGTGTGTATTTGCATGTAGAGTGGGGAAGTCAGATCAGATCTCAAGTGGTCACGAGACGCATGTTGAGACGCGTTCAAGGTCAGGTGTGAATTTACCGGCATGAAGAAGTCCACATATGATCCGATCACTCAGGATGGATGGTAAAACCAAATGTGGCCAGTTTCCCTCTTTCAGGACGCACCTGTTCGGCTATCAACCTATTCTTAAGTCTCCGCCCTAAACATTAGTCAAGGTTAGGGGGTTAGTTAATTTAGAGACCCCCACAAAACTCAGAAGAGAACTCGAACTCTGACTGAATAGACAGCCCACTTATATGCAAGGACCATCTTTGTGGCGGTTAAGTACTTCTTTAAGTAGAAGTACCACAAAAGTAAAAGTGGGCCTACTCATTAAAAGAGCACTCTGTAGTTCTGAGGAAGACATTTTAATCAGAAGAGAAAGATCTTCATTGACTGATTTTCTATGCCTAAACAAATTATATAACCACACAGTTACTTTGTCTTCATGACTGAATAAACTGAATAAACAAATGGTCCATTTCAGAATAATAAATGTATAGTATATTCTCAAATTCTAACTATTGATGCATTAACGTGTTCATAACTTTAGGGCTGCAGCAGGTAAAGGATGAACTCATTTTCATAACTATATACTGCTGACAGCTCGACCTATAATAATATAACCTAGTTACAATTTAAGATTATTGATATAAATATAAATTAAGTAAGTAAAGTAATGAAACCAGTAGGTCTAATGCTAACTCACCTAACTAAAGCTTTAAAATAAATGAAGTGGAATAAAAGTGTAATATTTACCTCTGAGATGTAATGGAGTAGAAGAAAAAGGTTTAGGTTTCATGGGTATTTATCCTGTAGGCCTATATGTTTTTTGTGAGGGGGGCACCATCTCATGGTGACATCCCGCAATTGAATGAATGGTGTCTTCACAGTGGAATCTAGGCAAACCCCCAGGAGGTGGGGGAGGGGGTGTGGGGGGACTCCCGGTGGCTGGTAATTGAATGGGACCCTAAAGGTCTTTTGGTTGGGAGGTGAACATTGAGATGGCTGTAATTGTATGTGTACTCTTACCAATCACCAATCACTTTTTTCACTGGATTGGGTTGACATTTGTCCTGAACATCCAGGGACCCTTGGTTATTGCTGAATGGTTACAGGATTTTTTTTTTCTATTTATTTTCTATTTAACTTTATGTGTATTTGTCTGATTCTCCTGTACTTGTTGCATCTTGAGCTGTTGTAACAAGTGAATTTCCCTGTTGTGGGATAAATAAAGCCAATCTAATCTAATCTAATCTAATCTAATCTAATCTAATCTAATCTAATTAATAATCATAATCATACCTCCATTAGCTTTTACTTTCTTGCAACCACGTATTGGTTCTGTGTAGTTTTAACGTAGCTCTATCACATTTAGAAGTTATTTGCTCCTGCATAAAAAAGATAGAGTGACCCAGAGCTTGTTAAATATAGCTTCAGAGCTGAGGTTATTTTGACTGTTGATTTTCCTAAGAAGGATTATTTTGAATTTACTTGAAACTTTAGTGTGTGAAAGTGTGATATTCATTGCATATATGTCAAAACTTCAAAGATGTTATATCACTCGTTCATTGTTTATAACATTTTTTTAAATGAGCTAATTTTTAGTGCTTTTCACTGGCTGTAATATCACCTTCAGTGTATTCATTTCATCAGTAGATATTTGTACTGTGTTCATGTCAAGGTTTCTATCTGTCTGATATCTACTGAGCCTGTTTTTCATTGGGTTCTGGAAATTTGCAAGTTACAGTTTGTAATGGCTTGATTTGTTGAATAAAGGTGATGTGCTGTGTGTCAGGACAAAATAATAAAATTAGTTCCTTAGCTCAATACACATATATTATTTCACAATTTCAAACTCTGTGAGCTAAAAGTTAGGGTTAGGTTGAGGAAGTGGTTCTTAAATTGCCACATTTGTGGATCCAGTGCACTGGCAACAGAGGTCTGAATAAAGTCGCCATTACTCAAATGCCCCACCTGGGTATAGAGATCCTGCAAAGTATGTACGAGTGTAGCTGTGTAGTCAGATCCTGCAAGGCAGTTATCATAGTAACTGGCCAACAGTGACCCTTAAAGTCTGGAGTAAACAGCTGGGGGTAAACTATGACCCCTACAGGTCAGTGCTCCAGATGAGCGCTATTACATGCAAAATACAATAGTCATATAATCCACACACAATTTCCTCCTTTCACATACTGGAGAATGCACATATCTCCATATTTCATGCATATTATATATGGTTAATAGCACTCAAATGTAATACATAAAAATATCTGTAAATAATAGAATTAAATATTTGGATAAATGAATACATAATAAATAATTGAACAAACAAACAAAGATAATTTGTAGTTCTAACCCCATGTATATTACATGCAGACAATAAGGGGGTTGTATAAGTTAGAAGTGCTAAGGTTACAACCACAAGGGGGCACTGTTGAGTCGAAGTATTAAGTTTTAGTGTGTATAGTTCATCAGACTCAATAAATGACTTTGTAATGTTATTATAAACAATCATAAGAAACATTAACATTCTCAGCTGTCTGTCAGTTAATTTCATATAACTGCTTATAAATGTCAACAAACATGTTCAAACTGCTTTTATTAATACTTAAATAGTCTTATTAACGCATGGTAATGTTAATAGGCAACAAAGGACTTTAAGGGCCTAAATAAGACAGTATCTGTCATATTCTGACTGGTTTCTCATTGTGTTTTCAATAAATACCCTTCTAAATCACTCCCTGATCCGCTTCTGGGTCCTATAACAACCAACTACAAATCATCACAGTAAAATCAGAATTGTAGTGTGGAGGGGAGTGCATATTGACATGTGACATGCTTACTATGGACTCTGTATGGATTCATTGATTTACATTTGTAGAAATAGAAGGACGTGCTTTGTGAGGTTGGTAATTTTGACATAAAACAAAACAAACAAAAAACCCACTAATAAATGCTGGTAATGTGGTTTGACCTTCACTGTTAACATGGTCATCATACTGTATGATAAATGACTGTAATCTGTGTATTTCCTACCACTTGATATTGTGGATATTATTGATTTGTCAGAAGGTTTTAGGAGTACGTCAGGTACTATTAGTTGCTCATTAGTAGATTTTGGAGAGATGAAATGAAGAGTGGTAAAAGCTTATGACCGTATTAAATAAAATGACTCAATACAATTATTGATATTGCACATTTTCTCACAGCAAAGCCCCTATGTGTACAAAAGAATTACTCTGGTGAGTCCAAAAACTGGACAGCTGGGAAAGAGCAGTTGATGCGGCTTTTTTTCTTTTAAACAAAATAATTGTTAATTGCAGTAATCACATGGTATTTCTACACACATGGGTACAAATAACACAGTAGTAAAAAGCACTAATCAATGTCACACTTTGACACTTCAAATTTTCCATTCTGAAATGTACTTATGCTTCTCAAGTGCAATATTAAATACTATTTAAAGATGAAATAAAAACACCTCAGCATACTTTCTTTGCCCATGTCCTCTAAAATTCCCTCTGTGGAGTCAGCCTTGCATTGTGCTCCATCTGACTGACATGTAAAGGCAAAAAAAGAGAATACTTATGTAGTAACAAATCACTGGTCTTCATTGCTTCAACGCTCTCTTTTTTAGGGACGCCCTGATCACATTCACAGTTACACATTCACACCTGGAAGCCACTGGGCAGCTCCACTGGAGCAGTTGGGCTTATGGGCCTTGCTCAAGGGCACCTCAGTGGTGGCAGTGAGGGTGGAGCAAGCACTGGCTTTCTCTTTGACATTCACCTTGTAACCTTGTAATCCTGAGCTGAACTTTGACCTCTGAGAGAATGAACCTCAATGTCAGGAACCCAGATCTCTTCATAGGATACTCTAAGACATAGATTTAATCTATACCTTTGACTTTTAACTGGTTCAGTATGGGAATGAAGTGCTGTGGATGACGTGTGTTGGCCAGTGCCATTTCAAACCATAATTCCAGTGAGAATACAGTTCCAGTTCAGCCCCTGCTATAGATATTACACTGTATTATCATTTTTATTATATTCAGTAACCTGCAGCACCCAGTGGAAGAAAACAAACAGACAGTCTGAAGCTTTTAACTCTCTTTATGAAGTATTTCATACAGGTGTCATGTTATTCAGGCCACAATGAATGAGCGTTGTGCAAAGTAACACACATATATTGTAAGTACATAGTTCATTGTTACTCCCCTAAACCCTTTAATATAGCTGAAGCACTTATAGTTCCATTGAATCCCTGAATCAAAAGTAAATTTGACACCACAGATAGCTGAGATGCTGTAGACACAGAGCAGAGACTTACTGATCAACAGAATAAGACATCTGAGCTGAAAGGAACCTGGTGATCTGAAGGTAATCAGATTACTATGGTGAAAGAATTCACCAAGTGAAAGCATCTTAAGAAGATTCCTGTCATCCACACTGTGTGTGGATTTTATCAGTTCACTTTTCTCTTCATTCAGTCAACAGCTCAGAAACATCTCGAGCTTTATCCTGTAATATTTCCCATAATTACTTCCCTACAGTACATCATTTTGCAGAGTTAAATTATTCTCAGTTACAGATTTTCTACATTTTCTCTGCACCTTCTGTGATTTCTGTGAGCTTTTTCCACACACCAATAGAAAGGAAATTGAACTGGTAATACATAGAGATAAATAAATGATAAATGCAATCCAGTACTCTATTGACCATTCACCACAGATTGGAATTACAGTTAAAAATATACTATGGCAAGCACAGAAAGAGGTAAAGAATAAAGAAAAAATATTCACTCTATTATCTGATAATGATGGAATATTTTATCTTACATTTCATCCTGTTATATTTTATGACATCTAACAGCCTCTGCTTAATGTATGTGTATGAGAATAAAAGTGTTTCATATTAATGGATGTTGAATAAGGATACCAAACTCAGTTAAGTCGTGCACAGGAGAAATCTGTTGATAAAAACTAAATTAATGAAGCTGAATAAGCCTGGCTTTAAAAAGTGGTGCTTCAAATAAATTGGAAATCAATAATCAAAGATGACATGGAGAGACTTTTCCTAGTGATGCCTGAGTGATTAAAAGATTGCAATACACCATCCCCTCCATTGCCATTAAGAGTGAGAACACATCTGAATATCACTTATATATTATTTATATAATCACATTTCCATGTGAAGTTTCCTCATTTTGAATGTTGTCAATGAGTGTGTCCTCATCAAAAAACATCTTAAATCTGAAATCTCATTTAAGGTTAGACTGCATGTAGGACTTTTCTCATTACAGCTCAAGGTTTTCTAAATGCATTTACCTATTGGCATGGTTCAGATATTACTCCAGCATTCAAAATACTTCACATCCAAAATTTTCACATCTTAACTGTAAAACAGCACCAACCTGCATTAAATGCAAAGTTGAAATCAGCTGCCCAACTCTATCTATTTGGCATAATTGATAAAAGAGTGAAACATAAACATGCTGGGACAATTACTATGACTTTTCAAACATTACTTACAGCAATGGGTTTTTTTAAAAACATAATTTCCATTTAAAGTTACGTTCTATACTAACCATGTACCATTGAGAAATCAGCTATGTCATCACAAATGCACAGTCATGTAGTAGTACATTCCAACCACTCACAGAATGACATGGCCAATGGTCCAACTGTTATTATGTAAAAATAGGCACTTTAACAGTTATGTAGCTTATAAATAGTCTGCCAAGGACATAGCCCTTTTTTCAATATTAGAGTTCAAATGGGTGGAAAATGAGGATTTTCCCTGTCTATCACCTTTGTGATGAGATAGGACAAGCAGTTAGGATTTTGTTAACCAATAGGAAAAGTAATCTTCGTGATCCAGACAGTTTTCTTGATGATGATCAGGCAGGTGGAAGAAAATCACTGGTCAGTGTCGTCAATACACTGTAAAAAATCACAAATCCACTTTGATCAACTGCTCTCCATAATGCAAAGTGTACAGTGTAAAATGGTCTATTAATTTGTGTTCACTCAATATAAATATTCATATTATGTTTTGTTAAACTTAAACTAAAGTAGCTGCACACAACTGCACTGTGTCTATCAACATTTATGATTTTGGACAGTTCAAATAAGGCTCAGATCACATATTCCAATGATGTCAGAGATCATAAAACTGCAGGTGCCTGGCCAGCCAACAGTTTAACTATGCTAACACCATAAACACTCATATATGAATGATGTATACGTGCTTTGTTTTAAGGATCATATTAAATGTGATGTTACCTTTTCATTAGAGGAGGTTGGAGACTTGGTTCCTGAGTTGATCATTTTGATCATTGTAGCCCTTCTTATTGATCCATGCCGTAATAGTTTGAAGATCATTGTTTGTCATTACTCCTGGAAGCAGGTTGAACCATGTGTCTACCATCTTTTCACTGTGTAGCTGAAAACTGTTTTCAAAAGCTTGAAGCCTGGTTGGACTCATGTTGTCTGTCGGATTGGTCTGAAAGTCATAGAAGTTCTTGTTGCTGTTCAACCTGAATCTGGGCATTGCACCAATGATCGTCAGTTTGAAGGTGTCCACAACATTATTTTGGCTTATGGCTCCAGCTAATAATGATCTGAACCTTGGTGATATTGTACTTGGAAACTCACGATGTATTTCTTTAGGCACATAAACAATTGGAAGTTCACGGCCATGATATTTGTCCACTTTGCCAATCTTGTTCGGATCCAGAGGACGTGACTTTGTTGCCACTTCAAGCATGGCTTCTGCTAATCTGCTATTCTGGTTCAATTGTCTAGCCTCCAATATACTCTTCACTGGTGGCTGGTGATCTCCATTGATAAATTGTCCAAGTCGTCTTCTGTAGAAACTATCCTGCTTCCACTCTTTGTACAGTTTCATTGTCCCAACTTCTTGCCGAAGAACTTGCAGGTTTTCTGACATTTTTATTCTTTTTCTTCGTGCAGCTCCTTCTGCCATGTACCAGTCTCCTCCTCTGATTGATTCAGTCCACTCTTTGCGCTTGATGAAAGGCTCCCATTGGCCTGGGTTTCTGAGGAGAGTGTCGGCCTCCACAGATCGGAGACGTTGTGCTTCCAAAGTGATCTCTTCTTCACTGGCCTCAGGTTTCATGCCTCGTGCCAAAGCATGGAACAGGCAGTTCTTGTCCTCACTATTTATTTTCACTGTCTTGTTATTAATGTGCACATCATAATGTCCGTCTGGGTATTGGTCAGTCTTTGGTCTATAGATCAGTGTCACAGTTTGAATGGCAGGATCAGTGTTTGGGCTCAGCTCCTGCATTTTGGTAAGTCTACCATGGCTGTCTTGTGTTAGGAGGACAACCTTGGTGCCAGTGGCTTCTGAGAGGACTCTGATATCGAGGATGTTGCCTGCAGTCTCTGAATTCTTTATGTTTTCAGCATGTGACTGTGAGCGTTTACCTGCACCACTTGCATGTTTTGAGTCTGTGGGCATGTGTGTAATGTATCTGTTGTTCTGTCCAGCTCTGAGTTTTTCCTCTGTTCTGTCACTCTTTAAGCCACTTCTTACATGACGGCCAATGATGCCATTTACTCGGCCTTGAACATGTGAAACAAAGTGACTGGAGAACTTCTGGTGGAACACTTCTACTGAAGCATCAGCCACTAAAGCACTGATGGTGTTGGCTAAATCTTGCTTGAATTCCTTCAGCAACTCAATGTCTGAATCAGACAGCTCACTCACCTTCACTTTCTGTGAAGAAATTTTTTCTGTTTTAAATATATTTAGCTGTTCGTGAAGGTTTGAGAAAAACTTGCTGGATAGGGTGAGTGCTGCACTGATAGCGTCTGCTGCCAGCGCTCCCATGTGGACACCTTGGATCAGTGTCAGAATTAATTGTGCTCTTCCACTGGCCTCTGCTTTAGCTCTGTTAATCACTGCGGAGAAGGATGAGTTAAGCTTGTTCTGCCAGTCGAGGTCTTCATAGAAAGGTTGTACTGCAGTGCTGCTTAACTTTCTAAAGATGGCCAGAAGTTCACTCCTTCTCTTCTCATTCCTCAGGAGGTCATGAAGTTGTTTTTTATCTTCAAGATGTGAGAGGATGATGTCATCTACTAATGTAGACAAGGGCTCCTTTTCCATGTTGGACTTCACCTTCACAACAATTCCTCTTTCCACCTCATTTTTGATGCTGTTTAGTATTTGTTTCAGTATTTCCTTTTCTGCCTTCCCGAGTCCATAGGTAACGATTTCCTCGACCATTCTTTTAGCAGTGTGCTTCACTGCATTCTTCATATTTGTCTTTGTGACAACACTCAAACTGTCTTTAGCCTGTTTGGAGAGAAACTTTGGCATCAACTTTAGCTTTTTGCTGAATCCCTTAATTAACATTTTAGATGCTTTGAAGCCCTTTGCAATCAGCTTTCCAACTCCAAACCCAATGAGAGAAACACCTATGGAAATGGCTTTTTCTATAGCCCACTTCTTCCAGCTGAATTCTCCTGTCACCATGGACTCTATGCCATAGATACAGTCTGATATTCCCTCAGAGATAAGTCCCATGCCGACCTGAGCAAATGTACCAAACGTAAAAGCAGTGAGCAATGCTCCTCCAATAATCTGTAAAACTCCAAGAAAGAACACCAGCAGACCTTCCCATGAGAATCGAGGCTCCTCCTCTACAGAAAACACATATTTCAGACCTTGACTGTAGAGGTTGTAGGCTTCCACTTGGAGATCTTCATCAGCAGGTGATACCAGGGAGGAAATTGGTGATTTTTTGGCAATTGCATCTCTCCCTCTTTCTCTTATTTCATCGAGCCTTTGGATGGCCTCGCTAATGTTTTTGTCGAAGTAATTCAACATGCCGCACTTGGTTGTCAACTGTTTTTCGAGGCTGGTTGGGTCACTGTTGGCTGAGTTTGCAGAAGACATTTTTACAAACTGCAGGCAGACCATGGGTTCCTCACTGAGATACTTCAGAGACTCCTGTGCCTTCATTAGATCATCTCTGGCCTTAGCAAGGTAATCTGCCTTCTTCTGCTGTATAGTGCAGTATGCATGATTGTAAAAAGCTATGGCTGCCCAACTTTCATCTAGTTTCATGGCTTTTTCAAAGAGCCTGGTGCTGACGTCCCATTTTTTTTCACTCAGTGTGACATTTCCAAACTTGATGTAGTGATAAATGCTAGAACATGGTGAAGTCTGACTCTGAGACTGACTCGTTGCTAACGACAAATTATCTTTTAAACTCTTTTGCAAGTCATTTCTCTTCAGCTGGTCAATTTCCTCTGATTTTGTTTGCAACCAAATCCCCCAGAATTCATTCATGACGTCAACAACAACTCTTTTCTCATCTTCATCTGTCTCCTCATGAATGACTTGAAGAGTTTTGAGGTACTCTGAAAACAGATCCTCCAGCAGTTTCATCACAGTGACATCATTCATCATATAATTCATCTTCTCTGCTGCAAGTCTATCCCTTGTGCTCTTGGCTTCCTCCAGAGAAGACACCATCCTGAAGGACGGCTGCAGAGGTTCGGTGGACATGATTATCTGAGCAGATCCAGGTTTACCTTTGCGCCCGGTTCGACCAAAAGCCTGGAGCTCCACTCTTGTGTTCTCAGGAAGGAAAGAGATGATCACAAATAATCCTCCATTGTTGTTTACCTGTTTGGACACTTTTATGTCTGTGCCACGCCCGGCAAGGTTTGTGGCAACGATGACATCACCAGGAAGCAGTTCTTTATCTATTTTGCTCAAACTGTCTTTGTCACTGCGGCAGTAGAGAAGGATTTCACCTGGGATGCTGCTTTTCAGCTCTTCGTAGATCTCTTTGGCTTTGTTGATAGTTTCACAGATCACCAGGGCTGCTCTTCCATCTCTGTATGGATTTGGGGAAACCTGATCCAAAACCACATGTTTTATTTCTTTTTTCCACTCTTCAACTGAAGTCTTCAGAGTACCTTTTACCTCAAACAACTTCTTCCTGTTGAAAGTTGGCATTTTGCAGGCAGAAAGATTTGGATATAGGTCCTGCAAAAACTGAATGTCTCTTTTGCTCCCAAGTGTCCCAGTTGTTCCATATATTTTCCCATGGTACTTTTCAAAAAAGGAGATGTTAGAAACGTAGTTTGTCACTGTTGAAATTGTGCTCAGTTTGATTTGGTGTTTAATCTCAACAAATTGCTGCAGACCATCACCCCATTTCTTGTTCAGTTCTACAATACCAGTGGACCTGAAATCCACTGGACAGACATTGTCATTTTCAACAACATATTCCCGTCCTTCCCTCAGTTGCATAGCCAGAAAGGCATTCTGAACCCACACTGACACTTTCTTCTCCACCAGATTCTTCAGGAATCCAGGGATGCTGATTTTGTCTTTATTGTTTGGACATGGGGTGTACTGAATCTTCTCTGAGAGGAGCTGTGTAATAGGCATGATGAGAGTTTCTTCTGAATCATAGAGAGGACAACACAAGCCTTCCTCCAAGACAAGAAATGTAAGCTCTGGGATGTCCTGGTTGTTGTAGGGGCTGTGCTTTCTAGGACAGAGCATTCCCTTGTCGTCTAAAGTGTAAACAGTAAAGCCATAGGGGACATAGTCCTCAAGTTCTTGAAAAAAATCTATCACAGCATCCTGACTCACAGTTCTCAGTTTCATAAGAACTTCATCCTTTTCACTTTTGCAGATATCCTCTGTAAATCCTTTTGGCACAGTGTTGCATTCTTCAGCGATACGTAAAATATCTGTTGGATCTTTAATGTCAGTTTCTTCTGTGTTTATTGAGTCAAAGATGGCCTTGAAGAATGAAGCAAGAGGACTACGTACAAATGTCTGGTGCCCTGCAGACAGGAAGCCGTACTGGCTGACGTGACCCCAGATCATGGCCAGAATAATGTTCAGGTGCTGCATGGAGACCATGGGACTGGACAGGTACGTCATCTGCACACCTTGATCCAGCAGCAGTGAGTCCACTTCATCAATTATGATGCACTGATAGCTGCGATCGGGCCTCACATCCTTCATCTCAAATGTCTGTCGAAGGTGATCTGCAGCGAACGCTTCAATAGTTCCATAGATAATGTCCTTCTGGTAGCATTGTTTTCTACCTTCATCTGTGGTTTTATTTGTGTTTGTGTCAGCTGTTATGCCAAAGAACTTGTAGAAATTGTTCCATTCTTCTGCATCTCTTTGACATAACACAGAAGAACTGGACACCACATCCACTTTCTCACCTCTAAGCACTCGTAACGCTGCGAACATGGCTATAACACAAGATTTTCCTTCTCCAGTGCCCATCTCCAGGAGCTTCCCAGTGTCAGACAAGGCCAAGAGGCACCAGCTGATCATCTGAGTGGCTCTGGGCCACCACTTCCCTTCAGCCTTTTTCAGGTGTACAGCATTACATAGGACTGCCAGCAACTCCTGAAGGTCTTCTGTGCCCGTGCTGCGACTCAGTTTCCTTGCTAGGTGCACATCTGTGTGCTTCTTGATTTCATCTGTTTTGATCAGGTTTGTTACATGAGTGACTACACTGTATGATTTAGTCAGTGTTTGTTCATCAATGTCTTTCATCTGCCGGATTTCATCAAAAATAGTGTCAATGCTTTTTATGTTTTCATTGCTGAGACTCTTTTCTAAATGCATAATCAGATTCTCAGTTAAAAATGAATCTAAGAGCTTAAGGAGGGATTGGTTGTTCTCATCTGTCCAGTTGGAAGACACCTGATATGTTGCCAACAAAAGTAAAATCTTCATGATAGAAATACAGCCTTCATCGTGTTGGTGGTCAGTTAATGCTCCAAGGAGGTTTAAGGCCTCTACTGGTGACCAGAGTCTTTGTTCTCCAAGATTTGAAACCATCTGGAAGAGTTCTTTGGTTAGCTCATTTGAGGCTTGGAATTTCTCCACATAGGCAAATAAAACCTCCAAACACCATTTCCCTGCAGGGGATGTGTTTTTCTTACTTCCTGTTTCTTCAGTTACCACTCTCAAGAGAGTCTCAAGAAAGTTCAGCATGAAGACCTCATGAGAAGACAAAGCCTTTCCAGTGATTTTCGTTGAGATGGTGATGATTTTATTGTCAGTGTTTGTGTCTTTGTTTAGGTTGGTGTGGAGCACCTGAAAAAGAGCCTTAATAAACCTGTGTCTCAGTTCCCCTTCTTCACTGTAAAATTTACCTGTGAGGCTTTGCAGGACCTCTGCAGCAAACACCAGGGAGTCTTTGTCCTTGAGCCTTGAAAGTTCCAGACTATGGGAAGCACTGAGACATTGTTCTTCAATGATGAATCCGCGACTGAGCTGAGGGTTCCCTGTTTCCATCACCTCTACACCGTGTTGAATGTAATCAGACACAAAGTCGTCCATGGTACCATACACAATGTCTGCTTCATAGATGTTCCTGTATGATGCATCTGTTGTCTTCATGTTTGTGTTGACAGAAATTCCAAAGTGCTTGTAGAAGTTGGACCACTCCTTAGTTTGCTCCTCTGAGTGAATGTCAGAGCTCAGCACAATATCCAGTTTGTTTCCCATGCAGACTTGTCTGGCAGCAAACATAGCTGTGACACACGGATCTTCTTGCAGACCAACCAGCTGAGGCGCTTCACTCTTCTGAGTAAGCACCAACGCACACCATCGCAGCATCTGCTTCACTGTGGGCCACCAGCCTTTTGTGTCAAAAACTGCTTTGCATAGCTGAGACAGAGAGTTCTGCAAGTCAGCTGCATTCAATGTTTCACATTGAAAGGACTCATTCATTGATGGTGCATCTTTTGGTGCATTTTCTGAGTATTGTAGGACACCAGTGGTAATGTTCCTAATCACATCAATCACAGAATTATCAAAATTACGTGACAGTTTTAATTCTGTTAAAGCTGCAACTAGACTGCTCTCATCTTTCCTTCTGAGAGTCTTTTGGAGATCCTGATGGAATCTGTCAGGGCCAGCAGAGTCTAGAGCCTGGGAGAGAGAGCGTCCGGACTCATCCGTCCACTGTGGGGATATGTCATACACTTGTACCAATGTCAGGACTTCAGTTATTGAAACATCATCTGTATATTTCTGTGACAGAGCTTTGAGCAGAGTCACTGCCTCCATTGGGGTCCATTGTTTGGTTTGCACCAGTCTGAGGAGCATTTCAGTGGATTCTGAGTGGGTTGCATTTAGATGTGTGAGTGTGGATAAGAGAAGCTTCAAGCACTGAATCTCCATCTTTAAAATAAACACAGTGGCTCTTCCAACTGCACTCTGCAATGATGATGTTAGGGTGCCCAGGAAGACAATCAGAAAGAGTTGCTCAGTGGAAAGCTCGTCTTCAGCCCATTGCTTGGCGATGAGGACTGCATCAGTATCACTGCTGCCATAGTCAGTGAAAAAGTGCATTAGGTTCAGATACAGGGCTTGAGTCAGCAGGAAACTCTCAGAAACGTTACATGCTGATTCGCTGATGGACTCCACCAGGGACTGCACATGACTGGAGACGCTTTGTAGGGAAACTCCCTGAGATATCTGAGGACACAGAATACACAGCTCTGTGATGAACACCTGAGTGTGCTGCAGAGTGCTGAGGGATGGATGAGCACTAATCCATTCATCAAACAGAAGTTTGTCCAGGACGGACAGGATGTTCCCCAGCTGATCAGCTGTCAGTTGAGTCAGACTGAGATCTGGAACTGGGATACTGCATTTCACAGAGAGGATTTCTAGAAGTTCATCACTGTCACTACCTGGTTCATAGTCCGCCTCAAACTCCAGATGTGTTATCAGAACATCTCGTCTGGACTGTTCTTCTAAAACGTCGCTGCACTGTTGTTTCTCAAGCTGCTCCTCAGCTCGCTGATGGGATTCTGTCAGTCTTTGATTCAATTCTTCTCCTCTTCTCTCCTCCTCTCTCCTCTGTCTCTCCTCTTCTCTTCTCCTCTCCTCTTGTCTCCTCATTTCCTCTTGATCTCTGATTGGTTTATTAAAGCAGTATTCACACTCGTACAAATCATTGTGGCCAATTGGTCTGTAGTATTCACCTCCATTGAACACATGTACGCGCCGCCCATGAACAGTACTTTGGCGTAAGTCATTGAAAGATTTGCATGGAGGTAGGACCTTATTACACTTGCAGCATCTCAGGCTGTCGCCCATGTGACTTTCTTTCGGTACGTTGTTTCCCATTTTTGATGATTTATTCAGAAGCTAGCGATGATTTTCTTGTGCAAATTGTTTTCTGAAAGAAAAAAAAAGTTAAATTACCCACAAGATATACTACACATACTTCTTAAGCTACTAAAAAGTAAACATTTTACTTTTGTAACCAAATCTAGGACAGCAATTTTCTTCACTATTTAACCTTTTGGTGATTGAATTTGTCCTATGTGAAATGTCTTGTTTTGTAGTTAAAGATGCAGGGGACGTCCAGCAACGCTACGACATGTTGCTGAGGTACTTCAAAAAATGCAGAAGTTTGAAGTGGACTGCCAAGCACTACAACATTGACACAGCAACAATATCAAACACTGCAGTAATTGTTGAAGTAGCAATTGCTGCCCCAGATGTGATCCCACCACCACGGGGAGAGGAGCATACACTACTTGCCTATGCAAATACTATGAAGGCATTTATTAATGGACTGCCTGAGGTGGAGGACGCCATAAAATTTTTTTAAAAAGATAGACTGTTGCTCCATGTTTGAGGACTTCAAGTGTTGCTGTTGCAATATGTCATGTCAATATCACTGTTAAAGATATTGTGTGTGATTTGAGTTTATTTTATTTGTGTGACATGCTTGCAGTTTAGATGTGAAGTAAGAGTTAATAATAGTTGTATTTTACAGATTTTAAATGATAGTTTTCTGCCCTTCCTGTTTGTAGCATTTTTTGGGGGGTAAAATGGTTGTTTTTACAGTTTGTATGTGTGATTGCCCACACCAAAATAAAGTGCTGCAGGAGCTGTCGTGAAATGTTTGTTTTTTTATTTCAGAGGAAAATACATTTATTTGGTTTATTTTATTAAAATTGGTGATTAAGGCAGCTGTTGTGTTCACAGACTCTTGATATGGATGTTAATACTGCGCACTGTCAGTGTCGCTATGCTCCTCCACCAGTAGGTGTCTCCGTACTGTGTAGAGTAGAAAAGACTGCAGAATGATGTACAGAGAAGAAGAGTGTAACAGGTAGACCGCTAACGTTAGAGCTGAGCGAGTGCAGATGAAACCATGTAGCTATGCAATCAGCTAGCGGTTGCTGCGAGTAAATAAATTTCCACTGGAGGCCGTCCACAAGGGTCAGAAAAGCGACCCTCTAAGAAAGTCGAATAAGGGTCTAACAGTGAGAAGGAGTTCACTTTATTTTACAGTACAGTTCTGTTGTAATGTGCCACAAATTATCCTCTAAGTAAGTCTAATAAGGGTCTAACAGTGAGAAGGATCACTTTATTTTACAGTACAGTTCTGTTGTAATGTGTCACAAATTATCCTCTAAGTAAGTCTAATAAGACTGTAATAAGGGTCTAACAGTGAGAAGGACCACTTTATTTTACAGTACAGTTCTGTTGTAATGTGTCACAAATTATCCTCTAAGTAAGTTTAATAAGACTGTAATAAGGGTCTAACAGTGGGAAATAAAGATGCAATGTCCTGGCAGCTTCAATAGCTGGTCTAATGTTACTGGGGTTGAATAGTGACATGGCTTTAAATGGTCTGATGTCTTAACTATGGGAGTAGAGCGTCGAGGAAGCCACCTACAAACTCCACAAGACTCCAGAGAATCCATGTTACCAGGGACGTGTGTAGCGACCAGATGTGAACCGATGTGGTTTGACTTTAGTTAAGGTACCGTTTTCTTCTAATGATCAATAAATGACTCTGTAAGAAAGTGAAACTATGTTAAATAAAGCTCAAATAAATGTATTTTCCTCTGAACTCTGTGTGTTTTGTCTGACTATTATAAAGGCCATGCCCGATATAATATGGCAGTACATTCGTCTAATTAAGCTATAGGCTGATGTTGGTAGCATTAAATGCGTAATTTGGTAGTGAGGGTAGAATAGCGTCTAACTAGCATATTTTGGATCTGATATGGCATTGTGTGATTTCTAATTAGACTAAGATCTTGTAAAATGGTGTCTAATAGTGTATTAGGATCTCCGATTTGGTTTGTAATTACAGTATAATTTGGTATAATAGTGTCTCAGTATAGTAGCCTATATTTTAAGTAATAAGACTTTATATGCGGTTTCAGATTACAGCATAATTTGGGTAGGCTATATGGTGTCTAATTACAGTATAACTTTTCTTGTTTACTGTCTAATTAAGATTACATTATTTCTAGTTTTCTAATTTGATACAAAGTACGGTTTGTTACGTCTTATTAATGTACTGTAAAATGAAGTGCGACCGAAATATCTTTCTAGGGATTTCAAATAATTCACAACACCCATATACCAAGTTAAATAAAGTATTAACTATTTCAAGTCATTCTAAATCGATGCATGAATTGAATGGAAGTGTCATGTTCCGTCTATACTCATCATCAGGTTTTCCTCATCCTTTCAGTTCTGTTTCCTGTTTTATTTTGGGTTGTAACTCTCCTGTAATTTCAGATCTCCTTCCTACCCTTGTGTGTTTCCTGCCACTGTGATTGTCTACCCTTCCCTGATGTGTTTCACCTGTGTCCAATTATCCCCTCCTCCCTTGTGTATATAGTCGGTTTGCACCCTGCTCTTGCTGCCTGTTTGTTTCAGCCCTTCATTGCAAGTGTTGCAGAATTTGTCTCATGTTTGTTTCTTAGTGTTTTTTGACCCTGGTTTTGGACCTGAGTTTGCCTCTGCCAAAGTCCTTTTTGTGCATCAGATCTTTGTCAGCAATGGAATGTGTCAATATTTGATTGGCCAAATGCCATAGAAGATAAAGATAATCTCAAAATGTAACATAACGCCTACTGGGATGTTAGGATGGAATATAATAATTTAAAAAGATAACCAGCTATAAATGTTTTGCCTAAAACATTAACTTTCAGAACATGTTGGAACATTTTGCTAAACTCCTGGATGTCTATGGAATCATAATTATTTTATTTGGTCCCAGACACGGTCTAAAATTGAGCCTAATATTGTTGTTTCACATAACTTAAGGCAATAATATTAAATACATAAAAAAGGTCTGTCCAAAGTCCAGGGTCTGGGAAGTGTTGTTTTTTTTTTTCTTTTACTTCTATTTAGTCAACCTCCCCTAAAACTGTTCAGAGCCCCCTCAACAAGTGAATCTAAATCTATAGACCCTAAATCCACTTGTTTCATCACTATTAACTAGAGGGGATTTATATTTAGCACATTTTACTGCCTTTGCCATACTAAGAGGACACTGATGTGAATGATTTCTATTGTAATTTCTTAATATAAATACAGGTCAGATTGACGGACCCGTGGCTTATGAGTCAAGCCACACATCACTACAACTTTGATGTCATTTGTGCATTTTTACTATTTAAAGACACACACTTCTGAAAAATGTGGAAAGGCCTGAAAGGAATCGCCTCTTCAGAATGACCGATCGTAGCTACATCAATGTTGCTAACATATTGCACCGTCTAAGACTCGCCTGTAAACAAATACAAGCACATGAGGAGCAGTGGTTTGTCTGGATAAACAGCACTATAACCTTTGAATCTCTCAAGGGATTTCAATGAGTCTGTTAACTGTTATTAATATTATTTGTTGACGCCCTTACTCATTGTATTACGACACCGGCCATATTACTGTTTTGTTAAAGGCTTTAAGGCACATTCAGATGTGACGTTGTAAGGGTCGCCCAAGTCTACCGTGATGTGTGGTGATTGTAGTGATTAACATGTTTCGTGTTCAGTCTTGTGCCATAATTGTAGTTGCCATGATGGGTTCAAACTTATCAGGAGCCTATGGTCAGAACACGGATTATTAATACGGACTGGTATTATTATTATTATTTTTTACTCTGTTTATTTTGTGCCAAATGTGATAAATGGGGAAGAGGGGAACGGTTGCGAGAGAGGTGAGCGCGCGGCAGGTGGAGAACGTCGGAGTTTGGAGGACGTGGCCAGCAGGATTGTTTTGGTGAATCTCCACAGGAGAAATCCAACAGAAACCAAAAAAGAATTAAAAGACCAGCGGATTACTGCGTTCCCGCAATCCGGTTGCCAAACAGGCTGAGTGAGCTTTGCGTGGGTTCGCTTCTTTTTGCATTTTGCAAGAATTACGGCGGCTCGCCACGTTTCCACCTGTCAAAGGTAGTTTTATTTTGATACTTTTCTTTCAGGACTAATTCTCTCATGGACACTTTACGTTGGGATTTGGATGTTTGAACTGTGGGGATTTTCGGGGTTATTGTGGGGTTTTTTGGTGTGTGCGTCGGGTCAGACGTAGCCTAATTTAATTTATTTTCTGTTAATACATAGTGAGAAATCAAACCTTCTGTGTGTTTTCGTTTTCAATTTATTCCAACATTATCATAGGTGTAAGGGAGAGATTTGCTGTTTACTTTTGGGGGTTAAATTACTTTCGGTCAGCCGGCAGTGTCCTTTCGCGGCATTTATCAGGTCCGCCCGTTCCCTTAAAATTTGCGTTTGTACTTTTCCTTTGTTGAGTTAATAATTGAGGGAGATTGTTACAACGTCATCATGTTCTGTGTGTTATCTGTCTGTCTGAGCATATTGTAGAAAAGCAGAGTGCTGCAATGATGGTGATGAAACCTGCTGTAGGCTATTTGATTACATAAATATGCCTAAAGGCTAAAGAGAGAGCCAAGTCAAGCTTTGCTTATCCTCCATAAGCAAGAAGTTGGCGCAACTCAGCTTTACAGTGTCATTTATATTCAACACCCTACATGTTAGAAAAAGAGACAACCTTGTTTAATACAATGTATGCTGTATGTAAGCTGATAATACTTTTACTGATACTTTATCTACATGAAGCAACACACGTGTGTGTACTTTCATTACATGAAGCTGATAATACTTATGTGTTTTTTGTTGCTAATCCTTTAACTTCATGAAGATAATAATACTTGTGTACATTGATTGCTGTGACTTTGACAAGCAAAAATGTTTCCTTTAATTAAACAGCCATCCATCAGGTTTATAGAATGTCTCTAGCAGAAATATCAAAAAAAAATATAAACATGTATTACTGCAGTCAAAGTACTGGTATCATACTGGAAACACTTCACCACAAGTACAAGTGCTGAATTCAGTATGAAAAGTAAGAGTACTCATTCTGCATTACAATGATTGCTGTGAGGGTTTTATATGTGATGGTGTTGGATTAATGTGTTGCATTAATGTTTAACATTTTACAGCTGTAGATGTTTAAGATTGAGCTCACTGTGACTAAGTTATAAACTGTTGGGTAGTTGCTAGCAATGCATCATGTTGTATAACATCATCATTCAAAGGATTTTATTATTATTATTGCCTACCATTTGCATACCTGTGGTATCAGGCTACCATGCAAAGTGCTGGCCAAGCATGTGCAGCAGTTTTGCTCTTCAACATTGTGCACAGGGTGACTTCAGGAGCCAGGAGCTGCCAATACTGCAAAGAGTGGACAACTCTTTCAGTTAAATCCATCCCAAAAAGAAGACTAAAAGCTGAAGTTTATCCAAAAAAAAAAAAAAAAAAAGGCGAAGTAACTACTTTTTGAGATAATTAAAAAAAAATACATTATTTCCCTGTTAGATGTTATAGTGTCAAACTATAAGTATATGTTGTTACATTATATCAGTACTGTGGCAGTCAGGTGGTTTTTCTGTTTTCTGTGTTCTGTTCTCCCTATCTGCCTTTCCCCCTCCTTTCTCCCTCACCTGCTCTTTTCCCTGTGTGTGTGTCTGTGGCTGCAGTAGCAGCAGCAGCAGCGAGGCACACCTGTCTCTGATCAACTCATCATCCTCCGGCAGCCGGAGGATAGCCCTAAGTCTTTCTTGTTTCTGTGATTGCTTTGGTGCTAATGCTTATATCCTTGTCGGCTCGTCTGCAGAAACCTCCAGCGCCGTTCTGCTCCTCCACGCCGGCTCCAGTCAACTCTGCCTGCCTGCAAACCTGGTCTTCTCATCCACTTCACCCTCCGGAGAGCACCGTTTGTAAAATAAACCCATTACTCACTAACTTCCTGTCTCTGATCTCTGCATTTGGGTCCTAAAAATTAACCTCACCGTAACAAATACTTTTAAATGGTGAACACTGCAATTGTATGATGTACTGAAATAAATTTGCATTGCACAATGTAAATATAGTTTCACTTCTGTAAGATGTGCTGTGAAGAAATACTCTGAAGGTAATACACATGGGGAGATTATGGCACCAGTCAAATGTAATTGGCAACATGGGGAGAAGGATTTAAATGCATATTTATTACTTTAGTTGTTTGTCACTACAAGTATGACTGAACATCTCCAGCTCCACATACTGCACACTGACTTTATTTTGTTGTTGAAATGTACATAATTACCTATAGTTGATTTCTTTGATGTACCATATTAAGTGTTTGTATGGGTTACCTGCCTTTAACCCTAAGCCTCAGTAGCTGATAATAGTTGTGTACTTTTACTGATAATTCAACTACATGAAGCTTATAATGTTTGTGTACTTTTACTACTGATACTTTCATTACATGAAGCTGATGATACTTGTGTACTTTTACTACTAATCCTTGAACTACATGATGCTATTAATACTTGTGTGCTTTTGTTGCTGATAGTTGAACTACATGAAGCTGATCATACTTGTGTAAATTGATTGCTGAGACTCTGACAACCAAAAATGTTTAGTTAAATTAAACACTTGTCCCTCAGGTTTATATAAGGTTTACAGTAGAAATATTAAAAACAATAGAACATGACTTAATGGATGAAGAGGCTATTTGTTGAAAGAAAATAACATAAAATATACCTACAACAAAGTCCATTGTAGCACCAGTTCAGTTGTAGAGAAGAAGTCCAATGACCAGCCAGGATTCACGTTTTAGGTTGATTTATTTCCGGGTAAGAACAAACACACTTCCAGCATGCTGCCTCTCTCTAGCTCTGGTAAAAAACATTTCCCTTCCTTGGTACATCACTGACACACACTGTGTTTTATATGTGATGGCGTTGGATTAATATGTGTTGCATTAATGTTTTGCATTTTACAGCTGTAGATGTATAAGATTGAGCTCACTGTAACTAAGTTATAAACTGTTGGATAGTTGCTAGCAATGCATCATGTTGTATAACATCATCATCCAAAGGATTTTATTATTTTGTTGCCTACCATTTACATACCTGTGGTATCAGGCTACCATGCAAAGTGCTGGCCAAGCATGTGCAGCAGTTTTGCTCTTCAACATTGTGCACAGGGTGACTTCAACATCTACAGTAGATAAGAGGAGCCAGGACTTCAGCTGCCAATACTGCAAAGAGTGGATAACTCTTTCAGTGAAATACATCCCAAAAAGAAGACAAAGAAGACCTCACTCTATATCTATCTGTCTATCTATATATATATACAGTGTGTATGTGTGTGTATGTATATGTGTATATATATGTATATATATGTGTATGTATATATATATATATATATATATATGTATATGTATATATATACATACACACATACATATATTAGTTTTATATATATATGTTGACCCCGTCTGCTGTGAAGAGTGCACACTGCAGTTGCATAAAAGAGAAAACTAGATGGCAGGTACCCTCTATTCTCTTATTTTGTTTACAGTTAGTTTCCATTGACCAGTGAAACAAGCTATTGTTACATTTATATTGTTAATTATTTAAACTTGACAATAAGGCCTTAGTATGGTACATTGCAAACAAATAATGGAGATTATATCACTAATGACACCATGTCGACCATCTTTTGAAATAAGAATTAAAAAGTAAAATGAGTTCCCATGGCTTAAATCCAATGATCCTAGACTAAATTAGTCTAGAAATGGCGTAGCTACCTCTGCTAAAACACAAAAACAAAGAAAAGATCAAATCATGACCCTGAAATCGAAACATTTAATTCAAGTCGAGGATTTGGAGAATTGTGACATCCATATATATATATATATATATATATATAATTCCCCAGATAATTCCCCAGATCCCAATCTGATCGAGCATCTGTAAAACGTGCTGCAGGTCTGATCCATGGAGGCCCCAACCCCCAACATACAGGACCCAGAGGATCCACTATAAAACGCCCTGGTGCCAGACACCACAGGATGCCCTCAGAGGTATGAAGTCCATGTCTTGACAGGTCAGAGCTGTTTTGGCTGTCCAAGGGGAACCTTCGCAATATTAGGCAGGTGGTCATAATGTTATGCCTGATTGGTGTACACATGATAGCAATACAATAGTGATATACAATAAGTAGATGTTGTTATATTATATGTAATATTAATATTCAGCTCACTGTAACTAGGTTATAAACTGTTGGATATTTGCTAGCAATGCATCATGTTGTATAGCATTATCATCCAAAGGATTTTATTATTTTTTTGCCTACCATTTGCATACCTGTGGTATCAGGCTACCATGCAAAGTGCTGGCCAAGAATGTGCAGCAGTTTTGCTCTTCAACATTGTGCAAAGGGTGACGTCAACATCTAGACAAGAGGAGCCAAGACTTCAGCTGCCAATTCTGCAAAGAGTGGATAACTCTTTCAGTGAAATCCATCCCAAAAAGAAGACCAAAAGCTGAAGTTTCTCTCTCTCTCTCTCTCTCTCTCTACACACAGTACTGTGCAAAAGTTTAAGGCAGGTGTATAAAATGTTGTAAACTAACAATGCTTTGTTTTTTTGTTTTTTAACAATGCTTTGTTTTTTGTTTTTTTTATAAATTTAAAAAATGCAAAGTGAGTGAACAACAGAAAAATCTAAATCAAATCAATATTTGGTGTTACTACCCTTTGCCTTCAAACCAGCATCAACTTTCATAGGTACACTTGCACAAAGTCGGGGATTTTGTAGGATTGTAGTCAGGTGTATGATCAACCAATTATACCAAACAGGTGCTAATGATCATCAATGTCACATGTAGGTTGAAACACAGTCATTAACTTTAACAGAAACAGCTGTGTAGGAGGCTTAAAACTGGGTGAGGAACAGCCAAACTCTGCTACCAAGGTGAGTGTCAGGGACCAAACAGAAAAGGCTCAAGAACACAAGGTGTAACTGTCAAAAAAAAAATTAATTTATTTGCAACTCAATTCAAAAGGAACAATATCAAAAGGTATATTGGTACAAATACAAAAAAATAGGAAAATAACTCTAAACAAGGGCCCTAATTACTTAAACTGAGGTCAACCTAAACAAACGGCTACTTAACTCAACATACCTGACCTTCCAAATGAAACAATAGGTGTGGGTTATATAGACACAGGCTAGCCAACAAATGAGACAATAGGGGGGACAGACAAACCATTACTTCCACAATGCAGATTAAACATAATATGAACAGAGACTACAATGAAAACCTATACCTACTCAACATAAACACTCAAATCATGAAGCAAACTTAAAGATCTTAATAATCTCAAATTAAATAAATCTCAAAGAAAAGACAGCCTCCCCTCTGGCACCTCCAAGGTGGCCTCCTCCATTTCCTGTTCTGTTTCCAACAGAGGCCATCTTGGAAGGCGCCGCCTCCTTTCCAGAGCTGGGGAGAGCTGCAAACAATTAGAGACACAAGGTGAGTTTCAACTCAAACAAAAGGAAATGTTATTGAACAGCCTGTTAACCAAAATGCGTGCACTCAAATTAATCAACAACTGTCAATAAACGATGATAAATAAATGATGTATGAAAAGAAAAGACTGTGTGTCATCATGTAAAATAAAAGAATAACAAAAATACTCAACTTAAAGGTGGTCACTATGTGTGGCCACCACAGTGAGGTTGTGGAAGACAGTTTCATGTCACAGGTCATACGCCATGGCAAGACTGAGCACAGCAACAAGACACAAGGTAGTTATACTAGTACATCATTTCCCTCTTACACGTTATAGTGTAAAACTATAAGTATATGTTGTTACATTATATCAGTATGTTTAAGCAGTGAACACCAATTGTATGATGTACTGAAATAAATTTGCATTGCACAATGTAAATATAGTTTCACTTCTGTAAGATGTGCTGTGAAGAAATACTCTGAAGGTAATACACATGGGGAGATTATGGCACCAGTCAAATGTAATTGGCAACATGGGGAGAAGGATTTAAATGCATATTTATTACTTTAGTTGTTTGTCACTACAAGTATGACTGAACATCTCCCACTCCACATACTGCACACTGACTTTATTTTGTTGTTGAAATGTACATAATTACCTATTGTTGATTTCTTTGATGTTCCATATTAAGTGTGTTCATTTGGGTGACCTACCCAAGCCTTTTAGTTAAAAGTAATGATTTTGTCTTTGAGGCATCATCACAGAGATGACTTATGTTCTCACAGCCTAACTACACATTTTGGTTGTATCTTATGTAGGTTGAGTGGAGTAACTGAAGTGACATGCATAGTAATTTCTCAATTTACAGAGATTGTGGTACTCAATGGTAATGGACAAATTACCTGTTAGCCATCACTGTTTTGGAAAGGTGTACCTCTTTCAATAATTAACATTTTATCAATAAATTGAGAGGCAATGAAAACATTATTTTACTGGCATTTTTTTAGAGGCTTTTACATGTTAACTGGTCTTTCAGTACAACATTTTTAAGACAGTGTAGTGTAATATAACCATATAACCATAAATAAGTAGTTAATGGTTAATGACAACTGGTAACAAGTACTGAGATATTAAAGAATCTAATAAAAATGTGAATGAATCATAAATGAATGGTTAAAACATGTATTGCTCTGCACTAGTTGATTGAACATGCACCTATTGATTGAATTGATGATTAAACTACTGAATTGTGTTAAATTGGAGTGAAATATAACCACAAATGTAAGAGTGAAATCACGTGACTAAATATACCACACTTTTTATTATTGTTGTTAAAAGAGATGTAGTCGGTAGGTCAATAGAGCATATTATGGAGGATAGAAAAAGTGTTTCACAGTTGCTGCACAGGGGAGGCAAGGTCACGACGTAGATAAGACATGCTTAAGGGTTAGTGTTAACCATGCCCAGCCTCTCAAAGTACCTCTGAAAACACACAAGCACATAGCCTGTCCTCTGGCACCATTACTGTTACTGTTTCTATTTCTGTGTCTGGGACCCAGAGTTACAGCTGTACTCATATCTCTGTTGTATCTCCGATCCTGTGTCATTACAATTCACCAACTTCAAGGTCCACTAAGCCTTATGCAAACTGTACTTTCTCACCATTTTTGTATGTGTATGATTCTGTTATCTTACTTACTTCACAATGCCTCAAATTATTGATTACTTATTGATTGATCGATGAGACTGATTCAAACCTATAAGGGAAATTTGCCCCATCAACTTTATATTGGTAACGCTTCCTTTTACAGTACGGTAATAACCAGCTAATTACCTGGTAATAAGATGTATTTACTAGGTAATAACCAGGTAATTAAATGCAATTACCAAGTACTTACCAGGTAATTACCAAGTACTTACCAGGTTATTACCAGGTAATTACACAGTATTTACAAGATATTTTCCTGACTACTACCAGGCATTTACCCAATAATTACCTGGTAGATACACAGTAATTGTAGATTGTAGATTTTAAACCCGGTAGTTAAAAATATTTACCTGATATTTATCTGGTAAATACCAACAAGTTACCTGGTATTTACCCAATAATTACCAGGTAGATATCCTGCAATTGCATATTGTAGACTATAAACCCACTGAATGTGTCTATATGTGACTTTGTTAGGGTGATAATAACTTAGATATTTACCTGGTAATTACCAGGTATTTACTCAAAATGATCACATATTTACCTGGTAACTACCACTTATTTACGTGGTAGTTACCTGATACTTACCTGGTAAATACCAACTAGTTATCTAGTATTTACTAGAAATATACTGAAAACTACCAGGTATTTATCCGGGAGTTATAGATTATGTATTACCAGTCAACCTGTGTGGTGACTGTGAGGGTATAACTTGCAACTATTTACCAAGTAATTACTTTCTAATTACCCAGTAGTTACAATTTACATTATCAGGTAAAACCTTGTGAATTACCCTGTAAGGAAGGTGGAACTGTACTGTAAAAGGAAGCGTGGTTTGTTTCAATGATATTACCATGTACTTTCTTGGTAACTGTAGATTATAATCCTGTGTAGTTTTGAACATGCTACCTGGCAAAAACTCCCATATCTCCCTGATAATTATCAGGTAAATATCGGGGTGATATCAGAGTTTTACAGAGTAGTTACCCTGTAAGGAAGGTGGAATTGTACTGTAAAAGGAAGCGTGGTTTGTTTCAATGATATTACCATGTACTTTCCTGGTAACTGTAGATTATAATCCTGTGTAGTTTTGAACATGGTACTTGGCAAAAACTCCCATATCTCCCTGATAATTATCAGGTAAATATCGGGGTGATATCAGAGTTTTACAGAGTAGTTACCCTGTAAGGAAGGTGGAATTGTACTGTAAAAGGAAGCGTGGTTTGTTTCAATGATATTACCATGTACTTTCCTTTACATAAAGATACAATGCATTTTGTTACACTCCTTCACACAACCTGTGACAAAAAAAGAGTTTAATTTTAATCTTAATCTGCAAAAACACAAGACAAGAGTAACTTCAATACATAAAGTACAACACAGTGGCGTAGCTTTCAAGTGTATTTCAAAACAAGTAGGACATGTTATAAACAAGTGCAAAAAGTTCAAAGTGCAGTTGCATCTTGTATGAAATGTAAAATAAAATGAGTAAGGCTGACAACATCCTTGTGGAAATTATTGAACAATATCAATTTACTGCACTATAGAGCTTGACCCATCACTTGGGAATTTTGTATTTGATGGGGAGCAGCTCTGTGGCCTTCCTCATTTTTTCGATTTTTTCTTGCAGGGGTTTGTTGGCATCTACAAATTCCTTGCATAATTTTGCGTAGTTGGCTAATGTCTGTTTCTCTTTGAAGAGGGGCAGCTCCCCAAAGTCTTCGCCCTCTGTGGCCATGATGACATCTGCGATGACCGCAGTCCCCGCAATTGTGTTCCTGTCCACTCCGAGTTGTTCACAGGTGTTGGTCATGCTGCGGTTTCGCCTGAACACTTTCAGGACCGCTTTGTAGCGGTGGACAACGTCCTCTGGGCTCAGAACTACAAAACAGATCATCAAAACAAAATATAGATTAAGACTGTGTAATAATTCCAAATATATTTATAATCCTGACATGACATGAAGATCAGGGGTTAAACCAGTCATCTTGTGTCTGCAGTGCACTACTCTTCTTCACTCCATGGTTTAATTGATACAGCTGTGGATACTCTCTACATAGCTGTTTGGTAATAGGGCCAGCCTTGACTCTGGTAAATATAGCCTATATAAAATTGTGTTTGGGTGGAGGGGAGAGTGTTACCTTAGCATTATGCCACATCAAAAAAAATCAATACATGAGCATGCTACACTGAAATTATGATTTAAATGTGACTGCAGTGTCACAATAAAAGATGCTTCCACTAACATGAACATCTTCGGTAGACCTTGATAGGTCCATGTGACAGGAGTCTGAAAGCTCTATGCAAAAAGCCATTAGCATACCAGGTCATCTAGCTTCAATGTATAGTAATAAAAATAAAAAAAACAAATTAAACGTTTGCCTTCAATGTATAAAATGGGGTGCATTTACCAACTCTTGGGGGCATTTAAAAAAATTAATTAAGAAATAAATGGTTAATAATATTGCTGAAGTGTAATGTAAACAACAGTGTAGTCCAGAAGCAATAGAAATGTGAGCCATCTTTTTCCAGATGATGGGTTACCTCTCTTTCCAAAGGATGAGGGTTTTTTGGATTTGCTCTTCTTCCAGTCGTCATCAGAGGAGTCTGAAGACCCATGTTTTTTGTGTTTCTTCTTCTTCTTCCTCTTCCGATCCTTATAAGAGTCATCTGAGTCATCTGAGTCAGAAGAGTCAGAGGAATCCCCATTCCTCATTTTGCGTTGCCCTTAAATTTAGAAAAAATAAAATGTTAGAAGTAAAATGAAATTAAAATTGTGTGGGCGTGGGGTTGCACACAGACGTGTGTAGCTATGTTGTTGTGGCTATAGTGTTTTGATTATCCCTGTATACTGTTTTATCTGTCCTGTTATTGTGTTGTATTTTTAATGTGACCTGTAATTTGACCTGCAAATTAGCTTAAAGCTATAATCTGGTGTAGTGCATCAAATGGCAACATTTATGTTTGAACTGTACACTGTCCCTTTTAAATAAATTGAAATTGAAAAACATTTTGTGGTCAACCTTGGTCCCCACAGTCTAAAAAATGGTTCTCTCTCCTGTAGTGCTGCATGCAGGGCGGACGTATTACGGCAACCGGACCTCGTAGAGACTCGCGGATGGTGTGGTGGATTCGGGTGAAAAGATACAATGGTTGCAGTTGCAGAGATATGTCAGCCGTGCATCCAGGACTACAGAAGAGAGATAGCGGATAGCGAGGGTTTGGAGATTTCAAGTCACTGACTAAACACTCTTTCAGTGATTGCTGTCAGAATATAGAGCCATTTAAAACTTATTTTAACACAAAAACATTGTTCCATAGACTCCTTTAGATTGTATTTACAGCCTTCCATGTTGGTTTCGGGAGGAACAGTATAGATACCTTTTGAAGTTGTGTGGCCGACCTCTGTGTGGAGAGCCTTCTCTCGGTTGAAGTCACGCTGCTCTTTCAGGAATCGGTTCTCCTCTTTCAAGAGACGGATTTCTTCCTTCAGTAGATGGTTCTCCCCTTTTAATTTTTGAAAGTCACCCTTTAACTTTGCCATGGTTGGTGCCTTTGTTGGTGCTTTTGTTGGTGCATTTTGTTGAATCTCTTCAACTAAAAATAGTGCAAAAAGATGTATTAAATACTTATCATGTTAAGATAATCTTATTATTTCACCGTGTTCACTCCCAAATTTGTGTTCAGTCATAAGCTGTTCTATTTCATTTACACTTCTAAGCTTTGTAGGTCCCTGAATACCCAGGTATGTGAACTAAAATTAAGATAAAAATAATTTAGGTTGTTTAGCTCGTCTTTAAGAATAGAGTTCCTAACAGCCTGGCGCCATGCAAGACCACTGTATGTACAACAAAGATTGAATAAAAAGCCATTAGTTTATGGTTACGACTGGTTATGGGGAAAACTTAAAATGGTTTATCTTACCATCATTGTCAGACTGAATCACCTGGTCATTGTCAGACTGGATCGACATTGCAGGGTTCTCCTCTGGTGCAGTGTGCTGCTTTCTTTTGGTTTTACGTGTGTTCGGCATGACTATAAGGGGTAAAGGAAATATATTAAGATACATTTTTCAGAAAGTAAAAAGACATTTGTAAACATGGTCAAGAGAATTTCATCAAAAAACCTCCACTTTTAAGTAGTAGTGAAAACAGTCAATCTACAAGTTCACAACGCATATGTGTATTTAATCTCTCTTCTGTATGAATAGAAAATTCTCAGCTATGATTAAAAAAGTCTCTCTGACAAGTCCTAGGCTTAATGTATCTCTAGAATGTAATAATATACATAAATAATAGTGTTTTTATCATGGTAGTTCTCAAAGTGGGGCCCAGAGACCTCCAGGGGTCCTTGAGGGGGTTCTAGTCTGGGAAGTCCCTAGCAAAATTAGTTAATAATTAGGCTAGTTAATATAGCAACAAAAAATATTTTAAACACTAACCCAAATTGGAATATTCTCTAAACATTTTAACAACACAGATCTTGTATAGGGGTCACTGGCACAAACATTTTTCAGATAGGTAGGCTATGTATTGTAAATACTGTACTTAAAAAAAATTAAATTATTGTCTGTAAAATAATCAAATTAATGAATAAAGTGTAGAGGACAAATAGTCAAAGTGCTGTTATGTATTCTCCAATAAACTACATTCATCCTAATCTTTTAATAAGCAGGACATGAAGCCTATGTGTCAAAGCTGTTATTATCATACTGTTAATACTCAGTTATATTAAAGCTTTTCATCATGTTCTGTTTAGCGGATGCTATTATATTGTCGTTTGTTTTGTTCACAGAATTGAATCTCATTATAGTTACCTCAGGTAACATCACCTGGACATTTGATTTCGTGTCAATACTTAACTGATCATGTGGCTTGTAATGTAGCAATAAACCAGTGTGAATACAGACAGCTGATAAACGCAAGGAAGCTAAAGAGTAAAGACAGACCGACAGCTCAGGACAATACAAATGTGGATACATTTATGGACTCACACACGCAGTCGCACCAGACAAACTCGTGACAAACACGTGAAAACACGACACCTGACATGTAGCCTACTGAGAATATTATATGAGAGTGGAGTCTGTTTTTCCTCACCTTCAACCAACAAACCATCGGCCCTCTCCTCCACTTTGTGTCTGTCTACTTTTGCTACACGCGGTGCAGAGCGCGCGTAAACTCTCACTCTCTCTCTCTCTCTCTCTCTCTCTCTCTCTCTCTCTCTTCCTCACAAAGTTAATCAAGACTCTAAGAAGTACAATTTATCCAAAAAGTTCAAGTAAATGGAGAAAAGGGGGGTCGCATGTCTTCATAGCCGGTCTTAACATAGAGGCATAGGTAGGCGGTTGCTTGGGGCCCCTCCACCAGCGGTCGTAGGGGGGGGCCCCCACCAACCTCCAAAAAAAAAAAAAAAAAGGAGAAATAAGAAATGTATCAACATGAACAACTCAAACGTGGTAATCAATATCAATATGTAATTCATTCTTTAGAAAAACGTTTAAGTATTAGTTAAAATGTCAAATTCATGGGTATCTGTCTCACATACACCCCCTACTTTCACAATGAAATGGACTAGTCCGTGACGGACTCCAGTCCAATTTGTGGCGGTAATGCACCGTTTGCCAACCGCCAATAAACCACACAGAAGGAGAAGAAGAAGAAGAAGTAAACAAACAGACACGGAGTGAAAGCTAAAATGAAACGAAACTACCCGAGCGGTTCGAATAAACGGAAAAAGAAAAAAGACGCGGAGAAATATACAGCAAAGCTGCCAAAGCTGACAAATTACTTTACCACTGCCGTTACCGGGGATACAGTCAACAACGTCCAAAGTGTTGCTGCAACAGCAGCAGCAGCAGCTAACGTTAGCTGTGAAGTGTCTGACGTTGACACAGACAAGGTGGAGGAGTTGTCCAGTGATGGCCATTTTGACAGTGATGATGACGATGATGATGATATTGATTTAAACAAATAAATAAACAGTGCTGGTTAACCTGGAATTTTTGCAAGGACAGTTGTTTTCTTATTCTCCATCATGGGTGACTATTAGCTTGTGGAGTACACTTTGTGTTCTTCGTTCTCTGTCTTCATTTTGGAGTAAAGAAGTGTATACAGGGTTTAGGGCCCCCATACATACCTTCGCCTTGGGCCCCCAAATTGCTAAATCCGGCACTGCATGTCTTTCTTACCAAGGTGGAGGTATTGCAGAAGATCCGTGGGTGGTGGCCCGACTGCAATTTGCATCAAAACGTTATTGAATTATCTTCGCTTGCATCCAAGTTGCTTGTCCCCTCACGTTTCCGTGTGCGACGTATCATGCGTCATTGCGTCATTACGTGTACTTCGTTGAATGCCCGCGAAGAGACCCTCGGAAATGCGAGTCTGTGCAGTTTGAGACTCACTACTCTGCAAACCGTACGTAATATGACTTTGATAAGAAGATTACTTGAGAGGACAGCGCAAGGACGTAAACAGTTGATAGGATGGCTCCAGGAGGAGAGGCTATTGGCAAAGAAAAAAAGATGCCCTGTTTGCAACAACAAAATGAAATTCAAAAGAACAAACACGACCAAGGATGGCTATCGGTGGTAAGGGATCATTGCCACACATCCTTCTTCTTATTCTTTATTATTATTAGTATTATTATTATTATTATTATTATTATTATTATTATTATTATTATTATACATTGAAGTCAATGGCAAGTTGCATTTGTTTTCCTCCTAAAAATGACCATATTGACAATCTAATGTACTATCATTATGTAGGTGTTAACTCCTTCTAACTATCTTACAGTGCATACTTGCTATGTTGAATGAATTATTGAAATACTTTTTTTTTTTTTCTGCAAGAATAGTACAGCAAATACAGTTACCTCTTCAGCACTAGAGGCCCTGTATACGGGTCCTTTAGCATAAATAGCCTGGTGCTTGTTTCAATTGTGGTCATGTATGTTATGTTACAGGAGCTGCAGAAAATCAATTCACAGGGGCAGGAATATCACAAGGTCCATCAGAGATGGCTCAATATTCTCTTGGTCTCACATGTCATTATCATCATGGATGAAAATCATGCACAGGTTGGTTGCTCTCTCTCTCTGCCTCTCACTTCAGTTCAAATAGCTTTGTAGGCATGATGTAACACTACATATTTTGACAAGTTAAACATTTATCTCTTATGCTCTCTTGCAAGATGCATAAATGTGTTTTGTTACGCAATGTTAACGCCCAGTGAGAGCTGATTAAACAACATTGGCTTTTTCTTGCGTCTTAGTTAATTTAATTTTATCTTAAGACTATTCCAATCAGGCTGACCTGATACTGTACATGCAGATACCATGATGTACACAGTGTGTCTTAATATAAATAGCTAACTGCATACACATATTACATAGTCAATCCAAAAAAATCCAAGAAATCACACATGTTCATCCATCCCAACATGTACAACATGCACAATGGCTATCATAGGCACCAACCTAACTATAATTTCCCCTCCCTGACTCCAAAACTCTCCCATCCTTGTTGCTAATACATAGTTGTCCTCTTTTTTGGGTCAGTTTCTCACAGGGTTTGAGGCGCAGACATGTGGATATGCTAGAGGATGGAGTATGTGGGAGCAGCAAATCACTGACTAGGGTGACTACACTTCTACGTGAAATTTGCTGTGCAGCAGTCAGACGACTAGAGAGAAGAAGGGAAATGCAAATTGGAGGGAGAAGAGCTTTCGTAGCGATAGATGAGAGCAAGTTCAGACACAAAAGAAAGGTAAGCTTGTATTTTGTTAATAAAGTATCAATTTCTGTTTTGTGTTGTATGGTGCAGTATTTAGTAGCTGTTAAAACAAGGACAATAGGTTTTAAAGAAATGAAAGGGATAGTCCACTCAAAAACCATCTACAATCTATAAAGCACCAATGCGATTGCGACTTTAACATTCTCAAATGTTGCATTTAAGTTGGACTGCCTTTAAGCATGACATTTTGTTTATTTTCAGTATGGACGTGGACGATTTGGAAAGACCTGGCGACGTCGCTTGTGGGTCTTTGGGATGATGGAAGTCAGGCGGTCCCGCAGACGCCCTGTTTTAAAACTGGTTGAAAATCGATCCAGGAGGAGATTGCTCCCAATCATTAGAAAATATGTTAGACCTGGAAGTGAAATCATTAGTGATTGCTGGCGTTCCTACAACCAGTTGTCCCATGACGGCTACATACACTACCAGGTAAACCACCAAAGGTATTTTGTCCACCCTGGGACTGGTGCTCACACACAGCACGTTGAACGGGCATGGCGGACTTATAAGGAGGACATCTACAGGTACAGGGGGAACCTGACAGAGAAGGCCTTGAAGATGAACTTAAGGTTCATCGAGTGGAACCACTGGCTCGGGAAAGAGCATAGGAAGGGCATTCTTGGACGCCTATTTAAAGACATAAGAGCATTTTACAAAGTGTAACCAGTGATGAAGTACTGGACTGCGTTGTGTTCACCTCTGTTGTCATCGTTTTCCGATTGAATAAAACACTAGTACTATGCAAAATTATGCAAGGAATTTGTAGATGCCAACAAACCCCTGCAGGAAAAAATCGAAAAAATGAGGAAGGCCACAGAGCTGCTCCCCATCAAATACAAAATTCCCAAGTGATGGGTCAAGCTCTATAGTGCAGTAGTTTGATATTGTTCAATAATTTCCACAAGGATGTTGTCAGCCTTACTCATTTTATTTTACATTTCATACAAGATGCAACTGCACTTTGAACTTTTTGCACTTGTTTATAACATGTCCTACTTGTTTTGAAATACACTTGAAAGCTACGCCACTGTGTTGTACTTTATGTATTGAAGTTACTCTTGTCTTGTGTTTTTGCAGATTAAGATTAAAATTAAACTCTTTTTTTGTCACAGGTTGTGTGAAGGAGTGTAACAAAATGCATTGTATCTTTATGTAAAGGAAAGTACATGGTAATATCATTGAAACAAACCACGCTTCCTTTTACAGTACAATTCCACCTTCCTTACAGGGTAACTACTCTGTAAAACTCTGATATCACCCCGATATTTACCTGATAATTATCAGGGAGATATGGGAGTTTTTGCCAGGTACCATGTTCAAAACTACACAGGATTATAATCTACAGTTACCAGGAAAGTACATGGTAATATCATTGAAACAAACCACGCTTCCTTTTACAGTACAATTCCACCTTCCTTACAGAGTAACTACTCTGTAAAACTCTGATATCACCCCGATATTTACCTGATAATTATCAGGGAGATATGGGAGTTTTTGCCAGGTACCATGTTCAAAACTACACAGGATTATAATCTACAGTTACCAGGAAAGTACATGGTAATATCATTGAAACAAACCACGCTTCCTTTTACAGTACAATTCCACCTTCCTTACAGGGTAACTACTCTGTAAAACTCTGATATCACCCCGATATTTACCTGATAATTATCAGGGAGATATGGGAGTTTTTGCCAGGTACCATGTTCAAAACTACACAGGATTATAATCTACAGTTACCAGGAAAGTACATGGTAATATCATTGAAACAAACCACGCTTCCTTTTACAGTACAATTCCACCTTCCTTACAGGGTAACTACTCTGTAAAACTCTGATATCACCCCGATATTTACCTGATAATTATCAGGGAGATATGGGAGTTTTTGCCAGGTAGCATGTTCAAAACTACACAGGATTATAATCTACAGTTACCAAGAAAGTACATGGTAATATCATTGAAACAAACCACGCTTCCTTTTACAGTACAGTTCCACCTTCCTTACAGGGTAATTCACAAGGTTTTACCTGATAATGTAAATTGTAACTACTGGGTAATTAGAAAGTAATTACTTGGTAAATAGTTGCAAGTTATACCCTCACTGTCACCACACAGGTTGACTGGTAATACATAATCTATAACTCCCGGATAAATACCTGGTAGTTTTCAGTATATTTCTAGTAAATACTAGATAACTAGTTGGTATTTACCAGGTAAGTATCAGGTAACTACCACGTAAATAACTGGTAGTTACCAGGTAAATATGTGATCATTTTGAGTAAATACCTGGTAATTACCAGGTAAATATCTAAGTTATTATCACCCTAACAAAGTCACATATAGACACATTCAGTGGGTTTATAGTCTACAATATGCAATTGCAGGATATCTACCTGGTAATTATTGGGTAAATACCAGGTAACTTGTTGGTATTTACCAGATAAATATCAGGTAAATATTTTTAACTACCGGGTTTAAAATCTACAATCTACAATTACTGTGTATCTACCAGGTAATTATTGGGTAAATGCCTGGTAGTAGTCAGGAAAATATCTTGTAAATACTGTGTAATTACCTGGTAATAACCTGGTAAGTACTTGGTAATTGCATTTAATTACCTGGTTATTACCTAGTAAATACATCTTATTACCAGGTAATTAGCTGGTTATTACCGTACTGTAAAAGGAAGCGTTACCTATTTGGGTCATTTCTGTGTTGGTCTGAGAGGCTGGAAGATGAATAGAAGGAGGACAGGCTGCACACTGGTGCAGTTGTTAGTTGCTGTGGCTGTATGTCTCTCCTCTGGTCTGACAGGGTTTCTCTGGGTGCTCTGGCTTCCTTCTTTGACCTTGAGCATGAATGCTAGCATGTTGATGATCAGCATGTATGATGCTACTATGTACACCATCTAAGGTTAGCACTTTAGCATGATAACTTTTGATAAATAGCCCTAAACAGAAAGTAAAGTGGAGGCTGATGGGAATCTTATTAGTTTTTAAAACTCCAGCAACATCTGTAGTTTATGGAACAACTTTAATGTTTGACCCTAATGTTTTCTGCTTGTGGCCTTCATCAGGATGACTCTGACAAACCTGGCACTAGTGAGGGCCTTTTGTGTTTTTAAATGTAGTGGGTGGGTGAAGAAGAAGAGTGAGTGGATGCTGTGTCCAGCAAAACAATTAGTATAGTGGGAAGTTTGAAACCACAATCTGATAAGAGATGGATGATCATACTTATCTTGTACAAGAAAATCACAGGAGCGTGAAAAAACGAAAACACACGGGTGAAGTGCTGCCGGTTATCTTAAGTGAGGAAATAAGTGTTCAGTTTGTATAATCTGGTTGAATGTTGTGAACAGCTCTGTATGTCCAGCTTGTTACATGATGTGACCTGTAACACGTTTCTTTAACACGTTCAGTATCATCCTGTCAGTCACTCTGTGTGAGGGCCGAGGGGCTGAACTTCACCAACCTTCATACTCACCACAAGAAACTAAGAGTCACAGCACAGGAACAGAAGCAGCAGCTGTGTTTAGACCTGAGTCAACACATTATTAACATGTATTCATTTAAAACGTGACATGTCCTCTGATCACAGAGTCAGTCAGGAGTTTCTGCTCTGACATTTTCAGAGGTAAAAATATTCACTGTGTGAAAAACATGATGACAAAAGTTAGAGTGAACAGCAGCAGCTGTGAATAAAGTCTCAGCCTACCTGCTGCAGTCAGGCTGTCTGTTGTCAGCCACTCCTGGAGTGTCTGTGCCAGGCTTTACACCAGGTTCACAGTGATACATATGGAAGCCTGTTAGCGCCCATTAAAGAAAAGGATCAGGTGAAAACTAAGCTTGATGAATAAATAATCCCACGGTTGGTCATCTGTGTGCACGCATGCATGAGTGCGTCTCAGGTGAGCTTCAGTACTGAAACATATAGCTCTTCACCCCTGATTAAAACTGACTGTAGTATATATTTCCCCCCGCTGTTAATGGTACACAACCTACATAATGCACAGTGTTTATTAGCAGTACATTAGTTTCACTGAAAAGAAATGCTGCCTCGTATCACGTTAAATGTTAGCACACCGTAGCCTCAGTTTGTGCCTCTCAGAGAGCTGGTGGTAACGTAGCGTTAGCAAGCTTTATTTAGGTTTATTTCTTGTCTGTCACAGTGAGACAACACATGGAGCGATAACTAAGATATTCAGGGCTTGGAGTGAGCCAAAGGCAGTCAAAGTAATGACAAGTCCATCTTTAGAAAATGAGTTTCTTGTCTGTGAGGGCCACCGTAGCTTCTGGAGCTTCTCCTACGTTCGGTAAGGGAGGGTGAGTGAGGGAGTGTTGCAATCTAGAACCTCACTGCTAGATGCCACCAAATACTCCATATATTACACACTGTACCTTTAAGTTCTGAAAAAAAGCAGCTCTAAATAAAATGTCATCCTAATTCACACTTTTCTTCTCCTTTTATGCCAACAACACTAATCAAACTGAACAAACTGTGTGCATGGTACGCATGGCGATAAAGATGTGCACCAGTACAGACATTCTCACCCTCTGTGGATTCTATACAATCAGAAATCTGCATGGAAATTGGCGTAAATATATTTTTCTTGTGTACGCATGGTTTATACATTTGGCCACAAGTGTGTGAAGATTGAGGGAAGAGCAGTAGATATGAAATCTTCTGTGGATTTGTTGGTTCTGAAAGCATACTGGTCCTCACCAGTATGCTGGACCCTCGTCCAGGCTGGCAGGGATGTTGTCTTTGATGTGCTGGAGAACCAGTTTCTCGAAACACTCCATCAGGATGTGGTGAGAGCCACAGGACAGTAGTCTTTAAGACTAGACACAGCAGACATTTTAGGTACATGATGATGGCTGTCTCCTGTGTCTCACATCTCCTGTGATAGTGAGATGTTCAAAATGTCAGTAATAACATCAGCTAGATGTGATAAAATAAGGAATCCTGCAGCCAGGACAGCACTGACTGGTAATGTTTTCAGTCTGTGTGTGTAATGTCATGGTTAAATGTGTTCCTGGAGACACCTTTTGTTGCAAAAACTTCCACAAAGGCAGTTTTGAGTATTTCTCCAGGTGTGTTTATGTCAGTCTGTATAATATAGGCTACTTCCCCGGTCAAAGATGACTGTGGTGAGCATCAGCAGAAACCCTTAAGAAAACGCTCAATTTTGAGACTTGTTGCGTTAAGAGAAAATGTGTAAACTTTGTGAAACGTTGTACACAACACATTCTTAACTATTTGGGCCCACTTGTTAATTCTGCCAACGTCATACATGAATATATTTCTCTCTTTGAGTAATAAACGTATCCGTTTCTTCCACTGATGTCGGTGTGTATTTGCATATACAGTGGGGAAGTCAGATCAGATCTCAAGTGGTCACAAGACGCATGTCAAGACGCGTTTAAGGTCAGTTGTGAATTGACCAGCTTGAAGATGTCCACATATGATCCGATCACTCAGGATGGATGGTAAAACCAAATGTGGCCAGTTTCCCTCTTTCAGGACTATGCTAGGACTTTGTTTCTATGCCGAAACAAATTATATAACCACACAGTCACTTTGTCTTCATGACTGAATAAACTGAATAAACAAATGGTCCATTTCAGAATAATAAATGTATAGTATATTCTCAAATTCTAACTATTGATGCATTAATGTGTTCATAACTTTAGGGCTGTAGCAGGTAAAGGATGAACTCATTTTAATAACTATATACTGCTGGGCGGCTTGACCTATAATAATATAACCTAGTTACAATTTAAGATTATTGATATAAATATAAATTAAGTAAGTAAAGTAATGAAACCAGTAGGTCTAATGCTAACTCAACTAGCTAAAGCTTTAAAATAAATGAAGTGGAATAAAAGTGTAATATTTGCCTCTGAGATGTAACAGAGTAGAAGAAAAAGGTTTAGGTTTCATGGGTATTTATCCTGTATATGTTTTTTTGTGAGGGGGGCGCCATCTCATGGTGACACCCCGCAATTGAATGAATGGCGTCTTCACAGTGGAATCTAGGCACACCCCCAGGAGCAGTGTTGGGGAGACTTAAACTACATGTAGTTGAACTACATAGCTTAACTACAATTTGCTGTAACTTGCTGGTAGTTAAACTACTTTCATATTTTGTGCTGCGTCAAGTATTTCAACTACTTTTTGGGTCATTTTTTGTAGTTTAACTACTCAATTTACAAACTACAATTTTGGCCAATAACATGACATTTCTCATATTTTTTTTATATAATATACATTTTATTTTATTTTTCTTTGAAAAAAGGCGTGAAACATGTCATGAAATGCTAAGCCAACGCTGCCTCTGATTGGCTTGCCCTGGCAGCACTCAAATGCTTCACAGAGTGGGTATCCAACTATATGTTGGATATAGATGGCTTTACTCTGGTGAGTCCAAAAACTGGACAGCTGGGAAAGAGCAGTCGATGCAGCTTTTTTCCTTTTAAACAAAATAATTGTTAATTGCAGTAATCACATGGTATTTCTACACACATGGGTAAAAATAACACAGTAGTAAAAAGCACTAATCAATGTCACACTTTGACACTTCAAATTTTCCATTCTGAAATGTACTTATGCTTCTCAAGTGTAATATTAAATACTATTTAAAGATGAAATAAAAACACCTCAGCATACTTTCTTTGCCCATGTCCTCTAAAATTCCCTCTGTGGAGTCAGCCTTGCATTGTGCTCCATCTGACTGACATGTAAAGGCAAAAAAAAGGAATACGTATGTAGTAACAAATCACTGGTCTTCATTGCTGGAGAAAAAAATTAGGCCGGGGCCATTACTCTCTTTTTTAGGGACGCCCTGAACACATTCACAGTTACACATTCACACTTAGAAGCCACTGGGCAGCTCCACTGGAGCAGTTGGACTTGCTCAAAGGCACCTCAGTGGTGGCAGTGAGGGTGGAGCAAGCACTGGCTTTCTCTTTCCCCACCCAGAATGATCCTGCTGGCCCGGGGGCTTGAGCCAGCAACCCTCTGGTAACAGCTCACTTCTCTAACCTTTAGGCCACCACTGCCCCTCTACCTCCACCTATCTTTGCACTGTTATGAGCCTGGCTCCATTTGTGTGGGTTTTCATATAATCCATATCTTGATTTTCTTTGAAATGCAGGGAAAAATGGGACAAAGTGACTGTTTGCAGACAGAGAGCCTCCAGTTTATGGAAGAACAATAAGTACATCATTTAAAAATACATAAATGAATTGATAAATAAACAATCCAATTTAAAAGTCTATTTGAAAATGCAGTTTAAAAAGACAAAGAAATAGCTGGATTCACAAATTGAATTAAGAATACAGATTTAATCAGTTTTCCTTTTCTATCTGCATTTCCGTTTAAACGCTGCTAGCTATTCAATATGCTGAGTCATTAAGCTTCTCCATTTAGCCTTTCCGTGACACTTTGGTCCTTGAGCTGGTAAAACGAGGTAAAACAATTAGACATGGGATGTAACAAGCTCTCCGATTGGTTGTTGTCATCTGCATGTCTGAAGCGAGTGCACTAGAGACTTTCGCCGACTGAGCCGACTAACTTCTGGTTTAGCTTAGGCTAAAATAATTTAATCATGCGACTCTTCTGGACTTTCCAAATGTTACTGGACCGATGGCTCCAGTCATTTCTTGGGGGTTGTGACGCTCAAAAAAATGTATCGAACCATTAGTCCAACACACTGGTTCACACTCTGGTTGTGAACAACATGCTAAGTAAATTACCTGCTTTCTTTTCAGCAGACACAGCAGTCTTACATTGACAAATACATCCTACAAAAAAGACTATATGGTGACAGCTCCTGTGTGTGAAGCTTCCACTTTGGGGGCGAGGTCTCACATGAAGTTTTAAAAGACATTCAGCAGTTTCCAATCCACTTCTGAGAGAAATAAAATAATGAAATTGTATTCTGCAAGTTACACTGGAGTTTAACAAAAATGCTTGTTCCATTTTGTAACTTGTTCCAGCAGAATGATCTATTTTCATCCATCCATTATTTATAACTGCGCATCCTTTGTAGGGCTGTGGGCGCGGCTAGAGCCTATCCCAGTTAGCATTTGGCGAGAGGTGGGTTAACTCTTGACACATGGACAGGTTGCCAGTTCATCACAGGGCTGACACAGAGACAAACAACCATTCACACACACTTTATGGGCAGTACGTCACCAATTAACCTGCATGTCTTTGGACTACAGGAGGAGGCTGAAACTTGCAGAGGAAACCCATGCAGACACAGGGAGAACATGCAAACTCCACATAGACACCAGGCCCTGGGTTCAAACCCTAAATTTTTTTGCTAGGCGGCGATAGTGCTGACATCTTCACTGTTAGCACGGCATTAGAGTGACCCTCACTTCATCTCATTCTTTCTTTAAATCACTGTGAACAGATCCAATCCCATTTAATAACCTCTCCCAATACCCCTGTCATTCTATATTCTATACTATTTATGTTCCAGTATGGTTATGTTTTGTGAAGATATAAAGTTAATAACTGAGTGGCAAGTTCAGGCTAACCACGAGAAGAAACAATTAGCCATGCTAACTGCATTGCTGCCAGTAGTGATACGCGTGTAGCCGTGGGAAACAGTGTGGACAAGCAAAATCCGTTTAGTACTTGTGTTGTTAAACTGTTTGTGCTATTTGGTTATTGTATTGTAAGTATTGAATGACACATATTGTTGCATGTTCACAACGTAATACTGATATGATGCAGGCTACAGTATAATTAGGGTTTAAACCTGAAGGGCAGAACGCTATTTTTTGGCTCAGATCTAAACCCAAAGGGCTACAATCCTATTGTTTTTGTGTTGGTTTATTATATAGGTTCAAGCCCAATGGTCAGAACCCTATTGTCTTTGCTCTATTGAGTTTGTGCCAATTTACAATTAGGGTTCAAGCATGAAGAGCAGAACCTTGTTGTTTTTGTGCTTGTTTATTATTGTTTTATGTCATGTGCCGTGGCTTAAATTGCCGTGAGCTGGAATGAGCTAGAAACGTTAAACTTGGCCCAATAAGTGGAAATGGACAAAATTCAATTTAGGATAGTTAACATCCCAAAAACAATAAGTCTGAGTGACTTGAAATTGAACACATCAGTCCAGCTCAATGTGCTCTCTAAAAAAGGTAAGTCAAGATCAGTCTCAAAACATGGCTGCTATCAAGCAAATTATTCTTTCCAGCACAACCCATAGGGGCTGCCACAAATACCAAAATCACATATCTTAAAATCTGTGCACTTACTTTAACCATTCTTGGTTTGCCTAGTCTGAGGGGGATTATTAACCAACATCTGAAGTGACATATTGATTTGTGAAATTGGGCATGGCCTATCACTTCATTAATTATAAATTGGCCATAGATCAATAACCATTGGTCCAGTCATAATGAAACTTGGTAGATATCTTCAGGACCCCAATGGGTATAGGTCTACTAAAGCATTTTGGTGTGATTGGTGCCAGGGGGTGTGGCCTATCACCTAATGAACAATACATTGGTTATACCATCATAAAATTTGAAACATATCAGCACAAAATTTGGAACGAGTCTGCAAAATTTGACACACATCTTCAGGCTGAGTTTGGGACTACGTCTACCAAAGGATTTTGTGCCCCAACCATAGAGGGTGCCAAAAGGGGTAGACAAACCCAAATGGCAAATTTCACCGAAACCCACTCAATGCCTGCCGAATAGTCACCTGCGGCCATATTAAATATCATTTGTCTTGTTCCGCGTCTCAAATTGTTGGGAGCTGGAATGAGCTGGAAACATGAGACTTGGCACATAACTGGAAATTGTATGCAAATGCAAAACACAGTCAGGCCAATTGACTTCAAATTTAATGCATGTCCAGGTCGTACTCTACAAAAAAATCCTCTTGGAGCATGTAGGTCCGCCATATTGGACTTTTGTTAATTAGCATAAAGTGAAAAACAGTAAAGTGACATCTACTTTTTCAAATTTGACTCAATCAACACCAAATTTGGGACGGAGATACACACTTTATAAAGAGCAGATTCAGCTGAAAAACATAGCAGTTAGCAATTAAAATATTGTCACAAAAGGCATGGCTTAGACTAAATTGGCCATAACTCATAAAGCAATGGTCATCTCTGGCACAACCCATAGGTGGTGCCAAAAATACCAAAATTGCATATGTCAAAATCTGCGGCACTTAATTTCACCATTTTTGGTTTGCATACTCTGGGGGTGAGTATTAACCAAAATCTGAAGTTTCACTTAAAACTTGAAAAATTGGTTTCACCCACATAAAATCTGAAACATATCAGCATAAAATTTGGAACATGTCTTCAGGCAGAGGTTGGTAATTGGTTTTCCCTAGCATTGTGAGGATGACTGGTGGGGGTTGGCACAAATGCCACAATCAGGTATCAGAAAATACACTGGACATAATTTCACCATTCTAAGTGTGCACTGCTCCTAGTAGACCTCACTGTGCACTGTGCAATAGAAACTCTATACATAACCCATTTCTCATTTTGGTTTGCACTAACTGGGCAATTTACATACTCATAGTTATTTATTAATAACAATACACTGCTGACACTTTATAATTACACTGTTTATATCTGTACATATTATTTACATACAATTCTATTTCTGCTCTAGCTCTTCTTCTTACCTTTTAAGTATATTATTTATGTTTTACTATTATTATTGTTTATTGTAATATTACTGTCCTTTGGCTGCTGTGATACACAAATTTCCCCCGTTTGCGGGACTAATAAAGGAATTTCTGATTTCTCATACTTTTGGGGCAGTTATTAACTAAAAGTGCCATACTGATTGGTGAAAGTGGAAGCATGGCCTATCACTTAGTGGCTCATAAGTGAAGATGGCTTTGATTAATTGTGATTAAACTCGCTGGAGACACCCCAAGCTATCTCCTGATCACACACACACACACACACACACACACACACACATTTAAGTGTACACTTGTGTACAATGAAAGGAGGAGCAAAACGATAACAATTAATGCTTGCGATTGTGTGTATCTGGGCACGGTCTATTACTTTTTGGTTCATATCTCAACTTAGTTGTCTTTTGATAGACTGTTATAATATGTAGCAAAGAGGAGCTTGGGTGGAAAAAGCTCCCGAGGGGACTGTTGTTGGGTCATCATTCAGTGTTGCAGATAAAAAGAATGTCTGTTTTTATTGTTATTTTTATAAAAACTATTTTCTACTGATTAATGAGACCATTTTTTTGCTTAATAATGGTGAAAATATTCTGAGTGCACTTTAACCTTCATACAAATTAAACTAAAATTTTAAAATTACATTCCAAAGTGCAGAATAGTAATTGAAATATGCATTAATTAAATGTTGAAAACAAATATTGCCAGCATGAGTTAACCTATATGAGCATTTAAGATGTTAAGGAATGCCAGTCAGCATTAAAGACAGACATATTCATAATTGTACACGGATTGTCATTGAAATGCTTGATTACACTTCATTTATAAATAATGATGTTATCCTTTGTCTTTATTTCTTTAAAGTGTTGAATTCAATTGAGGATTCTTTCATATTCAAACCTCAGAAACATTTGGTGTGGTGTCATTTTTCTGTAATGCAGTTGGAATATTTATATATTTATATATTACATTAACAGCTGCGTTTCCTTCTAAAGTTATCCAACAACCTTTATTCTATCTCAAAAGGCATGAGGTAGGGTTTTCTGGTATTGGTTTGTTTTAATGTATTTTGGTAACAGAGTTATTTACTTAATTGATTATCAAGGTGAACAATAGCCTTCAGTGACCTTCAAAGACTTTATGTTTCAAAATGTATGCCATGAAAGCTTAACCACTGGCTTTTAGGAGATGTTTCCATATTTGGTACAATCCTGCTGTTTATGTCGGAGGGGATTTCATGTTTAAAGCAATCTTGCAGTATGTAATGATCTTACATAATTTTTATTTAATAATAATAAATAATATCTTTCTAGGGATTTCAAGTAATTTACAACATCCAGTTAAATAGTTAAATAAAGTATTAACTATTTCAAGCCATTCTAAATCGATACATGAATTGAATGGAAGTGTCATGTTCCGTCTATACTCATCATCAGCTTTTCCTCATCCTTTCAGTTCTTTTTCCTGTTTTATTTTGGGTTGTAACTCTGTAATTTCAGATCTCCTTCCTACCCTTGTGTGTTTCCACTGTGATTGTCTACCCTTCCCTGATGTGTTTCACCTGTGTCCAATTATCCCCTCCTCCCTCGTGTATATAGTCAGTTTGCACCCTGCTCTTGCTGCCTGTTTGTTTTAGCCCTTCATTGCAAGTGTTGCAGAATTTGTCTCATGTTTGTTTCTTAGTGTTTTTTGACCCTGGTTTTGGACCTGAGTTTGCCTCTGCCAAAGTCCTTTTTGTGCATGTTTGCCATGCTGACTAATCTGCTGTACACTGAACTGCCTTCAGTAAAGCTTACCCTTTCTGGAAAAACTGCCCTGTGAACATGTTGTGCATTTGGATACACATCTAGTGTGTCAGATCTTTGTCAGCAATGGAATGTGTCAGTATTTGATTGGCCAAATGCCATAGAAGATAAAGATAATCTCAAAATGTAACATAACGCCTACTGGGATGTTAGGATGGAATATAATAATTTAAAAAGATAACCAGCTATAAATGTTTTGCCTAAAACATTAACTTTGTAGGAACCTCTGTCCATCGCCTCTGCATTAAATTGGGGCCCTGTTGTTTCTTGTTAACCCTTTCATCTGGATGAAGACGATTTACAGGCTACAGGGGTGCCATCTTATCTCCTGGCAGAGAGGATAGTGTTTCCTGGACCATAAAGACTTCAAATGAGGACAGTTTTAATTAATTTACAACTAAACTCCCATTTCTGAACTCTCTTTTCCCTTTGACCAGAACCTCCTCACACAGGTCATGAAGTTACCTGTGTCAGTTCACCAGGAGGGACGAACGAGCTATTTTGGTCATCAGAATGTGTTAATACAATGTCTTTACATTTGGAAATTAAGTAACATGTCTGATCTCTCCCTCTTTCTCTCTCTTCCTCTATGACTTCTGATCCACAAACATTCACAGAGTGGACATCGGACACCTTCTGATGTGTTTTTCTATGCTGTTACTCTGCCTTCTTTAAATTTATGACACATCTGGATGCTATCTGCTCACATTCCATTCAAATGGCCTCTGTATTCTTCCAGATTTCAGACCATGTCTAATTAACCATTAAGTCAGTATCTCACAATCTTATTTCTAACATATTAAGAAACAGTAAGAGAAGCTCATAAAACTGATCTTTCTCCCGTTTCTCTACGATTAAGATTGACTGAGATCAAATTTTAATGTTTAATCTGTACTGTGTTCGGTGGAACCACAGCACCTCCTGATGGTGAGTCCTGATACAGTTGGACGAGAAATATTCTGTTTAATATGGTCATGGTTATAACCAGTAAATGACTCTGATATGTCTTTGTTTTAACAAGTATTAAGCTGAATATGTATAATTAATGTTTAATCACGTCATAATCCTTGTCATGATAGACAAAGTACATCTATTGAGCCATGGTGAGAAACTGAGAAGGTGAAGCACGGTTTAGTTCAGTGAGTTTCTGTGAATCTTAACACCTCCACTAAATCTTGGAGATAAAAGCCGGTAAGCCCCGCCTAGACACGCCTCGATTTGCAAGTAATAAAACGGAGAGATCACGTCTCTCGGTTCAGTTTTTGTTTTGTTTAGTTTTTAAAAGTTTTTGTTTTTAGTTCAGTTTTAATTTTTGTTTAAGTTTTTCTTTTGTAACTTATTTTGAAGCTCTTTACTTTACTTTGAAACACGCTCCAAGACAGCGATCTCATCAGAAGTGCTCACGCGTTGATTTTTCTCATTTTATATTTTCGCAGTATTGATTAGCTTCTTTTATTAAGTTTGTACCAGAACAAAGTTCTGTTTTAATTTGTTTTATACCGTTAAGTATCGTAACCCGCTTTTGAAGAAGTGAACTTAATTTAGATTACCTTGCATTAACTAACAACGGACGATCCGCCTGATCAAGTATCATCCTCAGTTATTTTATTCAAGAAGTTAAATTTAGTTTACAAAGTCAGAGCCTGAAAACCACTCGAAGAAACGAAGAAGAACATCTTTATCACAATCATCATCACGACTACAGCAACTTGCTGTGTCCGAGACCGTGCAAGCGGTTTCCAACGAAAGACAGACTCTTTGACAAGCCCCCAGCGCTCGCTAGCGGTATCATCCCGCTGGGCATTGAGCCAAGATCTGCACCGGATCGGTACGGGACCAGCTGCCCTCTTCCTAAGACAAAGGACCGAGGTGCCCAACCGACTGATACCGGACGAGCTGACCCCGGCCATCGGACCGCCAGCTAGAGTCGCAAATCACCCGAGGGAATCCGCTGCCGCGGCCCCGCAACTCGGCTGAGAAAGTAGGCTCTCCATCACTCACAACAGCTGGATTCACACATGATACATGAGATGGTATATGGCTCTGGTTCTAATCTTTTAGCTTAGGAGAAATTCGGTTAGGGTCTCGTTAGTATTAAAAATTACTACCGTAATATTTAAATGCTTCAACCTAACCCATGATCTCACCATCAGCCTATATTCCACTAATAACCCATTACTTAGTTATTTCACATTTCCTGTTACCTGTGTTATTCATTTAAATTGCCATTTCATTTATTTAACCTGAATTATTTAGTCAATAAACATATTTAACCGCATGTCGTTGTCTGTGCAGGTTTGTTTTTAATGTGGAGAACCGATGGATATGTGTAGAATCTCACTGCTTCATATATGAGATGAATAAATTGATCTGAAATTGATTAAAATTGATACAAGTTAAACTTGTCCAGTCGAATTTGATTAATTACCTCCGGATTATTCAAATAGACAAAATAACGGAGGTGGTGCCCCATTAACGAGTGTTTATTATTAGTGTATCTCCTACAACTTTCACAACATTCAGTTCAGTTCAGTTCAGTTCACGAACTGAACTGAACTTTCACAACATGTTGGAACATTTTGCTATATTCCTGGATGTCTATGGAATCATAGTTATTTTATTTGGTCCCAGACACGGTCTAAAATTGAGCCCAATATTGTTGTTTCACATAACTTAAGGCAATATTAAATACATAAAAAAGGTCTGTTCAAAGTCCAGAGTCTGGGAAGTGTTTTTTTTTACTACTATTTACTCAGCCTCCCCTAAAACTGTTCAGAGCCCCCTAAACAAGTGAATCTAAATCTATAGCCCCTAAACCGACTTGTTTCATCACTGTTAACTAGAGGGGATTTACAAATATAATAGGATTCCTCTGTCCAGATTCAATTTAAAAAAATGTATGTTTAGCACATTTTACTGCCTTTGCCATACCCGTGGCTTGAGTCAAGCCATGTAACACTACAACTTTGATGTTATTCGTGCATTTTTACCATTTAGAGCCGCATTGCCACACACTTTTGAAAAATGTGGAAAGGTTGGCAAGAGACGCTACGTCAGAATGACTAATTGTACATCAAGGTCACTGCCATATTGGACTAGGCAAGACTCGCCTGTGAACAAATACAAGTACATAAGGAGCAGTGGTTTGTCTGGATAAACAGCACTATAACCTTTGAAGGACCTCTCAAGGGATTTCAATGAGTCTGTTAATGTTATGGTTTTGGCAAACAAGATGAGGACCCAAATGCAGACAACTCACGGGAGGCAGGATTAAGATACTAAGGGCAAGCTTTATTAAACAAAAGCTGATATACACACGAAAAACCAAAAAAAGGTCCAGGCAAACCAAAAGTGAGTCGAAAGGACAAAGTATCAACAAACGAGCTTAAACAAAATCAAAGTGCAAACAAAAGCAAAGTACAAGTCAATGAAAACTGAAGGAACAAAAATTAGAAACATACCAACAGAGAGACACTGGTGTGGACCACAGGGTGGCATCACGGGGGATTTGTTGACGCCCTTACTCATTGTATTACAACACCAGCCATATTATTGTTTTGTTTAAGGCTTTAAGGCACGTTCAGATGTGACGTCATCATGTTCTGTGTCATCTGTCTGTCTGAGCATATTGTAGAAAAGCAGAGTGCTGCTTGTATCGGACAGAGCAATGACGGTGATGAAACCTGCTGTATTTGTTTACATAAATATGCCTAAAGGCTAAAGAGAGAGTCAAGTCAAGCTTTGCTTATCCTCCATACGCAAGAAGTTGGCGCAGCTCAACTTTAGAGAGTGATTTATATTCAACAGCCTTTAGTTAGGAAAAGGGACATACCTGTTTAATGTATTTTAATGTACATATATAAATGATACTTTAATAACATGAAGCTGATAATACTTGTGTACTTTTATTACATGAAGCTGATAATGTTTGTGTGTTTTTGTTGCTAATCCTTTAACTGCAGTCAAAGTACTGGTATCACACTGGAAACACTCCACCAAAAGTACAAGTGCTGAATTCAGTATGAAAAGTAAGAGTACTCATTCTGCATTACAATGATTGCTGTCAGTGTTTTATATGTGATGGTGTTGGATTAATATGTGTTGCATTAATGTTTTGCATTTTACAGCTGTAGATGTTTAAGATTGAGCTCACTGTGCCTAAGTTATAAACTGTTGGATAGTTGCTAGCAATGCATCATGTTGTATAACATCATCATCCAAAGGATTTTTTTTTTTTTTTGCCCACCATTTGCATACCTGTGGTATCAGGCTACCATGCAAAGTGCTGGCCAAACGTGCAGAAGTGTTGCTCTTCAACATTGTGCACAGGGTGACTTCAACATCTAGACAAGAGGAGCCAGGACTTCAGCTGCCAATACTGCAAAGAGTTGATAACTCTTTCAGTGAAATACATCCCAAAAAGAAGACCAAAAGCTGAAGTTTATCAAAATAAAAAGTACTACTTTTTGAGATAATTAAAAAATGAATTACATTATTTCCCTCTTGCACATTATAGTGTAAAACTATAAGTATATTTTGTTACATTATATCATTAAGTATAAATGGTGAACACTGCAATTGTATGATGTGCTGAAATAAATTTGCATTGCACAATGTAAATATAGTTTCACTTCTGTAGGATGTGCTGTGAAGAAATACTCTATAAGGTAATACACATGGGGAGATTATGGCACCAGTCAAATGTAATTGGCAACATGGGGGAGAAGGATTTCTATGCATATTTATTAGATTAGATTAGATTAGATAGACTTTATTTATCCCACAAATGGGCAATTCACTTTTTACAACAGCTTAAGATGCAACAAGTAAAGGAAAAAGAGTCAGACAAATACGCATAAAGTTAAATAGAAAATAAATAGAAAAAAATAAGATATTTACAAAAAACAAAGTGAGTAGAAAGTGATTGTTCAGGTAGTGCTTGAGTTAAACAGTCTGATGGCTGTGGGGATAAATGATCTGTGGTAGCACTGGGGGGGAGAGGTGTTGTCCATGATGCCATTACTGTAGTTGTTTGTCACTACAAGTATGACTGAACATCTCCCACTCCACATACTGCACACTGACTTTATTTTGTTGTTGTATCGTTTGTATTTGTGACCTGCCCAAGCCTTTTAGGTAAAAGTAATGATTTTGTCTTCGAGGCATCATCACAGAGATGACTTATTTTCTCACAGCCTAACTACATATTTGGTGGTATCTTTGGTAGGTTGAGTGGAGTAACTGAAGTGACAGGCATAGTGATTTCTCAGTTTACAGAGATTGTGGTACTTATTGGTAATGGACAAATTGCTGTTAGCCATCACTGTTTTGGAAAGGTATTATTAGTATTTGATAATTAACGTTTTGACTATAAATTAAGAGGCAGTGAAAACATATTATAATTTCACTGGCAATATTTTTTAGAGGCTTTTACATGTTAACTGGTTGTTCAGTACAAACATTTTTAAGACAGTATTGTATGTCACGCTGAGCAAGATCTGCATAGTGGCATTACCACTCATTTGGTTTGATGATATTGTCTCTTAAAGAATATTCAGATGTCACATTGTTGTCTATCCTGTCTAATCTTTTATTGTATATGAGTTTGCAAATGAGTCTGGCCTTGAAAGCTAATATATGCAACACATGTATCATGTTGTAGCCTGTTCCAATGTGTCTTGGATTGTTTCTGACAAACTCATACAATAAATATTCATGCAATGCACAATATTCCATTGGCTTTTAGAATTGCAATAAATGCAAAAAAAGAAAATTTGCACAATTATTACAAGTAGAAAATACTATACTGTACATGCAAATTTAGTGTAAATAATTGGTTGCCTTGTGCGTTCTTGTCTTTCAGATGCCATGTAAGGTGGACCACTGTGCGGATCACATGCGGGGGAACTGGGCTGCTCGGCGACCCAATGTCCAGCTTCCTCCTGATGACCCTTGCTGTCAGGGCTCTGGAGAAATCCAACCCCTACAAACCTCTTGCCCCCACAAAATGCAAAAAATCCCCACTGAAAAAATGCGTAAAGCATGCAGAAACGCCCAAACTGTGGAAAAACTCAGAACAAAGTCTGAAAAGCTCTTCTGAAACTCTGCCTGCCTCTGATCTAACTCTAATTAGCTCTGAGAGTCCTTCTCTAACTTGTTATAAGCCGTGCTCCATCTTTTTTAATGCTCCTGGACACATGTCTGAATATCTTGTGTCCACACAATGTGTTACTGAAATGCAGGTCCCTGCCACAATGAATAAAGCTGTTGATAAACCTACAACTGGACCCAGTCTTGCAGATACCCACCCTGATGAAACTGCACTTACTGGTAATAGTACTGCAAAACTACCCGTAAAACATGATGTTTGATGAGGCAGCTGATTGAGACATGAGAAATACTAACGTACCACTGGATATGGCCATTCAACAGTCTGGGTCATGTGTATGCAGAGACAGGTACTGCTGTGGTCATTTATCACACTGAGAACAAAACAGTGTATGACCAATTGGAGAAACTCACCAGACAACTGCTTCCTGTTCAACAGTTTCAATGCCAGGTGAGAGGATTCAAGGTGACAATCACAGGTTATAGCAGACAACATTGTGAAGTGGCAACTACCCGGAAAGAAAAGATGTGCCTTGGATGTAACTAACTGTGAGGTAAACAAAACCACAACTAACCCAGCAAGTACACTTGGTGGGTTAGTTGTCACTAGGGGCTCAGACAAAAGAGCGACTATGTTTACAGATGGGTGTGAGAAATGAGAATACAAAGCAACCACATTCTGTGGAAATCTCCACTATGGGAAGAGTCTGTGAAACAAAGTCAATTCAAGGCGCTGGCAATTGTTTGTTTGTTTTCTAGCTTTATCATATGCCATTTCTAGAAGTGAGCATGGACACATGAAACTGTGACGGGGAATTGTTGATCATCTTGCAATACATGCAGCAGGATTTCACAAGTACTTGAGAGCAGGGCAGTCCTGTATTGCAGTACATTTAAACATCTCAAACATGAAAAGCTGTGGTTCATTTGCAATTGAGATAGAAATCTGGGCAGCTGCTGACCTACTACAGGTTGACAACCAAGTGACAAAAGTGGAGAGGGGGTGCAAATATAAGTGCTGCATTTGCAGCCAGATGGGGGCACCGCTGAGTGCAAATGATTGCTGTTTTTTTTGTTGTTTTTTTGTGGTGAAAACAACTTATAAGAGTGAATGCAACACACAAGCATACACATTTGTTACATAAACAATAAGCAGCGTGATCATGTAATGAACAATTTACTCCTTCTGATTTAGGTTAAGTTGAGGCCTGAAGGCACCTCGGTCCTCAATTTATTAATCCACAGGCTCTCCTGTCTTCTGCGCTGTCCTCCCGTCCATGTTGCACAGGTCTGTAGATCTCTGATAGAAAAGTGCTGGATGGGGTGAGTTTGGAAGTGTTGTACCAGAGGGGTGTTCAGTCTGCCTTCCCATATTATATAGGTGTTGTTTTAACCTTGTTAGCAGGGTTTTGCTTGTTTCACCTATATATATGAGATTGCAGGATTGACATATTATGCAGTAAACTCGATTTTTGGTTTCCAGGGTGAAGTTGGTAGTGATTGGAGCCTCTCCGTCCCTGTGTGGATTGAATAGAAACTTCCTAGATGTAAAGGCCCGATGATTGATTGGCTCCTTGTCAGCCATCTGTCTAATAAACGATGTTTTAAGGAGTGCATTTGCTAGGTTTTTGTTTTTCCTAAACACTGAAATTACTCTGTATTTGCCCAGCTGGTGGTGATTGATTAGGTGGATTTCAATGCTATTTTTTTACTCTCTCTGTAAATGCATATATTGTTTGGAGTAGGTGTTGACTAGTGGGATGCACAGTTCTTATTTGGCGTTTCTGTCTCCCTCGTGGTACCACTGCTCACCAACTTCAAAGGAGCGATGGCGAGAGGCTTCAGTGGGAGAGAGAGAGGCCAGGGTGTTGCTATTAATGGACCTAAGGAGGCGTTTGCAGTGTCCTCCGCGTAAAGCTGTGAAGGAAAATGGAAATTGAGTTGTGTAAGTCTGTTTGGCAGGATGAGATTATGTAGAAACGGATAATTTGGGATTTGACTTTAACTTTGAAGGTGTGTTTGGGGTGATAACTGGCTTTATGTAGGAGAGTGTGAGTGTCTGTGGATTTAAACACAGGTGAGTAGTTTTTTGCTATGTGTGTTGTGGTGAGCCTTATCAATGAAAACTGTGGTGTCTACAAAGTTGACTGAAAGTGGGTCTAGGTGGTATTTTATCTGGATGGACGGGTGGTGTTTATTTAATATATAGCCAAATTCTTTGAAATTATTTTATCCATATTCCTATCCTCCAATTATATAATCTAGAAACCTAAAATAGAATGTGGTTTTTGTTGTGGAATTTCAGCTCACTTGACCATTCAGGAGAGATGAAGAAGACTCAGGGACACCGATGACTTACGTTGAAATAGTTTATAAAACAAGATCTTGGAGGAGCAATGATCATGACCATGATAATCCTAACAAGTCTTCCCAAATGCTCAAATTATATCTACAGCTTCAGGAAGCCTCCCTCCCATACATGGTTATCTGTTTAACAAAATAGCAAGGGGGGTGAGTTTTCCCACTTCTATCCAGAGGAGTAGGAGGTAAATAGGTCACAGACACAAAGTCTGCTAACATAGATAGATCGGCCTCCTTATGAGTTTAAACAGTCAGCTTTGCCTTGGCTTAGTTCGTCAGACATCTGTTCTGTAGACATATCTACAGTAGCTTTGAATAAAGAGGTTGCAGAGACCATGAGATATAACCTCATAGGGCAGTCTTCACTATCCTTATCCAGACTTTAACGGCTGTACAGGATACGTATGACGTCCTATCGTCCTATCGACAGAATGTCCTGGGAGAATCATATTTTTCTCCCACAGATCCCCCCCTTTTTGATCATGAGCTCAACACTAATCTTACCAAATTTCAATTTAGGTTAGGGAAGGCTTGGCAGGAATAAACACATGCACTTTCATGCATTCATATTAAGCACAAAATCAATTACATTTTAACACCTTCACACAGTTCAGCATACAGAAATTGTGGTATATTTAAAAAAAAACATTGAGACACTCTTTTGGAAAAGTATCACCCATGTAATCTACTAGTATATTCCAGGAGTTCTGCCTCAGAGCCCAACTGGACCTTCGTAAGAGGAAATGCATTTAAATAAAGTCCTTGCAACACTAAGTATATTGAAGAGTATTGAAGGAATAACGGGCAGAGGTCCTGAGACATACAGGCCTCCTGACAAGAAGCCAAAAATCCCACTTCCGATTTGAAGAGAAATGGAGCAAAAAGACCTCTTGTGGTAACTAATCTATCTGGACAGAACATTAGGTAAACTTCAGATGACAATGAGGGAAACCCTAATCTGTTTCATGTTTCTGGTTCTGTTCTTAGACAAATGTTGTTGATGGTGACACGTAAAAACTACTCCTTGAATACACATCATTCTTGGCAAGTATGAAATTACTGATCATGTCACGTGATTATTTCCAACACTCATATAGAGCACTGCACATATTTTGATTCTTAAGCAAACACCAATTAATACAGTAGATTAACACATCATAATCATCTACGTTTCTGATGCTTATGATTAGTGCACTGATTAATAAATATCAAAACATTTTAATGAGATTGGATTAAAATCATTCTAACAAAAAAATAGAAATCGTCATAGTAATATAAACTTGAGAAAATTAGAGACTGATATCACACAGTAACTTTATTAGTCTCTGTGTGTCATTTCAACTAACCATGTCTTCGTCAACAGTTAACCCCACATCAGTTGGATAACCTGGGGGAATCCATACCTCAGGGGATCACGATCATGAGCATATCTCACATGCATCACATGTGTATCATTTTTTACTATGGAGTTACAATGACTCTGTCCTAATTCTTTCTTAACGTTACTACCTATACCCTGAAAGCAGAGATATTGTTTAGATTTTGTGTCAAGACTGGTGGAAGATAAGCTGAGCAGTTGTTTTTTCATCCGAGATTGTTGTGGAGCAATTATGTATTTGTGTTTTAACCATAACAAAGGATCTTGTACCGAACCATGGTTGGGCTTCTATTAGTGCTTCTGTTGACAAGGAAGGAGAGTTAGGTTGTGGCACACAGTTTGAATTTGAATTATCTGATTGTTCTGTGCAATTAGTCTGTGCTAACGTTAAATAAAGCCTGTAATGAAATTCCATTGGAACATATGATTGTACATGATTTATGCGTAGTAACATTGTGTGATTTACCTCTGGTGGCAGGTTGTGTCTGTTTACCTCCTCCACCGTCTCCTTCGCCATTTGTAGATACCTGGAATGTTTAAATCTATCGAGAGGATAAGCAGGTGAATAACAATCGTCAGCTTCCTCCTCCATTCTTGCAGCTTATATATTCCAATTAAAAAACGATAATCAGCTTTAGAGAAAGGGATTGGGGTGAACATAGGAGAATGCATGGATTTTGGCATGTTTTGACGGATCCAACAGTTACTAAGATTTCTTTCTCGTGTATAGTCAAACATTAACTCAACAGCAGCATTGATTTTCTCTAACCTGGGTGCTGTTTGTCCTACTTGTTTGGGTCTTACAGTAGGATGTGTTTTCTGTGCTGTACCCCTGAGTAGGTTAACTAATAAGAAAAACGTGCAGCTTTGTGGGTTTCAAGGGTCTCTTAGATAGCTTGCTGACCATTCAGTGCAATCTGGTTTTCTAGTCAGCTGCTGTTTGGTGAAGCACCATAGATCAGGTACCTCCTCTATCGAACATCTGGGAGTGTAAATGACTCGTGTGGATTCTGCGGATGCATGTCTCAGTTCTACTAGATTTGGATCAATAATATTCCTTGTCCTTCCTCCCCATGTTATGATTAGGGGATTCTAAGAAACAGCTATTCATTTTGCATCTGTTAATAGGACAGTCAATGACTCCCCCCAGCTCTCTTATCTCTATGAAGGGATGAGACCAAAACATGTTTAACAGTCATTTCTGTATCTGTTTCAGTGTGTGTGTGTTCTCCTTGCCTCTCTCTGTGTCTTTTGTGTTGTCAACTGGTGTCGGTACCATTTGTTTTCACATGCTGGATTGGCACCCAGCTCACTGGATTATATATACATTCTCGAGCCCAGTGGCCATGTCTGCCACAGTTTTGACACACGCCTTTTTTCCTGTTGTTGTAATTCCGGCGCTGGTAGTTATTACCAGTTTCAGATCAAGGTTGATTACTTATATTATATTATATTTTAATATCAAAGATTTGATTTCTGCCGAGATTGTTCAAGCCATGATGGCACTGACGCGATGTGTGGATTGAGATTTATGTTACGAGTTATGTGTTCTGGGAGAGGTATTTCAGTCGCTAAGAGCAGTGTGCAGAGGGTGTTTGGGGACGCATTACTTCCTTTATTCTTAGACCATTTGTAACACATCGCTTTTGCACAGGCCTCTGTATCTTTAGGATGGGACTGCTGAATCTTTTCAAAGTCAGCCTTACCTACATCCAACCTTTTCTCCAATCTATGTAAATGTTGAGATGCTATATAGCCAACACTTTCTTCAATCATGCATTTCAGCTCAGCCGACAACCACTCACATTTCTTCTCATCATCTTTTTCTTGCTCTACACACAGTCCATATCAAAGCGTATGTCGAAGTGCATTAATTAGCAATTTACTGTGTGTCAGAATCAAAATCCTGGCTGGATAATTTTTACTATCTAAAGTTAGGGTTAGTTTATTCCACATAATGTAAGTGAATAGCATTCACTGCATGCAGACTTTCTGCTTGTAAAGCATGGAGAACCATTTATAGGTACATTATTTGCATTAAAGCACCATTTTATACACAGCACATTTATCACTGTGTTGTAATCCATCAGCAATATTTGAGGACATTATCAGTTCACAAAGGTTAACTTACTGTGAAGAGGAATGTTTACTTTGGCCCTAGTGGTTAAGAGCTGTTGCAATGATAAAATCAAACATCACATGCTGGGTAAAGGGCAGCGTGGGATGTTTAATGTTTGTAGCAGAGTCAGGAAAATAGTTGACTACAAGCCTGATATCTTGGCATTGTCATCATTGAAGGAATGTGCAGAAGAAAATGCTTATAAATTGCGGTATAAGATTTAAAACACAACAATATGAATAGCTCCACAATATCTTAAAATGACTGTACAAAAACTCCTATGTAAAGCTTTTAACGTTCCATTTTTTATATACAGTGATGTTACAACATCAGCAATGCATTGGCGAATGCATCAATACTGTAAAAAACAGATGTATAAAACGTATGTCTATATTACAACTGACTTGAAATAAATTGGATTTTGTCCTTTTGTTAGTTTTTATACTCTGGTTTTGTAGGAAAATAGTCATTTCATTTTTTTAAAAAGGAGCCTTTCAATTGCAGTCAGCATGAAAAACTACATTAAGAACAACTTCAAATCTGTAACTGATTAACTTCCCTGACAATCAGATAGAGTGGTTGCATGATGAGTTGCATCATGTGTGTGTGGAGCGGGGGTGGATTTCTGTATTGAAGGCTATTTAACAGATGCTGACTCTGAGTCTCTTGTCAGTCAGCCATGGGTCCTCCTGGGATTCAGATGTGGACATGGACAGCGTGTGTCTTCTTAAGTTGGTTGTGTGTTGGCCAAGCAGCAGCAGGACCGTAAGTTGACCTGTCCTATCCGACAGAATAATAATTGGATGCGTATGGGGGTTTACATGAATTTGAGTAATGCTTTATTGCTGCATAATCTTCTGGGTTGGAGTGTCCTCCATGTCAAATCCAGTGAGGTATCTATGTTTCTGACTGTAGGCACTACATGGTCACCATTCCTGCAGTTCTCGAAGCTGGAGCTAACGCCAAATTCTGTGCGAGTCTCCTGCAGCCCAATGAGACTCTGGCCATGACTGTCACTTTGACGTCACAAGACAATACACCTATAATCCTTCTCCAGAAGACATCCAGTAAAGAGTTTCACGACTGCATTCAATTTGAGGTCAGCTCTCGAAATGGACTATAAGACACAGATTTGTTGCACAAAATATTTTTAAAAAGTCACAATGGTGTTTATTGACAAATGCTTTTGTTATACAGCAAACACTTGTGATTTTAAGAGAAAACTGATCTTAATGGCACTTTTGCTGTCTATTAAATATTTGTCTGTAACAGGTTCCTTTAGTGGTGAATGAATTGGTGCAGAAGTTGGAAGTGGAGGTACGAGGCAACACGTTTTACTCAAAAGAAGTCAGGAGTGTCAAAATCAAATTCTATCAACCAAGGACATTTGTCCAAACAGATAAACCAATCTACCTCCCTGGACAAACAGGTAACCTTCAGATGATTATCTATGATGTTGTACACCACATAGATTAGTCTTGGGATAGTGAAAATTTTCATTATCCTAAATTAAAAATGTTGCCCTCCAGTTTGTGTTTTTATCCCTCACTGGGAAACCCATCATACTCTCCCAGATCTTAGTCCACTGCATGCTAAAATTGGCTTCAGATGCCCTGTGACAATTAGCTGTAGTAAATAGAAGGAGAGAACAACTGAATGACAATAGTATAGTTGAAGGGTCACAAGCTCTGCTCTAATGTTAAAGATTGCAAAACAGATAACAGAGGGAACAAGCCAATAGTAAATTAACTGTTATTCTAATCTATTCTAACTAAATTTGGTCGTAATGATGTAATTTCTGAGTTGACTGTTGAACTTTGCTGTAGATGAGCTGAAAATGCTTCATATAATCTCTGTACATTTCTCTCAGTGCATTTCAGAGTCATCACACTAGACTCCAAGTTGAGACCTGCCAATCAGCTGGTGAGTTTTTGGAGTCCATTCTTTTAGATCTTATTTAGAGGTGTCCTGAGCTTTAAAGGTGTCCTGAGCTAATCCTAAAGATAGGCATGAAGGCTATTTGGGCATATTCTAATGGATTTTATACATGAGCACCATTGTTTATTTTGTGAGTAACCTGTAATGTAATAGCAGTCCAAAATAAAATTTGCTTGTTGTTGGATTTTGTGCTCTCTTCAGCTGCTGTGTGTACTCCTGAGACTTAAAGCTACATCTGTTTGTTCAATGTGTCATTTATATTTAATCATCATTTAGTTATTGGATCGTGCTCAAAATGGTCAGATTCACAATATAAAAGAAGTCAGTATGTAATACGTTGACTGACATGGTTGATGTTACGTGACACAGTCAGCTCCTGCTGAAGCTCTGGGTCAATAGTACAACCAGGGCCTCTTTCGGTAACCTTGTCTGTGCTGCGTTTGAACATTTTTGCTGATGCTGTAATAAATCAATTATATATAACATATCTCTCATGTTTTTCTTGCAGTACAATATCATTGAAATCGAGGTAAGACAATGTCCACATACCCTTTTTTCTCATGTAATAACATAGACACACCAAGAGACTAAGCTTTCTGTTAAGTTAACAATTCTGTCACCTCAAAACCTAACCCCCAAGAACAATAGCATGCCAAGCTAACGTAACCTGAACCAGATACAACAACACATGGCTATAACATTCTGTCGGTTTAACCTCTGTCGAAACGGACTGACTTGGCTAATGATCAATAACTAGTTGGTACTTTTATATTATATTAAATGACAGTGTTGAGGCAGAGCAGCTGGAGGACATCAGAGGGAAAACCAGAAAACATTTTCTCCATAAAATATGATCCACAAAATTACTGATAGTGACGTGTGACTGTTCCGTAGAGCTTCATGCCCCATCACTGAAGTTACATAGTCCAGAAACAAGCAAGAGCAGGGCAGAGTAGCTAAGATAGGGACAATATGCAACATATTACGAGTCACTGTAACATCAAAATGATTTTGAAGCTTTTGATTTCAGGTTAAGTAATGTTGCTTTCACTGTAAAATCATGTTTTATAGGCTAGTTTAACTTACCCAGTATATCTGTAATGGGATACTACTACTGCCATTAGTTGGGATCTGTTGGAGGTAGTTAATTTAAAAAAAAACTTTTTTGTCCCATGTATTTTATTACACAGGATGTTAACAGCAACAGGATTGGACAGTGGCTGAGCAAAACATCTGGTGGTAAAATACTGCAGCTTTCTTACTCCTTGAACTCTGAAGCCCGTGAAGGAACCTACAACGTTATTGTATCAGTTGGTGAAGAAAAAATATATCATGGCTTCAAGGTTGAGAAATATGGTATGTCATACTTGTTTTTTATTACCTTTCATTTCAGTCCATTTGAAAAATAACATAAAAATCAAGCAAGAATGCTAACAATCCTATTTTGTCCCCAGTTTTGCCTAAATTTGATGTAAAAATAAAATCATGTGACGAGGCAAGTATTGATCAGGAAGAAATCGAAGCTGAAGTATGTGCAAAGTAAGTCAAAGGCCTTTCACTCATTACACTACAATGGATCCAGCATGGTGCTGAATGACTCCTTTTAACAACACAAGTTTCTATAACCATCATAAAAAGGTATACATATGGCCAGCCTGTACCAGGCAGTGTTCATGTTGAGATGTGCCGACCTCTTCAACGCTACGGGTATCGTGTTCCTATAATTGACCTTGATAATCCGGAGGGTTTCCCTGAGATAACAGCCCCATGCTACAAGGAGACAAAGCAGGTACAGTTTCATCTGTGCTGAAACAATGTGAATATAAAGGTAGATCTTATATGCGCTTCAGTCTCTGTGTGTGCATTATTCCATAAATAACAATGAAATACTGCAGCAACTTCTGAACTGTTTGGGTAATCTGTTTAATCATGTTGGGGGAAATTCAATCATGCTTTCATTGTAACAACCATTCAATACTGGGCTCGAGTACATTCCCCCTACAGCTTCAGTCTGCAGTCGAGATTACATAACATAAGCACCCAACAATGGAGGTCACTTCAACTGATCGCTGCTGCGGTCAGGTTGATAAATGGAAGTAAAGATAAATCCATAAATCCTTAATGTAAAATATGTTATCTCAGAGCTCTCCTTTTGTTGGTAAATGGTTCCAGATCAGAGCAGAATCTAATGTGACTCTGGGTGTTTATTGCTCCGCTTTATCTGGGTCTGCACCCAACTCTCTCCTCCAGAGCTGGCTGACCCTGAGCAGCTGCAGTGGCTATGCCCCCCTCCTCCACTTTTTTGTTTGTCCATTCATTCATGTTTTCATTTATTCCAATTTTATCTTGTTTTATTGTACTTCACAGACAGACAAGGCGGGTTGTGCCACTTTTACCTTGAAGATGTCCACTTTCACAAAACTTGACCAAAAGGTGTTGAGGGATGAGCTGGACCTCAAGGCCACAGTGGAAGAGGAGGGGACAGGCAAGTTATATATTATATCTTATCATATATTTCGATTTCACAAAGAGAATAAGTATCGAGAAAATTACAGTGTCATGAATTTAAACAATACGGCTTACTGATGTAACATGAAAGCTTCTTGTGCAGATATTTCACACGCAGCACAGGAGCAAATAAGGATTTCATATGTTGTTGGAAAGCTGTCCTTCATTGACACACCCAAGATTTATGAGCAAGGATCAAATGTGGAGGGAAAAGTAAGTGAATGTGGTCTTCACCTCTTCAGTATGATTCTCTGCAAATCAAGCCATGGGCAATGACAGTGATACCACTTTGTGCTTCCAACAGGTTAAAGCAGTTTATTACAATAATACACCCATTCCTGACATGCCGGTATACCTGTTTGAGGGTGAGAGATGGTCAGCAAATCGACTACAGAATCTCACAACGGACAACAATGGTGTTGCTGCTTTCTCTTTGAGCACAGCTAACTTTAAAAGCGACTTCCACCTCCATGTAAGTAAGATAAGACACAGAAACCACAATCTGTTAGCTAACATTCATAAGTCACATCATAACACTTTTTTGAAGGTGATAACGCAGCCCAAAAACTGATATCTTTAATGGTGTCTCAAAATGCTACAACTGATCAAGGCGCCAGCGTAGTAGCTAGTGGCCATATTGGAACTGTTTACTATTTCTACCTAAATATTTGCTTGGCTGTGAAGAATGAACTCACTTTCCAAAGTGTTCTTTTATCCCAACCACCTCACTTATTTATGTTTTTTTCTGCAATCTAGGTTAGCAACAAACCAGTACTGGGGTATGATCCTTATAGAGTTCCACACTATGAGAATGGAAATCATATGGTGTCTTTGGTCCAACCTACTTCTCCTGATACTAAAACTACGAGCTCCCTGGAGGTGAAGAAGAAGGATGCACCACTTCTCTGTGACAGAGAAGAAGACATCTCCATTAAATACACTGTAGTTGGAGAGGCGCAGGGCTCTGTGGATGTGATGTATCTGGTGAGTGGTGCGTGAACTGATTGTCGGCTCGACACCAGTTCTCTTCCAGAGACATGGACAGCAGAGATGTTTTTAAACTGACCTTTAAACTAGATTACTGGCATCTGGCAAGATCCACTGTGTACGATTTACGAGGATCCATCAGTGTGAAGGGAATATAATATTCATAATTAGGCTTTTGATCAGTGTATAATCACCTGAAACTAATAATCATTGTGTTTTCATTACCTTTGAACAAGCCTGTTAAATCTACAGAGGGAGCAGATCCTCCTTCAAAGATGTTGCACCAGCATCTAACACAAAAAAGCAACATCTGTTATGTAATTTTTAAAAAATTGGTAGATTTATAATAATCCAAAATTACCGGATACACTGTAAAACACAGCTTCAATCTCAAAGAAAGTAATACATAAAATGTACAATTGAATATTATGAGGCTACTTTGTGAAGAAATAAAATGTTTTGATAGACCCAGTTATCTGCCATAGAGATAAAATGTACACTGATCCCCATTGGTGACTGGCCAGTCTTTTACATTGCACACTGCAAACTTCAAACATTTGCACACTTCCAAATGTTGTGCAAATTTTAATCACCTTTCCAAAAAAACAGCTAAATAAAATATGGATTGTTGTGTGTTTGTACCTTGTACCTTGTTTCCGTCCACTGCTTTTATCTAAATAATAGGAGCTGAGCGACACTTGTTGAACTTGCTTTGTAAGACAGGCCCCAGATCTGGTTTTAGCGCAACTTCCCTTTAGCTGAACAACCACATATTGATGTCTTACACACTGAACCTGTACAGAAAACTTTTTGACCTGAATCATATACACAAATTCCCCTCAGTACTTAATAAAATGACAAATAATCACACACCAGAACACCAGGCAGTGTTGTAACCTGATGTTAAAGGATATCGAGTTTTTAGTGTAACATTACTCATTTTTTATGTCCCTTTCTCTGAAATGCTTCAGGTTTTATCCAGAGGAGCCATTGTCATGCAAGGACTTAAACAGATCGAGGTGCAAGATAAATCAGGTGGGCAAAGGATGATGTCTTAATAACCCTTTATTCGAGACCGAATGTTTTTTGAGCTGCATTGTTATTGATCTATTGTTTCATGTGTATGATGATTGTTGTTAATAACAGCTGGTTTGTTGTTTCAGTGACTGAGGGCGAGGTGTCCTTCAAGTTGAAAGTGTCTGCAGAGATAGCACCAGACGTCCAGATTGTGGTTTACGCCGTCCTCCCCAGTGAGACTGTGATCGCCAACAGTGCTGACTTCTCCACTGAGAAATGCTTTAGTCACAAGGTCAGTATAAGAAGAAGACTGCTGGTGATTTACAGCAGCTGCTTAGTGAGAGACAAATGTATCCAAGACTGTGAATGACTTGTATTTTGTTTCTGGTGAGTTTTAATGAACTGTGTTTTTAGATGAGTTAACAAGGCAAGTAAACTCCTCTTTGTTCAGTGAAAGAGAGAAATGTTACTACAGACGGCATATGGTTATATTTTACTATTTGGTAAGGAAAATAGATGGAAAAGTATTTACTTTCTTGACTTTTGTCATTTGTTTTGTTCATTTATAACACTAAAAGCTAAGGGAACTTGTGAAATTCTCAGACAGGACAGGGTTAGCTGATTAGCATGACGACTTACATCAACACTGTTGTTTCCTCAAACTGATGATAATGTGAGGTTTTTTTCCTCTAATGTTTAAAACTAAAATTCTGGCCATGTCTTACAAATTGCTCCTTTAATATTTCACAGGTATGGTTGTGCAATCCCTTTGCAGTAGTTATACTTACTAACATAAACTAAAGCATATCAGCAATATGTCATGCGTGCAAATTAAAGTTAAGTACCATGAGGCCATTCCTCTGTCAAGCACCTCTGACCATGAAAAAAAGGACATTCTAGTGAGTGACGTCTATGTGGCCTCTCCCCTGCGAGGTACTTTACACATAAAGGTGTTAGCGCGATGAAAAGGATAGTGATTTAATTTGATAGGCCTCCTGATTAAAAATCAATCAAGGAGTCATTTACGCATTTGAAGAGATCAGAGATTGTCATCTGAAACCACTAAAATCCAGATGGTGCGTTTTGTGTTTTCTGTATGTGTCAGGTGTCCTTGGAGTTTTCTCCCTCCTCAGCTGTCCCAGGAGAGGAGACCAACCTGCAGGTGACGGCCCAGCCGGACTCTCTGTGTGGTGTGAGTGCTGTCGACCAGAGTGTCCTCATCAAGGAGCCAGGGAAGACCCTGCAGGCAGAGCAGGTAACTGCTGGAATCACCACAGATAGATGCAAACATCATCTGTGTGCCTTCTGAATAATCTTTTTCTTATATAAGGTTATAATTTTAGTTATTTCCTTTCTCCTTTTTCCTTTCTCCCTCTGCCAGTTGTAGATTTTTAACCAACTGTACAGATTTTTGTTGATAATTTCTCCCACTTGTGAAGAATGCTGAAAATACTGTACACAAAAGTTATGTTCACATATGTGAGGTGTACCCCTCTGTAAGAGGATATCTGAGTACAGTTTTGACAGCTATACTCTACATCCACGTTTAAAGAGCACGTCTTAAATCCCAAGAATTATTTTTTTGTCAGATCTTCATACAACACAAACATTTGGTCATTTATAGCCTTGAGCCATACCTTTCTTTTCAGATATTTGGGTTGTTGCCTGTCAGAAAAGCATCCTATATTCCATATGACATTCAAGATCCTGACGAATGTCTGCATGTGAGACCTAGAAGACACATTTTGCCACATCCTGACCGTGATGATAGAGAGGATGCTCATACAATTTTCCAGGTACTGCACAAAAAATTACACCCCAAATAAAAAATATATTGATACATTATGTTGATGTACAATTGATTAACTTTTCAATGATGACTGTATTGTGTTGGATTATCTAGAATGTAGGGCTGAAGATGGCAACAAACCTGTTTATCCGAGTACCTTCATGCCTCAAATACATGGGAAGACAATACCACCAAGGCTATGGTCACTATGGTGACTTTGTTTTTCTTATCTATGTAATGACACATGCTGAATATTTACCAGATTTCAAACAGCTCACTGTGTCATTGCTGTGCTCTGCTTCTGATGAAATATTTTCTGATTTCGTTTCAGGTATTTCTATGAGGTATGACAGTGTTCCATCGGTGAGCAGAGTGCAGGTGGGAATGGCAGGTATGCCTGGTCCTAGTGGGGGAGCTGGAGTTGGAGGTGTAGGATATGTTGAGGAAAGTTCACCAATAGAGACAGTCCGCACTTTCTTCCCCGAAACCTGGATATGGGACCTGGTGGAAGTTGGGTGAGTTCCTCACATGAAATTAGGAAAAATGTATTATTATGATTATGATTATGATGATTATTATTATGATTATGATTATGATGATTATTATTATTATTATTATTATTATTATTATTATCATTATGTGTTCTCTTTTAATTCCTGCATGCACACATGTAAGGCAGATTGTGATTACAAATCATTTACGTTATTTTATGTGTCGCTTATTAATCAATTTACACATGTTGTGTTTTGACAAAAGTATTCAGAAATATAGCATCATATTTAGAGTTATGCTCTTTATAATGAGAAATATTGTCTGTTTTTCCACTGAATTGCATCAAACTATGTAACTCTCATTCAGTGTCTGAATTTCTGAATTCTCAAGAACACAATATAGAAATAGATTCACATTTGCACAGGATATTTGAGTTAAGAGTTACTTTTTTGTAGAGCTATTTACAATAGTTCAATTAATCCTACACATTAACTCGTCGTTTCAAGTTGTTTTTATTTAAATGGAATGGTAAATGGGCTAGCATTTCTATAGCGCTTTTCCAATCTACAGACCACTCAAAGCGCTTTACAACACTTGTCACATTAACCCATTCACACACACATTCATACACTGATGGCAGAGGCTGCCATGCAAGGTGCCAACTGCTCATCAGGAGCAGTTACTAGACGACCCACTCTACCTCCTGAATTACAGCCATCACATTTTATGAATGTGACTTATGTAAGCATGTTTTTCTAGCTCACGGAATGTGTTTGTGTGTATCCTTTCATCCAGAGAGTCTGGAACGAAGGACGTGCCCTTCACTGTCCCGGACACAATCACCACTTGGGAGACAGAGGCTTTCTGTTTGTCCCCTCAGGGTTTTGGCTTGGCTCCTCGTAAAGAGATCAGAGTGTTCCAGCCTTTCTTCCTTGAGCTCAGCCTGCCTTACTCCATCATTCGGGGGGAGCAATTTGAACTGAAGGCAACTACCTTCAACTACCTGTCCAGCTGCATCATGGTAATCAATGCTTTTACATTAATTAAAGATACAATATGGAAGATTTCTGCATTAAAATGTCGAAACAAGACTAGCCCTTTGTTCTATATTTTGTTGAGTTGTGTACCTACATTATCCCAAATGTTCACAAGTTTCGAGGTAATGGTGCATCTCAGCAGCTGCAGCAGCTATGCCCCCACTCTGCCCAGACCTCCCTCCCATAAGTCTTTTGTTTTGTTTTCTGATGAAGAGACCCCATAAATGCAGAAACCAGATATTGTGCATTTAAATGCTAATGTCAGCATGTGAACATGACAACACTAACATGCTTACCATACTTATGTTTACCATATTCTCACAACTCAATCATGACAACAGGTTGTGGTAAACATTTGGAATTATCCTTATTTTCTTAACTAGTTTAGTTTACAGTAAGTTGCGTTATGTAAGTAACTTCAGTTATGTAATGTACGTGATGTAACTTAACTTTATTAGTAAGTTAAAGTTACTCACCGTCGACTTTCACACGAGACACGAACAGCGGTCTCTTGGGTGAGAGTCCTGTGCTTGTTTGACCTGACCATCCATCCCTAACCTCTCTATATGTGGATTTTTCAGCCTTTATACTGCTTAATCTGACTTCCTCTTTTGCTGTCGTAATAACATACAGCAAATAAAGGTCACCAGGTAACAAGAAATATGAATATGGGTTGTAATAAACTGCTTTCACAGTTGACCTACTGTAGCTGTTTTTCTGATGAGGACAGCCTGAAAATATATATCAATGTCTCCATTTAACAGGTCAATGTGGCTCCAGCAGCCTCCTTAGATTACACCCTCACCCCCCTTTCTGGTGACCGGTACACATCCTGTCTGTGTGGCAATGAGCGCAACACCCTCAGCTGGACCATGGCTCCCTCAGCCTTGGGTAAGGGTCAAGCTTTCATCCACACTGGGGTAAAATGTTGAAAAGTGCTGAGGTGAAATAACTGCTGTCCCTCTTTCCCCAGCACTTCTGTTTTTCATCTCTGTGAAATCAGTGACAAAATGTTTTGACTCTGTAATATTTAATGTTTTAATGCTGTTTCATGCTGTGTTGGTTGATCTTTTTTAGGAACTGTGAATGTATCTGTGACTGCTGAGGCTGTACCATCCCACACTTCATGTGACAATGAGATTGTGAGCGTGCCAGACAGAGGTCGTATTGACGTGGTCACACGATCTCTCATTGTAAAGGTTGGTACCTTAACAAAAGATGACAAAGAAACCATTTCTGCACTGTATTTAATACAAAATAGAAACTAAGAGAAGTCATTATTTCCTTCCCTCTAAGGCTGAGGGTATTGAAATGACGAAGAACTACAACTGGCTGCTCTGTCCAAAAGGTCAGGATGGATGGATGGATGGATGGATGGATGGATGGATAGCATGTCTAAATTTGGCACTTGTGCCTTGTCCAAAGCTCTTCTTTTAAATGTTATTACTTGAATACATTTCATTAAAGTAATGTCAGAGCTGATCATGACCCAAGGACCCTTCACTTTGTGACACTGATCTTATTTTCAGTCTGACCTGTTTCAGTGTACTAACTAAAGTGTTAATTAAATCTCAATGACGCCTTTGTTTTAGTCTTGAGTTCTACTTGAGGCTTCTCTCTATATTATGTTTGTTCTCTTTCTCTGCACACAGATGAGGCTTTGACAGAGGAAATAGACATACGACTCCCTGAGGTCATGATTGATGGATCTGCCCGAGCTACACTATCAGTCCTAGGTAAACTAATAAATGAATTAAATGGAGTGTTGTTTTAACCAGTGGTGGAAAGAGAACTGAAAACCTGAACTCAATTACAAGTACAGTAACATTACTGAAATATTTCTCAATTACAAGTAAAGCTACTGGTATTAAAATAATACTTTAGAGTATTAGTTACTTTTTTAACCCTTGATGTTTAATGCATTATCAATAGCAGGCATTCAATCAAAGAGGTTTCTGTTTCTCCAAATCTTCAGTCTAAATTACTTCCAACTCCTGCATTGTTCTTGTCAGAACACACAGGATAGTGTCAAGTATCAAATCAAAAAGGCAATAGTACAAACCAGGAATAACTTGGGGAATAAAAGCCAGAAAGACACGATGGCAAGATGAAACCCGGAGACACAGGAGTGGAGCAGAACTTTTGAAAGTTCGCAAAAAAATAAAAACGCGAATCTGGCATGCTTCCATAAACTGTTTTGAGCAAAGAACTGGGCTACATAAAGCGTAATTTCGTCAGGGGATGACGTGGTGTAGGCTACATGGCTCGAAACGCGTGGATTTGGAAGTAAACAGAGGCTAGAGGTGAACAAACAAGGAGACAAAATGGAGAGAGGACATGTTTTCGCAGACAGCTGAAACAGCTGATCAGTCATGTGAGTTGAATGTTCGCTACATCAGAGTTTATTCAGCAAATCTGTGTCCTTCAAACATTGTTTCCTAACAAACTCAAACTGTGACAGTTCTGCGCAGCCTTCATGGTCACCTCTCCAAACGTGGGCCCGCTGCAGAGTTTTGTTCTTCATTATGTCTTTTCTGGTGGCTAACAGCTGTCTGCTCTGTCACTCTCCTCACACTCACTACAAACCGCCTTGTTCTTAAAAAGGAGCCACAGCACTCTTATGACACCAGAAGCGTGGATGACATTAAAGATTCTGCTATAGTCCATTCCATTTTAGCAACACACAAAAGCACAAAATTAAGTTATCTGTCAAAAATTATAAAACATTGTCAGGAAAGATCATAAAAATACCACACACACACTGGAGTGGGACTTCAAACCATCAGAGTGCTTAAACTTAAAATATCACCTCCTTTAAAAGTTTAGAATGTCCATTTATTCATTGATTAAATGCTTACAGTAAATATTGGCATAGTTGATTCATTTTGATTAATTAATCACAAAGCTTGTAATGATCAGCCCCATGTTATGACAGCCCCAGTAATTGGTTACTTCCTGGCTTTAACCATACACAATCTGGCAAGTTAACAGCATTACCTCCCTTGAAGCCTTTGTATGAAGGGCATGTTGTATGACGGTATGAAAAAACAAACTTTGAATAATAATTTTTTAATTTTGAATAATATAGTTTTCCCACAAAGAAACTCACATTTAAAAAGGAGACATATATGCTAATTTTCAGGTTCATACTTTTAGTTTAGTTTACTTTTATCAGTTTACATGTTCTAATGCTCAAAACACACAGTTTTCTCATACTGTCCAGTGCAGTCTGAAAACCTCTGTTTTAGCTCCTCTATTCTTTAAGGTCCCCCTCCTAATACCCAGTCTGCAATTGGTCAGCTCATACAGGCTTCCAGTTAACTTCACTTCTACCATGAAATCACCGCAAGAACTGCTTCTAAACCAAAACCTTCATTAGAGAAGGAATATGATCCTCATTAACCTCAGCCTCACTGTCCAGTGGGCCAGTAACATTCCAACTTTGTAACAATCTTTGTACAGTGTGAGGAACCTAACTGCTGGGTGCTAATCAAAGTTACACACAGTTGCCAAGCAAATAAACATTATGTTCAGGGCATGCCTGAGGGACATATGAGGGAAGAGCTTCAAAATAAAGTAGGAATAACAAAACCAAAAACACAAACTATGACAAATCCAATTTAAAAAAAAATATTTAAATCTGCTGGATCTGAATTTTTAGTTGGATCCACATCACATTGTCATCACTCATAGATACTAGCTATCTAAATATGTTACGTTATCTGAATAAAACAAAGTTATAACACAAAACTTGTTATAATAATAAACAGCATTCAGTATTAAATCTGATTCTGGCAGGGTTAACAGAAGGTTTTTGGGTGGTGTAGCAACATAACACACACTTTTATTATCTGTGTCAGGTTAGTTACATGTTCTTGCTTAGTGAGTCAGTGTTTTTGTGCAGGTGACATTCTGGGCCGAGCCCTGAAAAACCTGGACGGGCTGCTGAGGATGCCATACGGATGTGGTGAACAGAACATGGCACTCCTGGCCCCAAACATTTACATCCTCCAGTACCTGAGAAATACACAGCAGCTGACCCCAGCTATCACAGAAAAGTCTACCAACTACCTGACCAGTGGTGAGTCTCTGTTTGTTTAGAAACATATAAGACCCTTAAGATGTGCAAAATATACCATCTGTAAGCATCGGATTATTTTAGCAAAATATATTAACAGGAGACCTGGTGTGTGTAATCACTTGACAGCGTCCAAAACATAATCCCGAGGTCACTTGGGTGACCTTTGTTGCATGCTCTTCTCTCATTTCCTGTCATCTCTTTACTACCAGCTGTCCAATAAAGGCAGAATATTCCCCAAAATGTTGTTTTTCTTTGTCTGTACATTTAAACTGACGGAGACATCATAAACAATTTTCTCTCTGTGTCAATATGTGAATCGTTAATGGCCTAATGATTGGTTTCTATTCTTATTCAGGCTACCAGAGACAGCTGAACTACAAACATTCCGACGGTGCTTATAGCACATTTGGAGCAGGATCGGGGAACACTTGGTAAGGACACTACTGATCAATCATCCATATAGAATAGTATTTGTACAGGTGCAACAATGACCATCTCTTATCAATGAAATACAGACCTCAAGAAAAAGAAACTATACTAAAAGCACAGAGTTGATGATGTGAATCATGTATGTAAGCCATCAGGGGCAATTAAATTTTCCAGATTCTAAGTCTGATCTAAATTGCTTTCTCTGTGTTAATGACTTGAGAACTGGTGGAAAATCTGCCTGAATAATCTTTCTAAATTCCTTAATTTTTTTTTCCATTGATGAAAAGACGTGAAAAAAAATCCTATTTGTTTTTTTGAATGTTTAGTGTTTTCTGATGACTATCATGAGACATTACACAGATCAAGTCCGTCTTGGTGTTGTATCCTGTCAGTTAATGTCTAACCTTGTTGTAATATGCTCAGGCTGACAGCTTTCGTGCTGAGATCTTTCGCCAAAGCCCAGTCTTTCATCTACATCGAACCAGCAAAGATTGAGGAGTCAAAGAACTGGCTGGTGAGCAAACAACGTGAAAATGGCTGTTTTGAACAGTCAGGAAGACTCTTCAACAACAGAATGAAGGTAAGGTGAAAATCTCTGTAGTGTTTCATATTCTAAAAGGACTATCAGTTATCACCATCAGCTGCTGATAACTGAAACTGGTGAAGGTAAGACATGTACACTTCCACTGCACCATCAGCGCCCCTTTTATTCATGGCTCAGTGGTAACTTTGAAACACTGCCACCATTTGCATCTGAATGTAAGCAGTGCTCTAAATAACTTAAATAACTTCTGAGTGTTGGAGATACAGTGGTAATAATATCTGTACGATGCTCAATCTCTACAGGGTGGTGTGTCTGATGAAGTGACTCTCAGTGCCTACATAACTGCTGCCTTCCTGGAGATGAATACGTCTGTAAATGTAAGTAGAGTCTCGGCCGTACAAACAGCTAATGTTGTTTGAAATGTACATTTTGACATAGGCAATAATGAATAAAACATGGTATACTTTTTGATACATTTAACTTTTGTTAATAAAGTCAATTATTTTTTCCCCTTTTGTTCAGTATCCATTCATTGAAGTCTTTGTCCGAAGTTTACTTGAATACAAGAATTTGTTCACACAGCATTCTAATACAAAACAATCATAAAACAGAATAAACATGCTGTGTTTTGATCAATAAATTCAGTTGATGATACATTTATTTATTATGATGGGTTGTGTTGTTTTTTTTTAATCTTTTGTAGGATGAGGTGGTAAAAAAGAGTCTGTCATGCCTCAGGGAGTCCATAAATGACCACAGCAATACCTACACCACTGCTTTGCTAGCATACGTCTTCACCCTGGCAGGAGACATGGAGGCCCGTGCTGAGCTTCTGAAGTACCTAGACACTGTTGCCTTAAGACAAGGTGAGTCATCCTCCTAAGGGAAATCATTGAGGCACCATTATTGTAAATGTATCTCACCTTGTGCCCATTGTCTGTTTGTAGGCGGTTTCCTCCACTGGTCTCAGACAGCAACAGAAACGTCAGCCTCTCTGTCTGTGGAGATCGGTTCCTATGTGCTGCTGGCCAGACTCAGTGCCTCTCCTACTGCTGAAGACCTGGGTTATGCCACACCGATTGTCAGATGGCTCACAGGGAAGCAGAACTACTATGGAGGCTTCTCCTCTACACAGGTACAGATTAAATAGTGTAATGCTGGATTCTGAGTTAAAGATATAATATGTAAGACATCTTCATTAAAATGTCAAGAAACAGCTAGACCTTTGTGAAACTTTGGACAAACATCGATGTTTCTGAAATCATGGGGTGTTTCAGGTCTTTCTACATCATACACCCTCCCCAGTGTGACCTAGCCAGGGCTGATCAGACACTAGCTTATGTCCAGATGGCTAGCTACTTATGACACCATGGGCTCTATCGTATGCTCGGTGCAAAGCAGCGCACGCAGTGCAAGTGTCTTTGCTAGTTTCAGACCAACGCAGTTGTCATTGTCACATCCAGCGCCCACGTTGTGTAAATAGCAAATGGACAGCCTCCACCTGTGCGCCCCTGGGCGTGTTGGTCTTAAAGTGAGGTGTGGTCAGGCGCACTGATGGCGGATTGCTATCTTGAGGCAGCAGAAAGCGACGGCGCCATAGACCAAATAAATCTGGTCTAACGTCAAGGGCGCAGTCTTTTTCCTGCTATTTAAAGGATGCACTATTCAGATAGTGAATATGAGTGTATTTTTTCATATGGAGTCAAAAGTTGTTGATGGGACAGATGATGTGAAATGGGGCAGAGGGTCCAACAGCCAAGGATCACATCCCTTTCCCTCAGCGAAGATGAGTGCCACTGGTTAATAGGTGTCAGGTCCTGGCGCACCTGGCTCTTAAAGGGAATGAGAGATGACACTTGAATTGGTTTGATTTATGTTGCACCTAAAACACACCCTTGACTAATTCAGAGTACCACCCCTTTGTACCGTGCGCATCACTTTGCACCCAGATTATCTACCCTTCAACTAGCATAATGGACTTCTTTGTCTTAAGTAGCTTTTAAGCCACAGCCATCTAATTGCCCTCTCTTCTGCATCAATGGTAATATGGATGGCTCTCCTCTTCCCCTCTCTCTTAATTCACCAAAGTATGAAGGCTCTGGCAATAGAACAGACTGCGAATGCCCTGCATCTATCCTCCACTGGGAAACACTTTGCTCTCCATCTAGCCTGCTGACAGTTGCTGAGCAGTCCTTTGTACTTGTCAAGCTTCCTTTCAAAGATCTCTCCGAAGTGATCTCCCCCTGGGACTGTCAGGTCCTGCAGCACAACCTGCTTGGTGGACTCAAATACCAGGACAATGTCTGATGGAAGGGTGGTAGCTATAATATGGTTAGGAAGCTTCAGTTGCCTGTCGAGGTCCACAAACAGCTGCCAGTCCCTTGGAGAAGTCAGGATGCCTGCGGCTGTTCTTTTGGTGGGTCTTAGCTGCTCACAAGCTTTGAAAAAATTGGTACTGGTCTGGTACCAAGTGCCTTTGAAGAGCCACTGAGGATGTGCTCCAGGGTTCCCCCGTTGTAGCACAACAAGCATGCTAGTGACTTTGCTTTGCCCAACGTGTACAGATTTGGAATTGCCTGGATGAGAAATTGGATGGATGATTGGATGAAGTGTGGTTTGGTTTTTCAAAGCTCAGCCCAGGTCACTTTCCTCTCAACTGCATTCTCCCATCTTGTCCAAGCTTGCTGTAGCTTCATTCCCACCGCCCTGCCGGTTCTAGTCAGCGCCAATGCTGCTCTCACCTCCTCCCGAACAAAGTCCCGCCTTTTTTCCCTCTGATGATCCTTCCAACCAGGAAGTTGGAAAGGATCCTAGCCCCACTCAGGCCCATGTGACCAATCCCAACAGCCTTTTGTGATGCAGCTTTGCCTAAACTAAACCACTTTTCTGGCTGTTGTTACCTGATTTAGATTAGATTTGTTATCACATTTCAAATGAAGTGTTTCTCAAACTACCTGTGACTTTGAGGGACTCCAAAGCAGGGGTCTCAAACTCAAATGAGCTGGGGGCAACTGCTGGTATTGTTATCTCGTAGTAGGGCCACTTCAGCATTCCGGTACTGCAAGAAAGCGCAATATTTCTGAAAATTTTGTGTTATTTCTATAATTAACAGAATAATGCTAAAATGCAAATACCATTTTGTATTGTTTTTACATTTAACAGTTAGTGCAAAACTTTTGTCCATATTAATAACTAATTAATAACTTAATAAGTTAAAGTAAACCTTGCACTGAACTGACAAATGCAATACCTGAATACATTTTCATATTTTCTTCACGCATAACAAAAAAATGCAAACAGCAGTTTCTATCCATTTTTTAAACTGTGAGGGCAAATCTTTTTTCCTTATATCTTAAATAACGTATTTAAACCTTGCACTGAACTAACAAATGAAATCCCTGAATAGATTTGTATTTTATTTCTTGCAAGACACTTTGCAGCGCCTCTGCTCACCCAGCTGAGCTACATTTGCAATGATGGAGGTCACAGTTGAAGCAAAGTTGAAGTACAGCTTCAAGATGAGCATCAGTAAGCCTGGACCTGTACTCGCATTTATTTAGGTTTAGCACACAATCTCAGAAACTCTTCTGTCACCTGGAATTTGTCATTAATACCCCTGAAGAAAATAGCTAGCTGTGCGTTTTCGGTCCAGTCAGTGCTTTCAACAAGTGCCACAGAGTATGCAGTAAAACTTCATGTCCCGTCACTGTTTATAAATGTCAGTTGATAACTCGTAAATCCGCTCTGCCAATTTACCCTTGTTTTCCAATCAAGAGATATTGTTGAACAAGCGTTTTTTTTCACTCACAACATAACTTGCTTCAATAGCAGCATCAGTGTCCTTCTTCACTTAATGGCAAAGACCTTGTTGAGACGATAGTCCTCAATGTAGCTGTGTGGCTCGTTGTTTCCTCTCGTCTCCCTGGTACTTCTCATAATGTCCTCTGTGTTTAGTCAAGTAATGATGCTTGACATTATATTCCTTTACATTGACAAGTTTTTCCTTGCATATCAGGCAGATTGCATTTTCACAAAAATATACTGTACTGTACTTTATACTCCGCCGGGCCAGGAGTTTGAGAGCCCTGATCCAAAGCCTTGTAGTGAGAAGAATAGATTTGTTGTTTTTAATATTAAATTAACTCAAATGTAAACTTAACCATTACTTTTTGAATTGACTGTTTTGATGTGTTGTCAGGCTTCAGGAACACAGGCTAGCCACCATAGTTCATTGCTGCAGTCAGCTTGATAAACGTGAGTGAAGATAAATCTGCTTTTTAATCCCAAAAGTTAATAAGAAATCTCTGAGCTCTCCTCCTTTAAAATAAATGGCTCTGGATCAGAGCAGAATCCAATTGTTAATTCCTCCAAACAGGGGCGGTTCCTCATATGGGCATTATGGGCAGCCACCCAGGGCGACACATGTGGAGGAGCACCATGAGCGCCCGCAAAAAAAAAAGAGAGAGCGGACAGTTGCCCACAGTAACCGGCTATGTAGCAGCCGCCTCTGGGCGTATCTCGGCGGATCGACCCACTATCATCTAATAGTGCACAACTAATGCAATTAGTAGGCTAAAGTCAATCACATCACAAATTGCTTCCAAATAAGTTAGTTAAGATTCTTCATGGGGGTAGAAGCCAGAGGTGCTCCTTGTTCATATGTGGAGCAAGAATTTCTGGATTTACTAACTGTACACATAATCCTTGTAATGTCCCCAAAAGCGAAGTTATATAACCTCAAATCTTGCCTCATCTCATAACCATAATGCCAAGTCCTTACAATAACAACAAGGATGATAGTCTGTCTACTACTGTGTCCATACAATCACAATTTACAGTGTCATAAATAAAGGCAACTAATAACTGACAGTAGAGCAAGAATACAGCTGGTCAAATTAAGACTGCTATCTTATGATCTTCACGTGTGGCGTGTGTGTATACAGTACCTTTACAGCTCACTTAGCTCTGCTTTAGCCATGTCAAAGTAACAAGAAAACAGTGACTTACTATCACCCCTCAGGCCAGGAGGACTTATTAGAGAAGGTATTACAAGAAGAGACAACCAGTACCTGGCTGCTTAGCAGTTGATATCTCTCCTCCGACATAACGCCAGATCTGTTACTTCTTCACACTCTGTTGATAGGGTTAGTTCATTTTTTGAATGTCTTAAATTTAAATTGTGTCCAGATCTTTCAAAATGCACATTTAACCACAACTTACAAATATTAAGGATCTGAGCATTTAATTGTCTTTGTTTTAACTTAAAAGCAGTGATGGCTGTCATTAGATTTCTGATTTATTTTTATATATGTGTATCTCGTAGGACACAGTGGTGGCTCTTCAGGCTCTGGCTCTCTACGGAACTCTGGTGTTCAGTCCGGAGGGTTCGAGCACAGTGACAGTCCAGTCTCCCAGTGAACAGCTCATATTTGATGTCAATCAGGGCAACAAACTGCTCTACCAGGAAGTGGTGCTGAAGGATGTGACAGGAAAGCACAGCCTGGAGGTGAAGGGCACTGCATGTGCTTCGATGCAGGTCAGTCATCACTGCAGCTCTACCTATTTCTCGTTGATATACAGCACATACATTACCACAAACACAACAATGCACCAATCTTAAATATGCATTTGTTGCCATACCTCTATTATAATGGGTCCTTGTAGCATGCTTTGTTTAATTGAAGGCTGTTT